>NC_090828.1:96847808-97202367 GCF_028021215.1 Eschrichtius robustus
TGAAGCAATCCTACGGTTTTGCGGCCAGCTCCCAAAAAAGCGAGTTGAAAAATGGAGCTCAGGGGCACTGCAAATCACAAACCTGCAGAGTTAGAAATGATAACTCTCGCCCACAAAAATATTGAGGGAAGGCAACGAAGAGGATTTGAAAGCAAGGCAGAATTGCAGGAAACAGATTTCAGGAGGTAGATTCGAATCGCCTTTAAAGCACAGGAAAAGCGGCAAAACCTCGACAATGATGCCCTTGGCCAAACAGGGCGTATGCGTTTTTTCCTGAATATATTCAGGAAAAAACGCATACGCCCTGTTTGGCCAACCAAGCAACCTGGAAAGGCAAATCAGCGCTACAAAGAAGTCTCGCTTCCCATCGGTCAAAAGGGCCATGCTGAATAAAGTGTCAAAACCAGAAATGCAGGAGAGGCCATGGAGAAATGGGAGCCTTGCTACGCTGATGGGCGGGATGTAAATTGCCAACAGCCACTCTGGAGAAGTGTACGGTGTGTCCTGAAACATCTAAAAAACTCGGCTTAGACAGCATAGGGCACTTCCACTCATGGGCGTCTAATTTGGGAAAACTAAAAATCAGCAAGGCACAGGCACTCCAAAGTTTAGGGTTGCTCTGTTGACAAGAACCTCCACTTCATTCCACCTTAAATATCCCAGGAAGGAGAAAAATGGATAAAGAAGTTGTGGTCCTTAGGTACAATGGAATATCACTCAGCCATGAAATCAACGTCATAAGGCTAGTAGCAGCATGATGAGTGGATTCAGGTACGACGGTTCTAAGTGAAATAAGTCACACAGAAAAAGACACTAGTCATAAGATATCACTTATAGAGGGAATGTACAAACCGCTACACTTGAACTGAATTACAAAACAGAACAGAGTCACACATTTAGAAAACACACTATGGCTGCCTAACGGGAAAGGTGAGGTGGGGTGATGCATAAAACAAGGGTTTCAAATTAGCTCAGATACCGTTCCATAAACCCAATATGTAATAGACAAGACCTACTCCTTGCTCAGTGAAGTGGACTCAACACCCCCTATTCACCGCCCAAGAATAGATCTGACTAGTAAAAATCTTCAAACCTATGTATTGATATCTCTCTGGAAGTGAGTCAAGTGGGTGTAAAGCGGCATAAACACAGCAGTGAAAAGCAGCTAAACCCCATTAGGAAAATCAATTACTTTTAAAAACCCGTGAAACAAAGACAGTGAAAGAGAGAGAAATTCTTACAAAATTCGTTCAGGGGCTGTGATGCCACCTGGATTGACCATATCTAGACCCACAGCTGATTGAGACATAAGCGTGGACACTCTTGGGGCTGAGAGGTTTGGTGAGGTTGGGTGAGCAAACGCAGACCCTTTAAAGTAATATTGCGTGGTACCCGTCTGATGGGTCCCAAATCTCCAGGTTCAAGGGCATCTTCCTACATCGAAAACATGCATGAGAAACCCAGAAGATGGTACACCGTGTGATCGGGAAAGGTTTCTAAAACGCACCTTATTTCTCATCTCCTTGTGCTCGGGGTCGCCATTCCAGCCGCTTTACTAGCAATGTCCCTCCTTGGAGAATCAGCACTTTAACCTCCTGGTCCGTACAGGTTGCAATTTGTCCTGAGGATGAACGGCAAGAGGGGGAACCAATGAGCGACTAGCTCTAGGTGTTGGGAAAGGCACAGGTCACTCTATTTTCCCATCAGGAAGAAGAATTAACCACAGGCTCTGCCTGCCGCCCGGAACCAGAAAAAGGCCTGAAGCAATCCTACGCTTTTGAGGCCAGCTCCCAAAAAAGCGAGTTGAAAAATGGAGCTCAGGGGCACTGCAAATCACAAACATGCTGCGTTATAAATGATAACTCTCGCCCACGAAAATATTGAGGGAAAGCAACGAAGAGGATTTGAAAGCAAGGCAGAATTGCAGGAAACAGATTTCAGGAGGTAGATTCGAATCGCCTGTAAAGCACAGGAAAAGCGGCAAAACCTCGACAATGATGCCCTTGGCCAAAAAGGGCGTATGCGTTTTTTCCTGAATATATTCAGGAAAAAACGCATACGCCCTTTTTGGCCAACCAAGCAACCTGGAAAGGCAAATCAGCGCTACAAAGAAGTCTCGCTTCCCATTGGTCAAAAGGGCCATGCTGAATAAAGTGTCAAAACCAGAAATGCAGGAGAGGACATGGAGAAATGGGAGCCTTGCTACGCTGATGGGCGGGATGTAAATTGCCAACAGCCACTCTGGAGAAGTGTACGGTGTGTCCTGAAACATCTAAAAAACTCAGCTTAGAGAGCATAGGGCACTTCCACTCAGGGGCGTCTAAACTGGGAATACTAAAAATCAGCAAGACACAGGCTCCCCGAAGTTTAGGGTTGCTCTGTTGACAAGTAACTCCACTTCATTCCACCTTAAATATCCCAGGAAAGAGAAAAATGGATAAAGAAGTTGTGGTCCTTAGGTACAATGGAATATCACTCAGCCATGAAATCAACGTCATAAGGCTAGTAGCAGCATGATGAGTGGATTCAGGTACGACGGTTCTATGTGAAATAAGTCACACAGAAAAAGACACTAATCATAACATATCACTTATAGAGGGAAAGTAAAAACCGCTACACTTGAACTGAATTACAAAACAGAACAGAGTCACACATTTAGAAAACACACTAAGGCTGCCTAACGGGAAAGGTGAGGTGGGGTGATGCCTAAAACAAGGGTTTCAAATTAGCTCAGATACCGTTCCATAAACACAATATGTAATAGACAAGACCTACTCCTTGCTCAGTGAACTGGACTCAACACCCCCTATTCACCGCCCAAGAATAGATCTGACTAGTAAGAATCTTCAAACCTATGTATTGATATCTCTCTGTAAGTGAGTCAAGTGGGAGTAAAGCGGCATAAACACAGCAGTGAAAAGCAGCTAAACCCCATTAGGAAAATCAATTACTTTTAAAAACCCGTGAAACAAAGACAGTGAAAGAGAGAGAAATTCTTACAAAATTCGTTCAGGGGCTGTGATGCCACCTGGATTGACCATATCTAGACCCACAGCTGATTGAGACATAAGGGTGGACACTCTTGGGGCTGAGAGGTTTGGTGAGGTTGGGTGAGCAAACGCAGACCCTGTAAAGTAATACTGCGTGGTACCCGTCTGATGGGTCCCAAATCTCCAGGTTCAAGGGCATCTTCCTACATTGAAAACATGCATGAGAAACCCAGATGATGGTACACCGTGTGATCGGGAAAGGTTTCTAAAACGCACCTCATTTCTCATCTCCTTGTGCTCGGGTTCGCCATTACAGCCGCTTTACTAGCAATCTCCCTCCTTGGAGAATCAGCACGTTTAACCTCCTGTTCCGTACAGGTTGCAATTTGTCCTGAGGATGAACGGGAAGAGGGGGAACCAATGAGCGACTAGCTCTAGGTGTTGGGAAAGGCACAGGTCACTCTATTTTCCCATCAGGAAGAAGAATTAACCACAGGCTCAGCCTGCCGCCCGGAACCAGAATAGGGCCTGAAGCAATCCTACGCTTTTGCGGCCAGCTCCCAAAAAAGCGAGTTGAAAAATGGAGCTCAGGGGCACTGCAAATCACAAACCTGCAGAGTTAGAAATGATAACTCTCGCCCACAAAAATATTGAGGGAAGGCAACGAAGAGGATTTGAAAGCATGTCAGAATTGCAGGAAACAGATTTCAGGAGGTAGATTCGAATCGCCTTTAAAGCACAGGAAAAGCGGCAAAACCTCGACAATGATGCCCTTGGCCAAAAAGGGCGTATGCGTTTTTTCCTGAATATATTCAGGAAAAAACGCATACGCCCTGTTTGGCCAACCAAGCAACCTGGAAAGGCAAATCAGCGCTACAAAGAAGTCTCGCTTCCCATCGGTCAAAAGGGCCATGCTGAATAAAGTGTCAAAACCAGAAATGCAGGAGAGGCCATGGAGAAATGGGAGCCTTGCTACGCTGATGGGCGGGATGTAAATTGCCAACAGCCACTCTGGAGAAGTGTACGGTGTGTCCTGAAACATCTAAAAAACTCGGCTTAGACAGCATAGGGCACTTCCACTCATGGGCGTCTAATTTGGGAAAACTAAAAATCAGCAAGGCACAGGCACTCCAAAGTTTAGGGTTGCTCTGTTGACAAGAACCTCCACTTCATTCCACCTTAAATATCCCAGGAAGGAGAAAAATGGATAAAGAAGTTGTGGTCCTTAGGTACAATGGAATATCACTCAGCCATGAAATCAACGTCATAAGGCTAGTAGCAGCATGATGAGTGGATTCAGGTACGACGGTTCTAAGTGAAATAAGTCACACAGAAAAAGACACTAGTCATAAGATATCACTTATAGAGGGAATGTACAAACCGCTACACTTGAACTGAATTACAAAACAGAACAGAGTCACACATTTAGAAAACACACTATGGCTGCCTAACGGGAAAGGTGAGGTGGGGTGATGCATAAAACAAGGGTTTCAAATTAGCTCAGATACCGTTCCATAAACCCAATATGTAATAGACAAGACCTACTCCTTGCTCAGTGAAGTGGACTCAACACCCCCTATTCACCGCCCAAGAATAGATCTGACTAGTAAAAATCTTCAAACCTATGTATTGATATCTCTCTGGAAGTGAGTCAAGTGGGTGTAAAGCGGCATAAACACAGCAGTGAAAAGCAGCTAAACCCCATTAGGAAAATCAATTACTTTTAAAAACCCGTGAAACAAAGACAGTGAAAGAGAGAGAAATTCTTACAAAATTCGTTCAGGGGCTGTGATGCCACCTGGATTGACCATATCTAGACCCACAGCTGATTGAGACATAAGCGTGGACACTCTTGGGGCTGAGAGGTTTGGTGAGGTTGGGTGAGCAAACGCAGACCCTTTAAAGTAATATTGCGTGGTACCCGTCTGATGGGTCCCAAATCTCCAGGTTCAAGGGCATCTTCCTACATCGAAAACATGCATGAGAAACCCAGAAGATGGTACACCGTGTGATCGGGAAAGGTTTCTAAAACGCACCTTATTTCTCATCTCCTTGTGCTCGGGGTCGCCATTCCAGCCGCTTTACTAGCAATGTCCCTCCTTGGAGAATCAGCACTTTAACCTCCTGGTCCGTACAGGTTGCAATTTGTCCTGAGGATGAACGGCAAGAGGGGGAACCAATGAGCGACTAGCTCTAGGTGTTGGGAAAGGCACAGGTCACTCTATTTTCCCATCAGGAAGAAGAATTAACCACAGGCTCTGCCTGCCGCCCGGAACCAGAAAAAGGCCTGAAGCAATCCTACGCTTTTGAGGCCAGCTCCCAAAAAAGCGAGTTGAAAAATGGAGCTCAGGGGCACTGCAAATCACAAACATGCTGCGTTATAAATGATAACTCTCGCCCACGAAAATATTGAGGGAAAGCAACGAAGAGGATTTGAAAGCAAGGCAGAATTGCAGGAAACAGATTTCAGGAGGTAGATTCGAATCGCCTGTAAAGCACAGGAAAAGCGGCAAAACCTCGACAATGATGCCCTTGGCCAAAAAGGGCGTATGCGTTTTTTCCTGAATATATTCAGGAAAAAACGCATACGCCCTTTTTGGCCAACCAAGCAACCTGGAAAGGCAAATCAGCGCTACAAAGAAGTCTCGCTTCCCATTGGTCAAAAGGGCCATGCTGAATAAAGTGTCAAAACCAGAAATGCAGGAGAGGACATGGAGAAATGGGAGCCTTGCTACGCTGATGGGCGGGATGTAAATTGCCAACAGCCACTCTGGAGAAGTGTACGGTGTGTCCTGAAACATCTAAAAAACTCAGCTTAGAGAGCATAGGGCACTTCCACTCAGGGGCGTCTAAACTGGGAATACTAAAAATCAGCAAGACACAGGCTCCCCGAAGTTTAGGGTTGCTCTGTTGACAAGTAACTCCACTTCATTCCACCTTAAATATCCCAGGAAAGAGAAAAATGGATAAAGAAGTTGTGGTCCTTAGGTACAATGGAATATCACTCAGCCATGAAATCAACGTCATAAGGCTAGTAGCAGCATGATGAGTGGATTCAGGTACGACGGTTCTATGTGAAATAAGTCACACAGAAAAAGACACTAATCATAACATATCACTTATAGAGGGAAAGTAAAAACCGCTACACTTGAACTGAATTACAAAACAGAACAGAGTCACACATTTAGAAAACACACTAAGGCTGCCTAACGGGAAAGGTGAGGTGGGGTGATGCCTAAAACAAGGGTTTCAAATTAGCTCAGATACCGTTCCATAAACACAATATGTAATAGACAAGACCTACTCCTTGCTCAGTGAACTGGACTCAACACCCCCTATTCACCGCCCAAGAATAGATCTGACTAGTAAGAATCTTCAAACCTATGTATTGATATCTCTCTGTAAGTGAGTCAAGTGGGAGTAAAGCGGCATAAACACAGCAGTGAAAAGCAGCTAAACCCCATTAGGAAAATCAATTACTTTTAAAAACCCGTGAAACAAAGACAGTGAAAGAGAGAGAAATTCTTACAAAATTCGTTCAGGGGCTGTGATGCCACCTGGATTGACCATATCTAGACCCACAGCTGATTGAGACATAAGGGTGGACACTCTTGGGGCTGAGAGGTTTGGTGAGGTTGGGTGAGCAAACGCAGACCCTGTAAAGTAATACTGCGTGGTACCCGTCTGATGGGTCCCAAATCTCCAGGTTCAAGGGCATCTTCCTACATTGAAAACATGCATGAGAAACCCAGATGATGGTACACCGTGTGATCGGGAAAGGTTTCTAAAACGCACCTCATTTCTCATCTCCTTGTGCTCGGGTTCGCCATTACAGCCGCTTTACTAGCAATCTCCCTCCTTGGAGAATCAGCACGTTTAACCTCCTGTTCCGTACAGGTTGCAATTTGTCCTGAGGATGAACGGGAAGAGGGGGAACCAATGAGCGACTAGCTCTAGGTGTTGGGAAAGGCACAGGTCACTCTATTTTCCCATCAGGAAGAAGAATTAACCACAGGCTCAGCCTGCCGCCCGGAACCAGAATAGGGCCTGAAGCAATCCTACGCTTTTGCGGCCAGCTCCCAAAAAAGCGAGTTGAAAAATGGAGCTCAGGGGCACTGCAAATCACAAACCTGCAGAGTTAGAAATGATAACTCTCGCCCACAAAAATATTGAGGGAAGGCAACGAAGAGGATTTGAAAGCATGTCAGAATTGCAGGAAACAGATTTCAGGAGGTAGATTCGAATCGCCTTTAAAGCACAGGAAAAGCGGCAAAACCTCGACAATGATGCCCTTGGCCAAAAAGGGCGTATGCGTTTTTTCCTGAATATATTCAGGAAAAAACGCATACGCCCTGTTTGGCCAACCAAGCAACCTGGAAAGGCAAATCAGCGCTACAAAGAAGTCTCGCTTCCCATCGGTCAAAAGGGCCATGCTGAATAAAGTGTCAAAACCAGAAATGCAGGAGAGGCCATGGAGAAATGGGAGCCTTGCTACGCTGATGGGCGGGATGTAAATTGCCAACAGCCACTCTGGAGAAGTGTACGGTGTGTCCTGAAACATCTAAAAAACTCGGCTTAGACAGCATAGGGCACTTCCACTCATGGGCGTCTAATTTGGGAAAACTAAAAATCAGCAAGGCACAGGCACTCCAAAGTTTAGGGTTGCTCTGTTGACAAGAACCTCCACTTCATTCCACCTTAAATATCCCAGGAAGGAGAAAAATGGATAAAGAAGTTGTGGTCCTTAGGTACAATGGAATATCACTCAGCCATGAAATCAACGTCATAAGGCTAGTAGCAGCATGATGAGTGGATTCAGGTACGACGGTTCTAAGTGAAATAAGTCACACAGAAAAAGACACTAGTCATAAGATATCACTTATAGAGGGAATGTACAAACCGCTACACTTGAACTGAATTACAAAACAGAACAGAGTCACACATTTAGAAAACACACTATGGCTGCCTAACGGGAAAGGTGAGGTGGGGTGATGCATAAAACAAGGGTTTCAAATTAGCTCAGATACCGTTCCATAAACCCAATATGTAATAGACAAGACCTACTCCTTGCTCAGTGAAGTGGACTCAACACCCCCTATTCACCGCCCAAGAATAGATCTGACTAGTAAAAATCTTCAAACCTATGTATTGATATCTCTCTGGAAGTGAGTCAAGTGGGTGTAAAGCGGCATAAACACAGCAGTGAAAAGCAGCTAAACCCCATTAGGAAAATCAATTACTTTTAAAAACCCGTGAAACAAAGACAGTGAAAGAGAGAGAAATTCTTACAAAATTCGTTCAGGGGCTGTGATGCCACCTGGATTGACCATATCTAGACCCACAGCTGATTGAGACATAAGCGTGGACACTCTTGGGGCTGAGAGGTTTGGTGAGGTTGGGTGAGCAAACGCAGACCCTTTAAAGTAATATTGCGTGGTACCCGTCTGATGGGTCCCAAATCTCCAGGTTCAAGGGCATCTTCCTACATCGAAAACATGCATGAGAAACCCAGAAGATGGTACACCGTGTGATCGGGAAAGGTTTCTAAAACGCACCTTATTTCTCATCTCCTTGTGCTCGGGGTCGCCATTCCAGCCGCTTTACTAGCAATGTCCCTCCTTGGAGAATCAGCACTTTAACCTCCTGGTCCGTACAGGTTGCAATTTGTCCTGAGGATGAACGGCAAGAGGGGGAACCAATGAGCGACTAGCTCTAGGTGTTGGGAAAGGCACAGGTCACTCTATTTTCCCATCAGGAAGAAGAATTAACCACAGGCTCTGCCTGCCGCCCGGAACCAGAAAAAGGCCTGAAGCAATCCTACGCTTTTGAGGCCAGCTCCCAAAAAAGCGAGTTGAAAAATGGAGCTCAGGGGCACTGCAAATCACAAACATGCTGCGTTATAAATGATAACTCTCGCCCACGAAAATATTGAGGGAAAGCAACGAAGAGGATTTGAAAGCAAGGCAGAATTGCAGGAAACAGATTTCAGGAGGTAGATTCGAATCGCCTGTAAAGCACAGGAAAAGCGGCAAAACCTCGACAATGATGCCCTTGGCCAAAAAGGGCGTATGCGTTTTTTCCTGAATATATTCAGGAAAAAACGCATACGCCCTTTTTGGCCAACCAAGCAACCTGGAAAGGCAAATCAGCGCTACAAAGAAGTCTCGCTTCCCATTGGTCAAAAGGGCCATGCTGAATAAAGTGTCAAAACCAGAAATGCAGGAGAGGACATGGAGAAATGGGAGCCTTGCTACGCTGATGGGCGGGATGTAAATTGCCAACAGCCACTCTGGAGAAGTGTACGGTGTGTCCTGAAACATCTAAAAAACTCAGCTTAGAGAGCATAGGGCACTTCCACTCAGGGGCGTCTAAACTGGGAATACTAAAAATCAGCAAGACACAGGCTCCCCGAAGTTTAGGGTTGCTCTGTTGACAAGTAACTCCACTTCATTCCACCTTAAATATCCCAGGAAAGAGAAAAATGGATAAAGAAGTTGTGGTCCTTAGGTACAATGGAATATCACTCAGCCATGAAATCAACGTCATAAGGCTAGTAGCAGCATGATGAGTGGATTCAGGTACGACGGTTCTATGTGAAATAAGTCACACAGAAAAAGACACTAATCATAACATATCACTTATAGAGGGAAAGTAAAAACCGCTACACTTGAACTGAATTACAAAACAGAACAGAGTCACACATTTAGAAAACACACTAAGGCTGCCTAACGGGAAAGGTGAGGTGGGGTGATGCCTAAAACAAGGGTTTCAAATTAGCTCAGATACCGTTCCATAAACACAATATGTAATAGACAAGACCTACTCCTTGCTCAGTGAACTGGACTCAACACCCCCTATTCACCGCCCAAGAATAGATCTGACTAGTAAGAATCTTCAAACCTATGTATTGATATCTCTCTGTAAGTGAGTCAAGTGGGAGTAAAGCGGCATAAACACAGCAGTGAAAAGCAGCTAAACCCCATTAGGAAAATCAATTACTTTTAAAAACCCGTGAAACAAAGACAGTGAAAGAGAGAGAAATTCTTACAAAATTCGTTCAGGGGCTGTGATGCCACCTGGATTGACCATATCTAGACCCACAGCTGATTGAGACATAAGGGTGGACACTCTTGGGGCTGAGAGGTTTGGTGAGGTTGGGTGAGCAAACGCAGACCCTGTAAAGTAATACTGCGTGGTACCCGTCTGATGGGTCCCAAATCTCCAGGTTCAAGGGCATCTTCCTACATTGAAAACATGCATGAGAAACCCAGATGATGGTACACCGTGTGATCGGGAAAGGTTTCTAAAACGCACCTCATTTCTCATCTCCTTGTGCTCGGGTTCGCCATTACAGCCGCTTTACTAGCAATCTCCCTCCTTGGAGAATCAGCACGTTTAACCTCCTGTTCCGTACAGGTTGCAATTTGTCCTGAGGATGAACGGGAAGAGGGGGAACCAATGAGCGACTAGCTCTAGGTGTTGGGAAAGGCACAGGTCACTCTATTTTCCCATCAGGAAGAAGAATTAACCACAGGCTCAGCCTGCCGCCCGGAACCAGAATAGGGCCTGAAGCAATCCTACGCTTTTGCGGCCAGCTCCCAAAAAAGCGAGTTGAAAAATGGAGCTCAGGGGCACTGCAAATCACAAACCTGCAGAGTTAGAAATGATAACTCTCGCCCACAAAAATATTGAGGGAAGGCAACGAAGAGGATTTGAAAGCATGTCAGAATTGCAGGAAACAGATTTCAGGAGGTAGATTCGAATCGCCTTTAAAGCACAGGAAAAGCGGCAAAACCTCGACAATGATGCCCTTGGCCAAAAAGGGCGTATGCGTTTTTTCCTGAATATATTCAGGAAAAAACGCATACGCCCTTTTTGGCCAACCAAGCAACCTGGAAAGGCAAATCAGCGCTACAAAGAAGTCTCGCTTCCCATCGGTCAAAAGGGCCATGCTGAATAAAGTGTCAAAACCAGAAATGCAGGAGAGGCCATGGAGAAATGGGAGCCTTGCTACGCTGATGGGCGGGATGTAAATTGCCAACAGCCACTCTGGAGAAGTGTACGGTGTGTCCTGAAACATCTAAAAAACTCGGCTTAGACAGCATAGGGCACTTCCACTCATGGGCGTCTAATTTGGGAAAACTAAAAATCAGCAAGGCACAGGCACTCCAAAGTTTAGGGTTGCTCTGTTGACAAGAACCTCCACTTCATTCCACCTTAAATATCCCAGGAAAGAGAAAAATGGATAAAGAAGTTGTGGTCCTTAGGTACAATGGAATATCACTCAGCCATGAAATCAACGTCATAAGGCTAGTAGCAGCATGATGAGTGGATTCAGGTACGACGGTTCTAAGTGAAATAAGTCACACAGAAAAAGACACTAATCATAAGATATCACTTATAGAGGGAAAGTAAAAACCGCTACACTTGAACTGAATTACAAAACAGAACAGAGTCACACATTTAGAAAACACACTATGGCTGCCTAACGGGAAAGGTGAGGTGGGGTGATGCATAAAACAAGGGTTTCAAATTAGCTCAGATACCGTTCCATAAACCCAATATGTAATAGACAAGACCTACTCCTTGCTCAGTGAACTGGACTCAACACCCCCTATTCACCGCCCAAGAATAGATCTGACTAGTAAGAATCTTCAAACCTATGTATTGATTTCTCTCTGTAAGTGAGTCAAGTGGGAGTAAAGCGGCATAAACACAGCAGTGAAAAGCAGCTAAACCCCATTAGGAAAATGAATTACTTTTAAAAACCCGTGAAACAAAGACAGTGAAAGAGAGAGAAATTCTTACAAAATTCGTTCAGGGGCTGTGATGCCACCTGGATTGACCATATCTAGACCCACAGCTGATTGAGACATAAGGGTGGACACTCTTGGGGCTGAGAGGTTTGTTGGTGAGGTTGGGTGAGCAAACGCAGACCCTGTAAAGTAATACTGCGTGGTACCCGTCTTTTGGGTCCCAAATCTCCAGGTTCAAGGGCATCTTCCTACATCGAAAACATGCATGAGAAACCCAGAAGATGGTACACCGTGTGATCGGGAAAGGTTTCTAAAACGCACCTCATTTCTCATCTCCTTGTGCTCGGGTTCGCCATTCCAGCCGCTTTACTAGCAATCTCCCTCCTTGGAGAATCAGCACGTTTAACCTCCTGGTCCGTACAGGTTGCAATTTGTCCTGAGGATGAACGGGAAGAGGGGGAACCAATGAGCGACTAGCTCTAGGTGTTGGGAAAGGCACAGGTCACTCTATTTTCCCATCAGGAAGAAGAATTAACCACAGGCTCAGCCTGCCGCCCGGAACCAGAATAGGGCCTGAAGCAATCCTACGCTTTTGCGGCCAGCTGCCAAAAAAGCGAGTTGAAAAATGGAGCTCAGGGGCACTGCAAATCACAAACCTGCAGAGTTAGAAATGATAACTCTCGCCCACAAAAATATTGAGGGAAGGCAACGAAGAGGATTTGAAAGCAAGGCAGAATTGCAGGAAACAGATTTCAGGAGGTAGATTTTAATCGCCTTTAAAGCACAGGAAAAGCGGCAAAACCTCGACAATGATGCCCTTGGCCAAAAAGGTCGTATGCGTTTTTTCCTGAATATATTCAGGAAAAAACACATACGCCCTTTTTGGCCAACCAAGCAACCTGGAAAGGCAAATCAGCGCTACAAAGAAGTCTCGCTTCCCATCGGTCAAAAGGGCCATGCTGAATAAAGTGTCAAAACCAGAAATGCAGGAGAGGCCATGGAGAAATGGGAGCCTTGCTACGCTGATGGGCGGGATGTAAATTGCCAACAGCCACTCTGGAGAAGTGTACGGTGTGTCCTGAAACATCTAAAAAACTCGGCTTAGACAGCATAGGGCACTTCCACTCATGGGCGTCTAATTTGGGAAAACTAAAAATCAGCAAGGCACAGGCACTCCAAAGTTTAGGGTTGCTCTGTTGACAAGAACCTCCAGTTCATTCCACCTTAAATATCCCAGGAAAGAGAAAAATGGATAAAGAAGTTGTGGTCCTTAGGTACAATGGAATATCACTCAGCCATGAAATCAACGTCATAAGGCTAGTAGCAGCATAATGAGTGGATTCAGGTAAGACGGTTCTAAGTGAAGGAAGTCACACAGAAAAAGACACTAATCATAAGATATCACTTATAGAGGGAAAGTAAAAACCGCTACACTTGAACTGAATTACAAAACAGAACAGAGTCACACATTTAGAAAACACACTAAGGCTGCCTAACGGGAAAGGTGAGGTGGGGTGATGCCTAAAACAAGGGTTTCAAATTAGCTCAGATACCGTTCCATAAACACAATATGTAATAGAAAAGACCTACTCCTTGCTCAGTGAACTGGACTCAACACCCCCTATTCACCGCCCAAGAATAGATCTGACTAGTAAGAATCTTCAAACCTATGTATTGATATCTCTCTGTAAGTGAGTCAAGTGGGAGTAAAGCGGCATAAACACAGCAGTGAAAAGCAGCTAAACCCCATTAGGAAAATCAATTACTTTTAAAAACCCGTGAAACAAAGACAGTGAAAGAGAGAGAAATTCTTACAAAATTCGTTCAGGGGCTGTGATGCCACCTGGATTGACCATATCTAGACCCACAGCTGATTGAGACATAAGGGTGGACACTCTTGGGGCTGAGAGGTTTGGTGAGGTTGGGTGAGCAAACGCAGACCCTTTAAAGTAATACTGCGTGGTACCCGTCTGATGGGTCCCAAATCTCCAGGTTCAAGGGCATCTTCCTACATCGAAAACATGCATGAGAAACCCAGATGATGGTACACCGTGTGATCGGGAAAGGTTTCTAAAACGCACCTCATTTCTCATCTCCTTGTGCTCGGGTTCGCCATTACAGCCGCTTTACTAGCAATCTCCCTCCTTGGATAATCAGCACGTTTAACCTCCTGTTCCGTACAGGTTGCAATTTGTCCTGAGGATGAACGGGAAGAGGGGGAACCAATGAGCGACTAGCTCTAGGTGTTGGGAAAGGCACAGGTCACTCTATTTTCCCATCAGGAAGAAGAATTAACCACAGGCTCAGCCTGCCGCCCGGAACCAGAATAGGGCCTGAAGCAATCCTACGCTTTTGCGGCCAGCTCCCAAAAAAGCGAGTTGAAAAATGGAGCTCAGGGGCACTGCAAATCACAAACCTGCAGAGTTAGAAATGATAACTCTCGCCCACAAAAATATTGAGGGAAGGCAACGAAGAGGATTTGAAAACAAGGCAGAATTGCAGGAAACAGATTTCAGGAGGTAGATTCGAATCGCCTTTAAAGCACAGGAAAAGCGGCAAAACCTCGACAATGATGCCCTTGGCCAAAAAGGGCGTATGCGTTTTTACCTGAATATATTCAGGAAAAAACGCATACGCCCTTTTTGGCCAACCAAGCAACCTGGAAAGGCAAATCAGCGCTACAAAGAAGTCTCGCTTCCCATCGGTCAAAAGGGCCATGCTGAATAAAGTGTCAAAACCAGAAATGCAGGAGAGGCCATGGAGAAATGGGAGCCTTGCTACGCTGATGGGCGGGATGTAAATTGCCAACAGCCACTCTGGAGAAGTGTACGGTGTGTCCTGAAACATCTAAAAAACTCGGCTTAGACAGCATAGGGCACTTCCACTCATGGGCGTCTAATTTGGGAAAACTAAAAATCAGCAAGGCACAGGCACTCCAAAGTTTAGGGTTGCTCTGTTGACAAGAACCTCCACTTCATTCCACCTTAAATATCCCAGGAAAGAGAAAAATGGATAAAGAAGTTGTGGTCCTTAGGTACAATGGAATATCACTCAGCCATGAAATCAACGTCATAAGGCTAGTAGCAGCATGATGAGTGGATTCAGGTACGACGGTTCTAAGTGAAATAAGTCACACAGAAAAAGACACTAATCAGAAGATATCACTTATAGAGGGAATGTAAAAACCGCTACACTTGAACTGAATTACAAAACAGAACAGAGTCACACATTTAGAAAACACACTATGGCTGCCTAACGGGAAAGGTGAGGTGGGGTGATGCATAAAACAAGGGTTTCAAATTAGCTCAGATACCGTTCCATAAACCCAATATGTAATAGACAAGACCTACTGCTTGCTCAGTGAACTGGACTCAACACCCCCTATTCACCACCCAAGAATAGATCTGACTAGTAAGAATCTTCAAACCTATGTATTGATATCTCTCCGTAAGTGAGTCAAGTGGGAGTAAAGCGGCATAAACACAGCAGTGAAAAGCAGCTAAACCCCATTAGGAAAATCAATTACTATTAAAAACCCGTGAAACAAAGACAGTGAAAGAGAGAGAAATTCTTACAAAATTCGTTCAGGGGCTGTGATGCCACCTGGATTGACCATATCTAGACACACAGCTGATTGAGACATAAGGGTGGACACTCTTGGGGCTGAGAGGTTTGGTGAGGTTGGGTGAGCAAACACAGACCCTTTAAAGTAATACTGCGTGGTACCCGTCTGATGGGTCCCAAATCTCCAGGTTGAAGGGCATCTTCCTACATCGAAAACATGCATGAGAACCCCAGAAGATGGTACACCGTGTGATCGGGAAAGGTTTCTAAAACGCACCTCATTTCTCATCTCCTTGTGCTCGGGTTCGCCATTCCAGCCGCTTTACTAGCAATCTCCCTCCTTGGAGAATCAGCACGTTTAACCTCCTGTTCCGTACAGGTTGCAATTTGTCCTGAGGATGAACGGGAAGAGGGGGAACCAATGAGCGACTAGCTCTAGGTGTTGGGAAAGGCACAGGTCACTCTATTTTCCCATCAGGAAGAAGAATTAACCACAGGATCAGCCTGCCGCCCGGAACCAGAATAGGGCCTGAAGCAATCCTACGGTTTTGCGGCCAGCTCCCAAAAAAGCGAGTTGAAAAATGGAGCTCAGGGGCACTGCAAATCACAAACCTGCAGAGTTAGAAATGATAACTCTCGCCCACAAAAATATTGAGGGAAGGCAACGAAGAGGATTTGAAAGCAAGGCAGAATTGCAGGAAACAGATTTCAGGAGGTAGATTCGAATCGCCTTTAAAGCACAGGAAAAGCGGCAAAACCTCGACAATGATGCCCTTGGCCAAACAGGGCGTATGCGTTTTTTCCTGAATATATTCAGGAAAAAACGCATACGCCCTGTTTGGCCAACCAAGCAACCTGGAAAGGCAAATCAGCGCTACAAAGAAGTCTCGCTTCCCATCGGTCAAAAGGGCCATGCTGAATAAAGTGTCAAAACCAGAAATGCAGGAGAGGCCATGGAGAAATGGGAGCCTTGCTACGCTGATGGGCGGGATGTAAATTGCCAACAGCCACTCTGGAGAAGTGTACGGTGTGTCCTGAAACATCTAAAAAACTCGGCTTAGACAGCATAGGGCACTTCCACTCATGGGCGTCTAATTTGGGAAAACTAAAAATCAGCAAGGCACAGGCACTCCAAAGTTTAGGGTTGCTCTGTTGACAAGAACCTCCACTTCATTCCACCTTAAATATCCCAGGAAGGAGAAAAATGGATAAAGAAGTTGTGGTCCTTAGGTACAATGGAATATCACTCAGCCATGAAATCAACGTCATAAGGCTAGTAGCAGCATGATGAGTGGATTCAGGTACGACGGTTCTAAGTGAAATAAGTCACACAGAAAAAGACACTAGTCATAAGATATCACTTATAGAGGGAATGTACAAACCGCTACACTTGAACTGAATTACAAAACAGAACAGAGTCACACATTTAGAAAACACACTATGGCTGCCTAACGGGAAAGGTGAGGTGGGGTGATGCATAAAACAAGGGTTTCAAATTAGCTCAGATACCGTTCCATAAACCCAATATGTAATAGACAAGACCTACTCCTTGCTCAGTGAAGTGGACTCAACACCCCCTATTCACCGCCCAAGAATAGATCTGACTAGTAAAAATCTTCAAACCTATGTATTGATATCTCTCTGGAAGTGAGTCAAGTGGGTGTAAAGCGGCATAAACACAGCAGTGAAAAGCAGCTAAACCCCATTAGGAAAATCAATTACTTTTAAAAACCCGTGAAACAAAGACAGTGAAAGAGAGAGAAATTCTTACAAAATTCGTTCAGGGGCTGTGATGCCACCTGGATTGACCATATCTAGACCCACAGCTGATTGAGACATAAGCGTGGACACTCTTGGGGCTGAGAGGTTTGGTGAGGTTGGGTGAGCAAACGCAGACCCTTTAAAGTAATATTGCGTGGTACCCGTCTGATGGGTCCCAAATCTCCAGGTTCAAGGGCATCTTCCTACATCGAAAACATGCATGAGAAACCCAGAAGATGGTACACCGTGTGATCGGGAAAGGTTTCTAAAACGCACCTTATTTCTCATCTCCTTGTGCTCGGGGTCGCCATTCCAGCCGCTTTACTAGCAATGTCCCTCCTTGGAGAATCAGCACTTTAACCTCCTGGTCCGTACAGGTTGCAATTTGTCCTGAGGATGAACGGCAAGAGGGGGAACCAATGAGCGACTAGCTCTAGGTGTTGGGAAAGGCACAGGTCACTCTATTTTCCCATCAGGAAGAAGAATTAACCACAGGCTCTGCCTGCCGCCCGGAACCAGAAAAAGGCCTGAAGCAATCCTACGCTTTTGAGGCCAGCTCCCAAAAAAGCGAGTTGAAAAATGGAGCTCAGGGGCACTGCAAATCACAAACATGCTGCGTTATAAATGATAACTCTCGCCCACGAAAATATTGAGGGAAAGCAACGAAGAGGATTTGAAAGCAAGGCAGAATTGCAGGAAACAGATTTCAGGAGGTAGATTCGAATCGCCTGTAAAGCACAGGAAAAGCGGCAAAACCTCGACAATGATGCCCTTGGCCAAAAAGGGCGTATGCGTTTTTTCCTGAATATATTCAGGAAAAAACGCATACGCCCTTTTTGGCCAACCAAGCAACCTGGAAAGGCAAATCAGCGCTACAAAGAAGTCTCGCTTCCCATTGGTCAAAAGGGCCATGCTGAATAAAGTGTCAAAACCAGAAATGCAGGAGAGGACATGGAGAAATGGGAGCCTTGCTACGCTGATGGGCGGGATGTAAATTGCCAACAGCCACTCTGGAGAAGTGTACGGTGTGTCCTGAAACATCTAAAAAACTCAGCTTAGAGAGCATAGGGCACTTCCACTCAGGGGCGTCTAAACTGGGAATACTAAAAATCAGCAAGACACAGGCTCCCCGAAGTTTAGGGTTGCTCTGTTGACAAGTAACTCCACTTCATTCCACCTTAAATATCCCAGGAAAGAGAAAAATGGATAAAGAAGTTGTGGTCCTTAGGTACAATGGAATATCACTCAGCCATGAAATCAACGTCATAAGGCTAGTAGCAGCATGATGAGTGGATTCAGGTACGACGGTTCTATGTGAAATAAGTCACACAGAAAAAGACACTAATCATAACATATCACTTATAGAGGGAAAGTAAAAACCGCTACACTTGAACTGAATTACAAAACAGAACAGAGTCACACATTTAGAAAACACACTAAGGCTGCCTAACGGGAAAGGTGAGGTGGGGTGATGCCTAAAACAAGGGTTTCAAATTAGCTCAGATACCGTTCCATAAACACAATATGTAATAGACAAGACCTACTCCTTGCTCAGTGAACTGGACTCAACACCCCCTATTCACCGCCCAAGAATAGATCTGACTAGTAAGAATCTTCAAACCTATGTATTGATATCTCTCTGTAAGTGAGTCAAGTGGGAGTAAAGCGGCATAAACACAGCAGTGAAAAGCAGCTAAACCCCATTAGGAAAATCAATTACTTTTAAAAACCCGTGAAACAAAGACAGTGAAAGAGAGAGAAATTCTTACAAAATTCGTTCAGGGGCTGTGATGCCACCTGGATTGACCATATCTAGACCCACAGCTGATTGAGACATAAGGGTGGACACTCTTGGGGCTGAGAGGTTTGGTGAGGTTGGGTGAGCAAACGCAGACCCTGTAAAGTAATACTGCGTGGTACCCGTCTGATGGGTCCCAAATCTCCAGGTTCAAGGGCATCTTCCTACATTGAAAACATGCATGAGAAACCCAGATGATGGTACACCGTGTGATCGGGAAAGGTTTCTAAAACGCACCTCATTTCTCATCTCCTTGTGCTCGGGTTCGCCATTACAGCCGCTTTACTAGCAATCTCCCTCCTTGGAGAATCAGCACGTTTAACCTCCTGTTCCGTACAGGTTGCAATTTGTCCTGAGGATGAACGGGAAGAGGGGGAACCAATGAGCGACTAGCTCTAGGTGTTGGGAAAGGCACAGGTCACTCTATTTTCCCATCAGGAAGAAGAATTAACCACAGGCTCAGCCTGCCGCCCGGAACCAGAATAGGGCCTGAAGCAATCCTACGCTTTTGCGGCCAGCTCCCAAAAAAGCGAGTTGAAAAATGGAGCTCAGGGGCACTGCAAATCACAAACCTGCAGAGTTAGAAATGATAACTCTCGCCCACAAAAATATTGAGGGAAGGCAACGAAGAGGATTTGAAAGCATGTCAGAATTGCAGGAAACAGATTTCAGGAGGTAGATTCGAATCGCCTTTAAAGCACAGGAAAAGCGGCAAAACCTCGACAATGATGCCCTTGGCCAAAAAGGGCGTATGCGTTTTTTCCTGAATATATTCAGGAAAAAACGCATACGCCCTTTTTGGCCAACCAAGCAACCTGGAAAGGCAAATCAGCGCTACAAAGAAGTCTCGCTTCCCATCGGTCAAAAGGGCCATGCTGAATAAAGTGTCAAAACCAGAAATGCAGGAGAGGCCATGGAGAAATGGGAGCCTTGCTACGCTGATGGGCGGGATGTAAATTGCCAACAGCCACTCTGGAGAAGTGTACGGTGTGTCCTGAAACATCTAAAAAACTCGGCTTAGACAGCATAGGGCACTTCCACTCATGGGCGTCTAATTTGGGAAAACTAAAAATCAGCAAGGCACAGGCACTCCAAAGTTTAGGGTTGCTCTGTTGACAAGAACCTCCACTTCATTCCACCTTAAATATCCCAGGAAAGAGAAAAATGGATAAAGAAGTTGTGGTCCTTAGGTACAATGGAATATCACTCAGCCATGAAATCAACGTCATAAGGCTAGTAGCAGCATGATGAGTGGATTCAGGTACGACGGTTCTAAGTGAAATAAGTCACACAGAAAAAGACACTAATCATAAGATATCACTTATAGAGGGAAAGTAAAAACCGCTACACTTGAACTGAATTACAAAACAGAACAGAGTCACACATTTAGAAAACACACTATGGCTGCCTAACGGGAAAGGTGAGGTGGGGTGATGCATAAAACAAGGGTTTCAAATTAGCTCAGATACCGTTCCATAAACCCAATATGTAATAGACAAGACCTACTCCTTGCTCAGTGAACTGGACTCAACACCCCCTATTCACCGCCCAAGAATAGATCTGACTAGTAAGAATCTTCAAACCTATGTATTGATTTCTCTCTGTAAGTGAGTCAAGTGGGAGTAAAGCGGCATAAACACAGCAGTGAAAAGCAGCTAAACCCCATTAGGAAAATGAATTACTTTTAAAAACCCGTGAAACAAAGACAGTGAAAGAGAGAGAAATTCTTACAAAATTCGTTCAGGGGCTGTGATGCCACCTGGATTGACCATATCTAGACCCACAGCTGATTGAGACATAAGGGTGGACACTCTTGGGGCTGAGAGGTTTGTTGGTGAGGTTGGGTGAGCAAACGCAGACCCTGTAAAGTAATACTGCGTGGTACCCGTCTTTTGGGTCCCAAATCTCCAGGTTCAAGGGCATCTTCCTACATCGAAAACATGCATGAGAAACCCAGAAGATGGTACACCGTGTGATCGGGAAAGGTTTCTAAAACGCACCTCATTTCTCATCTCCTTGTGCTCGGGTTCGCCATTCCAGCCGCTTTACTAGCAATCTCCCTCCTTGGAGAATCAGCACGTTTAACCTCCTGGTCCGTACAGGTTGCAATTTGTCCTGAGGATGAACGGGAAGAGGGGGAACCAATGAGCGACTAGCTCTAGGTGTTGGGAAAGGCACAGGTCACTCTATTTTCCCATCAGGAAGAAGAATTAACCACAGGCTCAGCCTGCCGCCCGGAACCAGAATAGGGCCTGAAGCAATCCTACGCTTTTGCGGCCAGCTGCCAAAAAAGCGAGTTGAAAAATGGAGCTCAGGGGCACTGCAAATCACAAACCTGCAGAGTTAGAAATGATAACTCTCGCCCACAAAAATATTGAGGGAAGGCAACGAAGAGGATTTGAAAGCAAGGCAGAATTGCAGGAAACAGATTTCAGGAGGTAGATTTTAATCGCCTTTAAAGCACAGGAAAAGCGGCAAAACCTCGACAATGATGCCCTTGGCCAAAAAGGTCGTATGCGTTTTTTCCTGAATATATTCAGGAAAAAACACATACGCCCTTTTTGGCCAACCAAGCAACCTGGAAAGGCAAATCAGCGCTACAAAGAAGTCTCGCTTCCATCGGTCAAAAGGGCCATGCTGAATAAAGTGTCAAAACCAGAAATGCAGGAGAGGCCATGGAGAAATGGGAGCCTTGCTACGCTGATGGGCGGGATGTAAATTGCCAACAGCCACTCTGGAGAAGTGTACGGTGTGTCCTGAAACATCTAAAAAACTCGGCTTAGACAGCATAGGGCACTTCCACTCATGGGCGTCTAATTTGGGAAAACTAAAAATCAGCAAGGCACAGGCACTCCAAAGTTTAGGGTTGCTCTGTTGACAAGAACCTCCAGTTCATTCCACCTTAAATATCCCAGGAAAGAGAAAAATGGATAAAGAAGTTGTGGTCCTTAGGTACAATGGAATATCACTCAGCCATGAAATCAACGTCATAAGGCTAGTAGCAGCATAATGAGTGGATTCAGGTAAGACGGTTCTAAGTGAAGGAAGTCACACAGAAAAAGACACTAATCATAAGATATCACTTATAGAGGGAAAGTAAAAACCGCTACACTTGAACTGAATTACAAAACAGAACAGAGTCACACATTTAGAAAACACACTAAGGCTGCCTAACGGGAAAGGTGAGGTGGGGTGATGCCTAAAACAAGGGTTTCAAATTAGCTCAGATACCGTTCCATAAACACAATATGTAATAGAAAAGACCTACTCCTTGCTCAGTGAACTGGACTCAACACCCCCTATTCACCGCCCAAGAATAGATCTGACTAGTAAGAATCTTCAAACCTATGTATTGATATCTCTCTGTAAGTGAGTCAAGTGGGAGTAAAGCGGCATAAACACAGCAGTGAAAAGCAGCTAAACCCCATTAGGAAAATCAATTACTTTTAAAAACCCGTGAAACAAAGACAGTGAAAGAGAGAGAAATTCTTACAAAATTCGTTCAGGGGCTGTGATGCCACCTGGATTGACCATATCTAGACCCACAGCTGATTGAGACATAAGGGTGGACACTCTTGGGGCTGAGAGGTTTGGTGAGGTTGGGTGAGCAAACGCAGACCCTTTAAAGTAATACTGCGTGGTACCCGTCTGATGGGTCCCAAATCTCCAGGTTCAAGGGCATCTTCCTACATCGAAAACATGCATGAGAAACCCAGATGATGGTACACCGTGTGATCGGGAAAGGTTTCTAAAACGCACCTCATTTCTCATCTCCTTGTGCTCGGGTTCGCCATTACAGCCGCTTTACTAGCAATCTCCCTCCTTGGAGAATCAGCACGTTTAACCTCCTGTTCCGTACAGGTTGCAATTTGTCCTGAGGATGAACGGGAAGAGGGGGAACCAATGAGCGACTAGCTCTAGGTGTTGGGAAAGGCACAGGTCACTCTATTTTCCCATCAGGAAGAAGAATTAACCACAGGCTCAGCCTGCCGCCCGGAACCAGAATAGGGCCTGAAGCAATCCTACGCTTTTGCGGCCAGCTCCCAAAAAAGCGAGTTGAAAAATGGAGCTCAGGGGCACTGCAAATCACAAACCTGCAGAGTTAGAAATGATAACTCTCGCCCACAAAAATATTGAGGGAAGGCAACGAAGAGGATTTGAAAGCATGGCAGAATTGCAGGAAACAGATTTCAGGAGGTAGATTTTAATCGCCTTTAAAGCACAGGAAAAGCGGCAAAACCTCGACAATGATGCCCTTGGCCAAAAAGGGCGTATGCGTTTTTTCCTGAATATATTCAGGAAAAAACGCATACGCCCTTTTTGGCCAACCAAGCAACCTGGAAAGGCAAATCAGCGCTACAAAGAAGCCTCGCTTCCCATCGGTCAAAAGGGCCATGCAGAATAAAGTGTCAAAACCAGAAATGCAGGAGAGGCCATGGAGAAATGGGAGCCTTGCTACGCTGATGGGCGGGATGTAAATTGCCAACAGCCACTCTGGAGAAGTGTACGGTGTGTCCTGAAACATCTAAAAAACTCGGCTTAGACAGCATAGGGCACTTCCACTCATGGGCGTCTAATTTGGGAAAACTAAAAATCAGCAAGGCACAGGCACTCCAAAGTTTAGGGTTGCTCTGTTGACAAGAACCTCCACTTCATTCCACCTTAAATATCCCAGGAAAGAGAAAAATGGATAAAGAAGTTGTGGTCCTTAGGTACAATGGAATATCACTCAGCCATGAAATCAACGTCATAAGGCTAGTAGCAGCATGATGAGTGGAATCAGGTACGACGGTTCTAAGTGAAATAAGTCACACAGAAAAAGACACTAATCATAAGATATCACTTATAGAGGGAAAGTAAAAACCGCTACACTTGAACTGAATTACAAAACAGAACAGAGCCACACATTTAGAAAACACACTATGGCTGCCTAACGGGAAAGGTGAGGTGGGGTGATGCATAAAACAAGGGTTTCAAATTAGCTCAGATACCGTTCCATAAACCCAATATGTAATAGACAAGACCTACTCCTTGCTCAGTGAACTGGACTCAACACCCCCTATTCACCGCCCAAGAATAGATCTGACTAGTAAGAATCTTCAAACCTATGTATTGATTTCTCTCTGTAAGTGAGTCAAGTGGGAGTAAAGCGGCATAAACACAGCAGTGAAAAGCAGCTAAACCCCATTAGGAAAATCAATTACTTTTAAAAACCCGTGAAACAAAGACAGTGAAAGAGAGAGAATTTCTTACAAAATTCGTTCAGGGGCTGTGATGCCACCTGGATTGACCATATCTAGACCCACAGCTGATTGAGACATAAGCGTGGACACTCTTGGGGCTGAGAGGTTTGGTGAGGTTGGGTGAGCAAACGCAGACCCTTTAAAGTAATATTGCGTGGTACCCGTCTGATGGGTCCCAAATCTCCAGGTTCAAGGGCATCTTCCTACATCGAAAACATGCATGAGAAACCCAGAAGATGGTACACCGTGTGATCGGGAAAGGTTTCTAAAACGCACCTTATTTCTCATCTCCTTGTGCTCGGGGTCGCCATTCCAGCCGCTTTACTAGCAATGTCCCTCCTTGGAGAATCAGCACTTTAACCTCCTGTTCCGTACAGGTTGCAGTTTGTCCTAGGATGAACGGCAAGAGGGGGAACCAATGAGCGACTAGCTCTAGGTGGTGGGACAGGCACAGGTCACTCTATTTTCCCATCAGGAAGAAGAATTAACCACAGGCTCTGCCTGCCGCCCGGAACCAGAAAAAGGCCTGAAGCAATCCTACGCTTTTGCGGCCAGCTCCCAAAAAAGCGAGTTGAAAAATGGAGCTCAGGGGCACTGCAAATCACAAACCTGCAGAGTTAGAAATGATAACTCTCGCCCACACAAATATTGAGGGAAGGCAACGAAGAGGATTTGAAAGCATGGCAGAATTGCAGGAAACAGATTTCAGGAGGTAGATTTTAATCGCCTTTAAAGCACAGGAAAAGCGGCAAAACCTCGACAATGATGCCCTTGGCCAAAAAGGGCGTATGCGTTTTTTCCTGAATATATTCAGGAAAAAACGCATACGCCCTTTTTGGCCAACCAAGCAACCTGGAAAGGCAAATCAGCGCTACAAAGAAGTCTCGCTTCCCATCGGTCAAAAGGGCCATGCTGAATAAAGTGTCAAAACCAGAAATGCAGGAGAGGCCATGGAGAAATGGGAGCCTTGCTACGCTGATGGGCGGGATGTAAATTGCCAACAGCCACTCTGGAGAAGTGTACGGTGTGTCCTGAAACATCTAAAAAACTCGGCTTAGACAGCATAGGGCACTTCCACTCATGGGCGTCTAATTTGGGAAAACTAAAAATCAGCAAGGCACAGGCACTCCAAAGTTTAGGGTTGCTCTGTTGACAAGAACCTCCACTTCATTCCACCTTAAATATCCCAGGAAAGAGAAAAATGGATAAAGAAGTTCTGGTCCTTAGGTACAATGGAATATCACTCAGCCATGAAATCAACGTCATAAGGCTAGTAGCAGCATGATGAGTGGATTCAGGTACGACGGTTCTAAGTGAAATAAGTCACACAGAAAAAGACACTAATCATAAGATATCACTTATAGAGGGAAAGTAAAAACCGCTACACTTGAACTGAATTACAAAACAGAACAGAGTCACACATTTAGAAAACACACTATGGCTGCCTAACGGGAAAGGTGAGGTGGGGTGATGCATAAAACAAGGGTTTCAAATTAGCTCAGATACCGTTCCATAAACCCAATATGTAATAGACAAGACCTACTCCTTGCTCAGTGAACTGGACTCAACACCCCCTATTCACCGCCCAAGAATAGATCTGACTAGTAAGAATCTTCAAACCTATGTATTGATTTCTCTCTGTAAGTGAGTCAAGTGGGAGTAAAGCGGCATAAACACAGCAGTGAAAAGCAGCTAAACCCCATTAGGAAAATGAATTACTTTTAAAAAACCGTGAAACAAAGACAGTGAAAGAGAGAGAAACTCTTACAAAATTCGTTCAGGGGCTGTGATGCCACCTGGATTGACCATATCTAGACCCACAGCTGATTGAGACATAAGGGTGGACACTCTTGGGGCTGAGAGGTTTGTTGGTGAGGTTGGGTGAGCAAACGCAGACCCTGTAAAGTAATACTGCGTGGTACCCGTCTTTTGGGTCCCAAATCTCCAGGTTCAAGGGCATCTTCCTACATCGAAAACATGCATGAGAAACCCAGAAGATGGTACACCGTGTGATCGGGAAAGGTTTCTAAAACGCACCTCATTTCTCATCTCCTTGTGCTCGGGTTCGCCATTCCAGCCGCTTTACTAGCAATCTCCCTCCTTGGAGAATCAGCACGTTTAACCTCCTGGTCCGTACAGGTTGCAATTTGTCCTGAGGATGAACGGGAAGAGGGGGAACCAATGAGCGACTAGCTCTAGGTGTTGGGAAAGGCACAGGTCACTCTATTTTCCCATCAGGAAGAAGAATTAACCACAGGCTCAGCCTGCCGCCCGGAACCAGAATAGGGCCTGAAGCAATCCTACGCTTTTGCGGCCAGCTGCCAAAAAAGCGAGTTGAAAAATGGAGCTCAGGGGCACTGCAAATCACAAACCTGCAGAGTTAGAAATGATAACTCTCGCCCACAAAAATATTGAGGGAAGGCAACGAAGAGGATTTGAAAGCAAGGCAGAATTGCAGGAAACAGATTTCAGGAGGTAGATTTTAATCGCCTTTAAAGCACAGGAAAAGCGGCAAAACCTCGACAATGATGCCCTTGGCCAAAAAGGGCGTATGCGTTTTTTCCTGAATATATTCAGGAAAAAACACATACGCCCTTTTTGGCCAACCAAGCAACCTGGAAAGGCAAATCAGCGCTACAAAGAAGTCTCGCTTCCCATCGGTCAAAAGGGCCATGCTGAATAAAGTGTCAAAACCAGAAATGCAGGAGAGGACATGGAGAAATGGGAGCCTTGCTACGCTGATGGGCGGGATGTAAATTGCCAACAGCCACTCTGGAGAAGTGTACGGTGTGTCCTGAAACATCTAAAAAACTCGGCTTAGACAGCATAGGGCACTTCCACTCATGGGCGTCTAATTTGGGAAAACTAAAAATCAGCAAGGCACAGGCACTCCAAAGTTTAGGGTTGCTCTGTTGACAAGAACCTCCACTTCATTCCACCTTAAATATCCCAGGAAAGAGAAAAATGGATAAAGAAGTTGTGGTCCTTAGGTACAATGGAATATCACTCAGCCATGAAATCAACGTCATAAGGCTAGTAGCAGCATAATGAGTGGATTCAGGTAAGACGGTTCTAAGTGAAGGAAGTCACACAGAAAAAGACACTAATCATAAGATATCACTTATAGAGGGAAAGTAAAAACCGCTACACTTGAACTGAATTACAAAACAGAACAGAGTCACACATTTAGAAAACACACTAAGGCTGCCTAACGGGAAAGGTGAGGTGGGGTGATGCCTAAAACAAGGGTTTCAAATTAGCTCAGATACCGTTCCATAAACACAATATGTAATAGAAAAGACCTACTCCTTGCTCAGTGAACTGGACTCAACACCCCCTATTCACCGCCCAAGAATAGATCTGACTAGTAAGAATCTTCAAACCTATGTATTGATATCTCTCTGTAAGTGAGTCAAGTGGGAGTAAAGCGGCATAAACACAGCAGTGAAAAGCAGCTAAACCCCATTAGGAAAATCAATTACTTTTAAAAACCCGTGAAACAAAGACAGTGAAAGAGAGAGAAATTCTTACAAAATTCGTTCAGGGGCTGTGATGCCACCTGGAATGACCATATCTAGACCCACAGCTGATTGAGACATAAGGGTGGACACTCTTGGGGCTGAGAGGTTTGGTGAGGTTGGGTGAGCAAACGCAGACCCTTTAAAGTAATACTGCGTGGTACCCGTCTGATGGGTCCCAAATCTCCAGGTTCAAGGGCATCTTCCTACATCGAAAACATGCATGAGAAACCCAGATGATGGTACACCGTGTGATCGGGAAAGGTTTCTAAAACGCACCTCATTTCTCATCTCCTTGTGCTCGGGTTCGCCATTACAGCCGCTTTACTAGCAATCTCCCTCCTTGGAGAATCAGCACGTTTAACCTCCTGTTCCGTACAGGTTGCAATTTGTCCTGAGGATGAACGGGAAGAGGGGGAACCAATGAGCGACTAGCTCTAGGTGTTGGGAAAGGCACAGGTCACTCTATTTTCCCATCAGGAAGAAGAATTAACCACAGGCTCAGCCTGCCGCCCGGAACCAGAATAGGGCCTGAAGCAATCCTACGCTTTTGCGGCCAGCTCCCAAAAAAGCGAGTTGAAAAATGGAGCTCAGGGGCACTGCAAATCACAAACCTGCAGAGTTAGAAATGATAACTCTCGCCCACAAAAATATTGAGGGAAGGCAACGAAGAGGATTTGAAAGCATGGCAGAATTGCAGGAAACAGATTTCAGGAGGTAGATTTTAATCGCCTTTAAAGCACAGGAAAAGCGGCAAAACCTCGACAATGATGCCCTTGGCCAAAAAGGGCGTATGCGGTTTTTCCTGAATATATTCAGGAAAAAACGCATACGCCCTTTTTGGCCAACCAAGCAACCTGGAAAGGCAAATCAGCGCTACAAAGAAGTCTCGCTTCCCATCGGTCAAAAGGGCCATGCTGAATAAAGTGTCAAAACCAGAAATGCAGGAGAGGCCATGGAGAAATGGGAGCCTTGCTACGCTGATGGGCGGGATGTAAATTGCCAACAGCCACTCTGGAGAAGTGTACGGTGTGTCCTGAAACATCTAAAAAACTCGGCTTAGACAGCATAGGGCACTTCCACTCATGGGCGTCTAATTTGGGAAAACTAAAAATCAGCAAGGCACAGGCACTCCAAAGTTTAGGGTTGCTCTGTTGACAAGAACCTCCACTTCATTCCACCTTAAATATCCCAGGAAAGAGAAAAATGGATAAAGAAGTTGTGGTCCTTAGGTACAATGGAATATCACTCAGCCATGAAATCAACGTCATAAGGCTAGTAGCAGCATGATGAGTGGATTCAGGTACGACGGTTCTAAGTGAAATAAGTCACACAGAAAAAGACACTAATCATAAGATATCACTTATAGAGGGAAAGTAAAAACCGCTACACTTGAACTGAATTACAAAACAGAACAGAGTCACACATTTAGAAAACACACTATGGCTGCCTAACGGGAAAGGTGAGGTGGGGTGATGCATAAAACAAGGGTTTCAAATTAGCTCAGATACCGTTCCATAAACCCAATATGTAATAGACAAGACCTACTCCTTGCTCAGTGAACTGGACTCAACACCCCCTATTCACCGCCCAAGAATAGATCTGACTAGTAAGAATCTTCAAACCTATGTATTGATTTCTCTCTGTAAGTGAGTCAAGTGGGAGTAAAGCGGCATAAACACAGCAGTGAAAAGCAGCTAAACCCCATTAGGAAAATCAATTACTTTTAAAAACCCGTGAAACAAAGACAGTGAAAGAGAGAGAAATTCTTACAAAATTCGTTCAGGGGCTGTGATGCCACCTGGATTGACCATATCTAGACCCACAGCTGATTGAGACATAAGGGTGGACACTCTTGGGGCTGAGAGGTTTGGTGAGGTTGGGTGAGCAAACGCAGACCCTGTAAAGTAATACTGCGTGGTACCCGTCTGATGGGTCCCAAATCTCCAGGTTCAAGGGCATCTTCCTACATCGAAAACATGCATGAGAAACCCAGAAGATGGTACACCGTGTGATCGGGAAAGGTTTCTAAAACGCACCTCATTTCTCATCTCCTTGTGCTCGGGTTCGCCATTCCAGCCGCTTTACTAGCAATCTCCCTCCTTGGAGAATCAGCACGTTTAACCTCCTGGTCCGTACAGGTTGCAATTTGTCCTGAGGATGAACGGGAAGAGGGGGAACCAATGAGCGACTAGCTCTAGGTGTTGGGAAAGGCACAGGTCACTCTATTTTCCCATCAGGAAGAAGAATTAACCACAGGCTCAGCCTGCCGCCCGGAACCAGAATAGGGCCTGAAGCAATCCTACGCTTTTGCGGCCAGCTGCCAAAAAAGCGAGTTGAAAAATGGAACTCAGGGGCACTGCAAATCACAAACCTGCAGAGTTAGAAATGATAACTCTCGCCCACAAAAATATTGAGGGAAGGCAACGAAGAGGATTTGAAAGCAAGGCAGAATTGCAGGAAACAGATTTCAGGAGGTAGATTTTAATCGCCTTTAAAGCACAGGAAAAGCGGCAAAACCTCGACAATGATGCCCTTGGCCAAAAAGGGCGTATGCGTTTTTTCCTGAATATATTCAGGAAAAAACGCATACGCCCTTTTTGGCCAACCAAGCAACCTGGAAAGGCAAATCAGCGCTACAAAGAAGTCTCGCTTCCCATCGGTCAAAAGGGCCATGCTGAATAAAGTGTCAAAACCAGAAATGCAGGAGAGGCCATGGAGAAATGGGAGGCTTGCTACGCTGATGGGCGGGATGTAAATTGCCAACAGCCACTCTGGAGAAGTGTACGGTGTGTCCTGAAACATCTAAAAAACTCGGCTTAGACAGCATAGGGCACTTCCACTCATGGGCGTCTAATTTGGGAAAACTAAAAATCAGCAAGGCACAGGCACTCCAAAGTTTAGGGTTGCTCTGTTGACAATAACCTCCACTTCATTCCACCTTAAATATCCCAGGAAAGAGAAAAATGGATAAAGAAGTTGTGGTCCTTAGGTACAATGGAATATCACTCAGCCATGAAATCAACGTCATAAGGCTAGTAGCAGCATGATGAGTGGATTCAGGTACGACGGTTCTAAGTGAAATAAGTCACACAGAAAAAGACACTAATCATAAGATATCACTTATAGAGGGAAAGTAAAAACCGCTACACTTGAACTGAATTACAAAACAGAACAGAGTCACACATTTAGAAAACACACTATGGCTGCCTAACGGGAAAGGTGAGGTGGGGTGATGCATAAAACAAGGGTTTCAAATTAGCTCAGATACCGTTCCATAAACCCAATATGTAATAGACAAGACCTACTCCTTGCTCAGTGAACTGGACTCAACACCCCCTATTCACCGCCCAAGAATAGATCTGACTAGTAAGAATCTTCAAACCTATGTATTGATTTCTCTCTGTAAGTGAGTCAAGTGGGAGTAAAGCGGCATAAACACAGCAGTGAAAAGCAGCTAAACCCCATTAGGAAAATCAATTACTTTTAAAAACCCGTGAAACAAAGACAGTGAAAGAGAGAGAAATTCTTACAAAATTCGTTCAGGGGCTGTGATGCCACCTGGATTGACCATATCTAGACCCACAGCTGATTGAGACATAAGGGTGGACACTCTTGGGGCTGAGAGGTTTGGTGAGGTTGGGTGAGCAAACGCAGACCCTGTAAAGTAATACTGCGTGGTACCCGTCTGATGGGTCCCAAATCTCCAGGTTCAAGGGCATCTTCCTACATCGAAAACATGCATGAGAAACCCAGAAGATGGTACACCGTGTGATCGGGAAAGGTTTCTAAAACGCACCTCATTTCTCATCTCCTTGTGCTCGGGTTCGCCATTCCAGCCGCTTTACTAGCAATCTCCCTCCTTGGAGAATCAGCACGTTTAACCTCCTGGTCCGTACAGGTTGCAATTTGTCCTGAGGATGAACGGGAAGAGGGGGAACCAATGAGCGACTAGCTCTAGGTGTTGGGAAAGGCACAGGTCACTCTATTTTCCCATCAGGAAGAAGAATTAACCACAGGCTCAGCCTGCCGCCCGGAACCAGAATAGGGCCTGAAGCAATCCTACGCTTTTGCGGCCAGCTGCCAAAAAAGCGAGTTGAAAAATGGAACTCAGGGGCACTGCAAATCACAAACCTGCAGAGTTAGAAATGATAACTCTCGCCCACAAAAATATTGAGGGAAGGCAACGAAGAGGATTTGAAAGCAAGGCAGAATTGCAGGAAACAGATTTCAGGAGGTAGATTTTAATCGCCTTTAAAGCACAGGAAAAGCGGCAAAACCTCGACAATGATGCCCTTGGCCAAAAAGGGCGTATGCGTTTTTTCCTGAATATATTCAGGAAAAAACACATAAGCCCTTTTTGGCCAACCAAGCAACCTGGAAAGGCAAATCAGTGCTACAAAGAAGTCTCGCTTCCCATCGGTCAAAAGGGCCATGCTGAATAAAGTGTCAAAACCAGAAATGCAGGAGAGGACATGGAGAAATGGGAGCCTTGCTACGCTGATGGGCGGGATGTAAATTGCCAACAGCCACTCTGGAGAAGTGTACGGTGTGTCCTGAAACATCTAAAAAACTCGGCTTAGACAGCATAGGGCACTTCCACTCATGGGCGTCTAATTTGGGAAAACTAAAAATCAGCAAGGCACAGGCACTCCAAAGTTTAGGGTTGCTCTGTTGACAAGAACCTCCACTTCATTCCACCTTAAATATCCCAGGAAAGAGAAAAATGGATAAAGAAGTTGTGGTCCTTAGGTACAATGGAATATCACTCAGCCATGAAATCAACGTCATAAGGCTAGTAGCAGCATAATGAGTGGATTCAGGTAAGACGGTTCTAAGTGAAGGAAGTCACACAGAAAAAGACACTAATCATAAGATATCACTTATAGAGGGAAAGTAAAAACCGCTACACTTGAACTGAATTACAAAACAGAACAGAGTCACACATTTAGAAAACACACTATGGCTGCCTAACGGGAAAGGCGAGGTGGGGTGATGCATAAAACAAGGGTTTCAAATTAGCTCAGATACCGTTCCATAAACCCAATATGTAATAGAGAAGACCTACTCCTTGCTCAGTGAAGTGGACTCAACACCCCCTATTCACCGCCCAAGAATAGATCTGACTAGTAAGAATCTTCAAACCTATGTATTGATATCTCTCTGTAAGTGAGTCAAGTAGGTGTAAAGCGGCATAAACACAGCAGTGAAAAGCAGGTAAACCCCATTAGGAAAATGAATTACTTTTAAAAACCCGTGAAACAAAGACAGTGAAAGAGAGAGAAATTCTTACAAAATTCGTTCAGGGGCTGTGATGCCACCTGGATTGACCATATCTAGACCCACAGCTGATTGAGACATAAGGGTGGACACTCTTAGGGCTGAGAGGTTTGGTGAGGTTGGGTGAGCAAACGCAGACCCTTTAAAGTAATATTGCGTGGTACCCGTCTGATGGGTCCCAAATCTCCAGGTTCAAGGGCATCTTCCTACATCGAAAACATGCATGAGAACCCCAGAAGATGGTACACCGTGTGATCGGGAAAGGTTTCTAAAACGCACCTCATTTCTCATCTCCTTGTGCTCGGGTTCGCCATTCCAGCCGCTTTACTAGCAATCTCCCTCCTTGGAGAATCAGCACTTTAACCTCCTGTTCCGTACAGGTTTCAATTTGTCCTGAGGATGAACGGGAAGAGGGGGAACCAATGAGCGACTAGCTCTAGGTGGTGGGAGAGGCACAGGTCACTCTATTTTCCCATCAGGAAGAAGAATTAACCACCGGCTCAGCCTGCCGCCCGGAACCAGAATAGGTCCTGAAGCAATCCTACGCTTTTGCGGCCAGCTCCCAAAAAAGCGAGTTGAAAAATGGAGCTCAGGGGCCCTGCAAATCACAAACCTGCAGAGTTATAAATGATAACTCTCGCCCACAAAAATATTGAGGGAAGGCAACGAAGAGGATTTGAAAGCAAGGCAGAATTGCAGGAAACAGATTTCAGGAGGTAGATTCGAATCGCCTTTAAAGCACAGGAAAAGCGGCAAAACCTCGACAATGATGCCCTTGGCCAAACAGGGCGTATGCGTTTTTTCCTGAATATATTCAGGAAAAAACGCATACGCCCTGTTTGGCCAACCAAGCAACCTGGAAAGGCAAATCAGCGCTACAAAGAAGTCTCGCTTCCCATCGGTCAAAAGGGCCATGCTGAATAAAGTGTCAATACCAGAAATGCAGGAGAGGCCATGGAGAAATGGGAGCCTTGCTACGCTGATGGGCGGGATGTAAATTGCCAACAGCCACTCTGGAGAAGTGTACGGTGTGTCCTGAAACATCTAAAAAACTCGGCTTAGAGAGCATAGGGCACTTCCACTCATGGGCGTCTAATTTGGGAAAACTAAAAATCAGCAAGGCACAGGCACTCCAAAGTTTAGGGTTGCTCTGTTGACAAGAACCTCCACTTCATTCCACCTTAAATATCCCAGGAAAGAGAAAAATGGATAAAGAAGTTGTGGTCCTTAGGTACAATGGAATATCACTCAGCCATGAAATCAACGTCATAAGGCTAGTAGCAGCATGATGAGTGGATTCAGGTACGACGGTTCTAAGTGAAATAAGTCACACAGAAAAAGACACTAATCAGAAGATATCACTTATAGAGGGAATGTAAAAACCGCTACACTTGAACTGAATTACAAAACAGAACAGAGTCACACATTTAGAAAACACACTATGGCTGCCTAACGGGAAAGGTGAGGTGGGGTGATGCCTAAAACAAGGGTTTCAAATTAGCTCAGATACCGTTCCATAAACCCAATATGTAATAGACAAGACCTACTCCTTGCTCAGTGAACTGGACCCAACACCCCCTATTCACCGCCCAAAAATAGATCTGACTAGTAAGAATCTTCAAACCTATGTATTGATATCTCTCCGTAAGTGAGTCAAGTGGGAGTAAAGCGGCATAAACACAGCAGTGAAAAGCAGCTAAACCCCATTAGGAAAATCAATTACTTTTAAAAACCCGTGAAACAAAGACAGTGAAAGAGAGAGAAATTCTTACAAAATTCGTTCAGGGGCTGTGATGCCACCTGGATTGACCATATCTAGACCCACAGCTGATTGAGACATAAGGGTGGACACTCTTGGGGCTGAGAGGTTTGGTGAGGTTGGGTGAGCAAACGCAGACCCTTTAAAGTAATACTGCGTGGTACCCATCCCATGGGTCCCAAATCTCCAGGTTCAAGGGCATCTTCCTACATCGAAAACATGCATGAGAAACCCAGAAGATGGTACACCGTGTGATCGGGAAAGGTTTCTAAAACGCACCTCATTTCTCATCTCCTTGTGCTCGGGTTCGCCATTCCAGCCACTTTAATAGCAATCTCCCTCCTTGGAGAATCAGCACTTTAACCTCCTGTTCCGTACAGGTTTCAATTTGTCCTGAGGATGAACGGGAAGAGGGGGAACCAATGAGCGACTAGCTCTAGGTGGTGGGACAGGCACAGGTCACTCTATTTTCCCATCAGGAAGAAGAATTAACCACCGGCTCAGCCTGCCGCCCGGAACCAGAATAGGTCCTGAAGCAATCCTACGCTTTTGCGGCCAGCTCCCAAAAAAGCGAGTTGAAAAATGGAGCTCAGGGGCCCTGCAAATCACAAACCTGCAGAGTTATAAATGATAACTCTCGCCCACAAAAATATTGAGGGAAGGCAACGAAGAGGATTTGAAAGCAAGGCAGAATTGCAGGAAACAGATTTCAGGAGGTAGATTCGAATCGCCTTTAAAGCACAGGAAAAGCGGCAAAACCTCGACAATGATGCCCTTGGCCAAAAAGGGCGTATGCGTTTTTTCCTGAATATATTCAGGAAAAAACGCATACGCCCTTTTTGGCCAACCAAGCAACCTGGAAATGCAAATCAGCGCTACAAAGAAGTCTCGTTTCCCATCGGTCAAAAGGGCCATGCTGAATAAAGTGTCAATACCAGAAATGCAGGAGAGGCCATGGAGAAATGGGAGCCTTGCTACGCTGATGGGCGGGATGTAAATTGCCAACAGCCACTCTGGAGAAGTGTACGGTGTGTCCTGAAATATCTAAAAAACTCGACTTAGAGAGCATAGGGCACTTCCACTCATGGGCGTCTAATTTGGGAAAACTAAAAATCAGCAAGGCACAGGCACTCCAAAGTTTAGGGTTGCTCTGTTGACAAGAACCTCCACTTCATTCCACCTTAAATATCCCAGGAAAGAGAAAAATGGATAAAGAAGTTGTGGTCCTTAGGTACAATGGAATATCACTCAGCCATGAAATCAACGTCATAAGGCTAGTAGCAGCATGATGAGTGGATTCAGGTACGACGGTTCTAAGTGAAATAAGTCACACAGAAAAAGACACTAATCAGAAGATATCACTTATAGAGGGAATGTAAAAACCGCTACACTTGAACTGAATTACAAAACAGAACAGAGTCACACATTTAGAAAACACACTATGGCTGCCTAACGGGAAAGGTGAGGTGGGGTGATGCCTAAAACAAGGGTTTCAAATTAGCTCAGATACCGTTCCATAAACCCAATATGTAATAGACAAGACCTACTCCTTGCTCAGTGAACTGGACCCAACACCCCCTATTCACCGCCCAAGAATAGATCTGACTAGTAAGAATCTTCAAACCTATGTATTGATATCTCTCCGTAAGTGAGTCAAGTGGGAGTAAAGCGGCATAAACACAGCAGTGAAAAGCAGCTAAACCCCATTAGGAAAATCAATTACTTTTAAAAACCCGTGAAACAAAGACAGTGAAAGAGAGAGAAATTCTTACAAAATTCGTTCAGAGGCTGTGATGCCACCTGGATTGACCATATCTAGACCCACAGCTGATTGAGACATAAGGGTGGACACTCTTGGGGCTGAGAGGTTTGGTGAGGTTGGGTGAGCAAACGCAGACCCTTTAAAGTAATACTGCGTGGTACCCGTCTGATGGGTCCCAAATCTCCAGGTTCAAGGGCATCTTCCTACATCGAAAACATGCATGAGAAACCCAGAAGATGGTACACCGTGTGATCGGGAAAGGTTTCTAAAACGCACCTCATTTCTCATCTCCTTGTGCTCGGGTTCGCCATTCCAGCCACTTTAATAGCAATCTCCCTCCTTGGAGAATCAGCACTTTAACCTCCTGTTCCGTACAGGTTTCAATTTGTCCTGAGGATGAACGGGAAGAGGGGGAACCAATGAGCGACTAGCTCTAGGTGGTGGGACAGGCACAGGTCACTCTATTTTCCCATCAGGAAGAAGAATTAACCACCGGCTCAGCCTGCCGCCCGGAACCAGAATAGGTCCTGAAGCAATCCTACGCTTTTGCGGCCAGCTCCCAAAAAAGCGAGTTGAGAAATGGAGCTCAGGGGCCCTGCAAATCACAAACCTGCAGAGTTATAAATGATAACTCTCGCCCACAAAAATATTGAGGGAAGGCAACGAAGAGGATTTGAAAACAAGGCAGAATTGCAGGAAACAGATTTCTGGAGGTAGATTCGAATCGCCTTTAAAGCACAGGAAAAGCGGCAAAACCTCGACAATGATGCCCTTGGCCAAAAAGGGCGTATGCGTTTTTTCCTGAATATATTCAGGAAAAAACGCATACGCCCTTTTTGGCCAACCAAGCAACCTGGAAAGGCAAATCAGCGCTACAAAGAAGTCTCGCTTCCCATCGGTCAAAAGGGCCATGCTGAATAAAGTGTCAATACCAGAAATGCAGGAGAGGCCATGGAGAAATGGGAGCCTTGCTACGCTGATGGGCGGGATGTAAATTGCCAACAGCCACTCTGGAGAAGTGTACGGTGTGTCCTGAAATATCTAAAAAACTCGGCTTAGAGAGCATAGGGCACTTCCACTCATGGGCGTCTAATTTGGGAAAACTAAAAATCAGCAAGGCACAGGCACTCCAAACTTTAGGGTTGCTCTGTTGACAAGAACCTCCACTTCATTCCACCTTAAATATCCCAGGAAAGAGAAAAATGGATAAAGAAGTTGTGGTCCTTAGGTACAATGGAATATCACTCAGCCATGAAATCAACGTCATAAGGCTAGTAGCAGCATGATGAGTGGATTCAGGTACGACGGTTCTAAGTGAAATAAGTCACACAGAAAAAGACACTAATCAGAAGATATCACTTATAGAGGGAATGTAAAAACCGCTACACTTGAACTGAATTACAAAACAGAACAGAGTCACACATTTAGAAAACACACTATGGCTGCCTAACGGGAAAGGTGAGGTGGGGTGATGCCTAAAACAAGGGTTTCAAATTAGCTCAGATACCGTTCCATAAACCCAATATGTAATAGACAAGACCTACTCCTTGCTCAGTGAACTGGACCCAACACCCCCTATTCACCGCCCAAAAATAGATCTGACTAGTAAGAATCTTCAAACCTATGTATTGATATCTCTCCGTAAGTGAGTCAAGTGGGAGTAAAGCGGCATAAACACAGCAGTGAAAAGCAGCTAAACCCCATTAGGAAAATCAATTACTTTTAAAAACCCGTGAAACAAAGACAGTGAAAGAGAGAGAAATTCTTACAAAATTCGTTCAGGGGCTGTGATGCCACCTGGATTGACCATATCTAGACCCACAGCTGATTGAGACATAAGGGTGGACACTCTTGGGGCTGAGAGGTTTGGTGAGGTTGGGTGAGCAAACGCAGACCCTTTAAAGTAATACTGCGTGGTACCCATCCCATGGGTCCCAAATCTCCAGGTTCAAGGGCATCTTCCTACATCGAAAACATGCATGAGAAACCCAGAAGATGGTACACCGTGTGATCGGGAAAGGTTTCTAAAACGCACCTCATTTCTCATCTCCTTGTGCTCGGGTTCGCCATTCCAGCCGCTTTAATAGCAATCTCCCTCCTTGGAGAATCAGCACTTTAACCTCCTGTTCCGTACAGGTTTCAATTTGTCCTGAGGATGAACGGGAAGAGGGGGAACCAATGAGCGACTAGCTCTAGGTGGTGGGACAGGCACAGGTCACTCTATTTTCCCATCAGGAAGAAGAATTAACCACCGGCTCAGCCTGCCGCCCGGAACCAGAATAGGTCCTGAAGCAATCCTACGCTTTTGCGGCCAGCTCCCAAAAAAGCGAGTTGAAAAATGGAGCTCAGGGGCCCTGCAAATCACAAACCTGCAGAGTTATAAATGATAACTCTCGCCCACAAAAATATTGAGGGAAGGCAACGAAGAGGATTTGAAAGCAAGGCAGAATTGCAGGAAACAGATTTCAGGAGGTAGATTCGAATCGCCTTTAAAGCACAGGAAAAGCGGCAAAACCTCGACAATGATGCCCTTGGCCAAAAAGGGCGTATGCGTTTTTTCCTGAATATATTCAGGAAAAAACGCATACGCCCTTTTTGGCCAACCAAGCAACCTGGAAAGGCAAATCAGCGCTACAAAGAAGTCTCGTTTCCCATCGGTCAAAAGGGCCATGCTGAATAAAGTGTCAATACCAGAAATGCAGGAGAGGCCATGGAGAAATGGGAGCCTTGCTACGCTGATGGGCGGGATGTAAATTGCCAACAGCCACTCTGGAGAAGTGTACGGTGTGTCCTGAAATATCTAAAAAACTCGACTTAGAGAGCATAGGGCACTTCCACTCATGGGCGTCTAATTTGGGAAAACTAAAAATCAGCAAGGCACAGGCACTCCAAAGTTTAGGGTTGCTCTGTTGACAAGAACCTCCACTTCATTCCACCTTAAATATCCCAGGAAAGAGAAAAATGGATAAAGAAGTTGTGGTCCTTAGGTACAATGGAATATCACTCAGCCATGAAATCAACGTCATAAGGCTAGTAGCAGCATGATGAGTGGATTCAGGTACGACGGTTCTAAGTGAAATAAGTCACACAGAAAAAGACACTAATCAGAAGATATCACTTATAGAGGGAATGTAAAAACCGCTACACTTGAACTGAATTACAAAACAGAACAGAGTCACACATTTAGAAAACACACTATGGCTGCCTAACGGGAAAGGTGAGGTGGGGTGATGCCTAAAACAAGGGTTTCAAATTAGCTCAGATACCGTTCCATAAACCCAATATGTAATAGACAAGACCTACTCCTTGCTCAGTGAACTGGACCCAACACCCCCTATTCACCGCCCAAGAATAGATCTGACTAGTAAGAATCTTCAAACCTATGTATTGATATCTCTCCGTAAGTGAGTCAAGTGGGAGTAAAGCGGCATAAACACAGCAGTGAAAAGCAGCTAAACCCCATTAGGAAAATCAATTACTTTTAAAAACCCGTGAAACAAAGACAGTGAAAGAGAGAGAAATTCTTACAAAATTCGTTCAGGGGCTGTGATGCCACCTGGATTGACCATATCTAGACCCACAGCTGATTGAGACATAAGGGTGGACACTCTTGGGGCTGAGAGGTTTGGTGAGGTTGGGTGAGCAAACGCAGACCCTTTAAAGTAATACTGCGTGGTACCCGTCTGAAGGGTCCCAAATCTCCAGGTTCAAGGGCATCTTCCTACATCGAAAACATGCATGAGAAACCCAGAAGATGGTACACCGTGTGATCGGGAAAGGTTTCTAAAACGCACCTCATTTCTCATCTCCTTGTGCTCGGGTTCGCCATTCCAGCCACTTTAATAGCAATCTCCCTCCTTGGAGAATCAGCACTTTAACCTCCTGTTCCGTACAGGTTTCAATTTGTCCTGAGGATGAACGGGAAGAGGGGGAACCAATGAGCGACTAGCTCTAGGTGGTGGGACAGGCACAGGTCACTCTATTTTCCCATCAGGAAGAAGAATTAACCACCGGCTCAGCCTGCCGCCCGGAACCAGAATAGGTCCTGAAGCAATCCTACGCTTTTGCGGCCAGCTCCCAAAAAAGCGAGTTGAGAAATGGAGCTCAGGGGCCCTGCAAATCACAAACCTGCAGAGTTATAAATGATAACTCTCGCCCACAAAAATATTGAGGGAAGGCAACGAAGAGGATTTGAAAACAAGGCAGAATTGCAGGAAACAGATTTCAGGAGGTAGATTCGAATCGCCTTTAAAGCACAGGAAAAGCGGCAAAACCTCGACAATGATGCCCTTGGCCAAAAAGGGCGTATGCGTTTTTTCCTGAATATATTCAGGAAAAAACGCATACGCCCTTTTTGGCCAACCAAGCAACCTGGAAAGGCAAATCAGCGCTACAAAGAAGTCTCGCTTCCCATCGGTCAAAAGGGCCATGCTGAATAAAGTGTCAATACCAGAAATGCAGGAGAGGCCATGGAGAAATGGGAGCCTTGCTACGCTGATGGGCGGGATGTAAATTGCCAACAGCCACTCTGGAGAAGTGTACGGTGTGTCCTGAAATATCTAAAAAACTCGGCTTAGAGAGCATAGGGCACTTCCACTCATGGGCGTCTAATTTGGGAAAACTAAAAATCAGAAAGGCACAGGCACTCCAAACTTTAGGGTTGCTCTGTTGACAAGAACCTCCACTTCATTCCACCTTAAATATCCCAGGAAAGAGAAAAATGGATAAAGAAGTTGTGGTCCTTAGGTACAATGGAATATCACTCAGCCATGAAATCAACGTCATAAGGCTAGTAGCAGCATGATGAGTGGATTCAGGTACGACGGTTCTAAGTGAAATAAGTCACACAGAAAAAGACACTAATCAGAAGATATCACTTATAGAGGGAATGTAAAAACCGCTACACTTGAACTGAATTACAAAACAGAACAGAGTCACACATTTAGAAAACACACTATGGCTGCCTAACGGGAAAGGTGAGGTGGGGTGATGCCTAAAACAAGGGTTTCAAATTAGCTCAGATACCGTTCCATAAACCCAATATGTAATAGACAAGACCTACTCCTTGCTCAGTGAACTGGACCCAACACCCCCTATTCACCGCCCAAAAATAGATCTGACTAGTAAGAATCTTCAAACCTATGTATTGATATCTCTCCGTAAGTGAGTCAAGTGGGAGTAAAGCGGCATAAACACAGCAGTGAAAAGCAGCTAAACCCCATTAGGAAAATCAATTACTTTTAAAAACCCGTGAAACAAAGACAGTGAAAGAGAGAGAAATTCTTACAAAATTCGTTCAGGGGCTGTGATGCCACCTGGATTGACCATATCTAGACCCACAGCTGATTGAGACATAAGGGTGGACACTCTTGGGGCTGAGAGGTTTGGTGAGGTTGGGTGAGAAAACGCAGACCCTTTAAAGTAATACTGCGTGGTACCCGTCTGATGGGTCCCAAATCTCCAGGTTCAAGGGCATCTTCCTACATCGAAAACATGCATGAGAAACCCAGAAGATGGTACACCGTGTGATCGGGAAAGGTTTCTAAAACGCACCTCATTTCTCATCTCCTTGTGCTCGGGTTCGCCATTCCAGCCGCTTTAATAGCAATCTCCCTCCTTGGAGAATCAGCACTTTAACCTCCTGTTCCGTACAGGTTTCAATTTGTCCTGAGGATGAACGGGAAGAGGGGGAACCAATGAGCGACTAGCTCTAGGTGGTGGGACAGGCACAGGTCACTCTATTTTCCCATCAGGAAGAAGAATTAACCACCGGCTCAGCCTGCCGCCCGGAACCAGAATAGGTCCTGAAGCAATCCTACGCTTTTGCGGCCAGCTCCCAAAAAAGCGAGTTGAGAAATGGAGCTCAGGGGCCCTGCAAATCACAAACCTGCAGAGTTATAAATGATAACTCTCGCCCACAAAAATATTGAGGGAAGGCAACGAAGAGGATTTGAAAACAAGGCAGAATTGCAGGAAACAGATTTCAGGAGGTAGATTCGAATCGCCTTTAAAGCACAGGAAAAGCGGCAAAACCTCGACAATGATGCCCTTGGCCAAAAAGGGCGTATGCGTTTTTTCCTGAATATATTCAGGAAAAAACGCATACGCCCTTTTTGGCCAACCAAGCAACCTGGAAAGGCAAATCAGCGCTACAAAGAAGTCTCGCTTCCCATCGGTCAAAAGGGCCATGCTGAATAAAGTGTCAATACCAGAAATGCAGGAGAGGCCATGGAGAAATGGGAGCCTTGCTACGCTGATGGGCGGGATGTAAATTGCCAACAGCCACTCTGGAGAAGTGTACGGTGTGTCCTGAAATATCTAAAAAACTCGGCTTAGAGAGCATAGGGCACTTCCACTCATGGGCGTCTAATTTGGGAAAACTAAAAATCAGCAAGGCACAGGCACTCCAAAGTTTAGGGTTGCTCTGTTGACAAGAACCTCCACTTCATTCCACCTTAAATATCCCAGGAAAGAGAAAAATGGATAAAGAAGTTGTGGTCCTTAGGTACAATGGAATATCACTCAGCCATGAAATCAACGTCATAAGGCTAGTAGCAGCATGATGAGTGGATTCAGGTACGACGGTTCTAAGTGAAATAAGTCACACAGAAAAAGACACTAATCAGAAGATATCACTTATAGAGGGAATGTAAAAACCGCTACACTTGAACTGAATTACAAAACAGAACAGAGTCACACATTTAGAAAACACACTATGGCTGCCTAACGGGAAAGGTGAGGTGGGGTGATGCCTAAAACAAGGGTTTCAAATTAGCTCAGATACCGTTCCATAAACCCAATATGTAATAGACAAGACCTACTCCTTGCTCAGTGAACTGGACCCAACACCCCCTATTCACCGCCCAAGAATAGATCTGACTAGTAAGAATCTTCAAACCTATGTATTGATATCTCTCCGTAAGTGAGTCAAGTGGGAGTAAAGCGGCATAAACACAGCAGTGAAAAGCAGCTAAACCCCATTAGGAAAATCAATTACTTTTAAAAACCCGTGAAACAAAGACAGTGAAAGAGAGAGAAATTCTTACAAAATTCGTTCAGGGGCTGTGATGCCACCTGGATTGACCATATCTAGACCCACAGCTGATTGAGACATAAGGGTGGACACTCTTGGGGCTGAGAGGTTTGGTGAGGTTGGGTGAGCAAACGCAGACCCTTTAAAGTAATACTGCGTGGTACCCATCCCATGGGTCCCAAATCTCCAGGTTCAAGGGCATCTTCCTACATCGAAAACATGCATGAGAAACCCAGAAGATGGTACACCGTGTGATCGGGAAAGGTTTCTAAAACGCACCTCATTTCTCATCTCCTTGTGCTCGGGTTCGACATTCCAGCCGCTTTAATAGCAATCTCCCTCCTTGGAGAATCAGCACTTTAACCTCCTGTTCCGTACAGGTTTCAATTTGTCCTGAGGATGAACGGGAAGAGGGGGAACCAATGAGCGACTAGCTCTAGGTGGTGGGACAGGCACAGGTCACTCTATTTTCCCATCAGGAAGAAGAATTAACCACCGGCTCAGCCTGCCGCCCGGAACCAGAATAGGTCCTGAAGCAATCCTACGCTTTTGCGGCCAGCTCCCAAAAAAGCGAGTTGAAAAATGGAGCTCAGGGGCCCTGCAGATCACAAACCTGCAGAGTTATAAATGATAACTCTCACCCACAAAAATATTGAGGGAAGGCAACGAAGAGGATTTGAAAGCAAGGCAGAATTGCAGGAAACGGATTTCAGGAGGTAGATTCGAATCGCCTTTAAAGCACAGGAAAAGCGGCAAAACCTCGACAATGATGCCCTTGGCCAAAAAGGGCGTATGCGTTTTTTCCTGAATATATTCAGGAAAAAACGCATACGCCCTTTTTGGCCAACCAAGCAACCTGGAAAGGCAAATCAGCGCTACAAAGAAGTCTCGTTTCCCATCGGTCAAAAGGGCCATGCTGAATAAAGTGTCAATACCAGAAATGCAGGAGAGGCCATGGAGAAATGGGAGCCTTGCTACGCTGATGGGCGGGATGTAAATTGCCAACAGCCACTCTGGAGAAGTGTACGGTGTGTCCTGAAATATCTAAAAAACTCGACTTAGAGAGCATAGGGCACTTCCACTCATGGGCGTCTAATTTGGGAAAACTAAAAATCAGCAAGGCACAGGCACTCCAAAGTTTAGGGTTGCTCTGTTGACAAGAACCTCCACTTCATTCCACCTTAAATATCCCAGGAAAGAGAAAAATGGATAAAGAAGTTGTGGTCCTTAGGTACAATGGAATATCACTCAGCCATGAAATCAACGTCATAAGGCTAGTAGCAGCATGATGAGTGGATTCAGGTACGACGGTTCTAAGTGAAATAAGTCACACAGAAAAAGACACTAATCAGAAGATATCACTTATAGAGGGAATGTAAAAACCGCTACACTTGAACTGAATTACAAAACAGAACAGAGTCACACATTTAGAAAACACACTATGGCTGCCTAACGGGAAAGGTGAGGTGGGGTGATGCCTAAAACAAGGGTTTCAAATTAGCTCAGATACCGTTCCATAAACCCAATATGTAATAGACAAGACCTACTCCTTGCTCAGTGAACTGGACCCAACACCCCCTATTCACCGCCCAAGAATAGATCTGACTAGTAAGAATCTTCAAACCTATGTATTGATATCTCTCCGTAAGTGAGTCAAGTGGGAGTAAAGCGGCATAAACACAGCAGTGAAAAGCAGCTAAACCCCATTAGGAAAATCAATTACTTTTAAAAACCCGTGAAACAAAGACAGTGAAAGAGAGAGAAATTCTTACAAAATTCGTTCAGGGGCTGTGATGCCACCTGGATTGACCATATCTAGACCCACAGCTGATTGAGACATAAGGGTGGACACTCTTGGGGCTGAGAGGTTTGGTGAGGTTGGGTGAGCAAACGCAGACCCTTTAAAGTAACACTGCGTGGTACCCATCCCATGGGTCCCAAATCTCCAGGTTCAAGGGCATCTTCCTACATCGAAAACATGCATGAGAAACCCAGAAGATGGTACACCGTGTGATCGGGAAAGGTTTCTAAAACGCACCTCATTTCTCATCTCCTTGTGCTCGGGTTCGCCATTCCAGCCGCTTTAATAGCAATCTCCCTCCTTGGAGAATCAGCACTTTAACCTCCTGTTCCGTACAGGTTTCAATTTGTCCTGAGGATGAACGGGAAGAGGGGGAACCAATGAGCGACTAGCTCTAGGTGGTGGGACAGGCACAGGTCACTCTATTTTCCCATCAGGAAGAAGAATTAACCACCGGCTCAGCCTGCCGCCCGGAACCAGAATAGGTCCTGAAGCAATCCTACGCTTTTGCGGCCAGCTCCCAAAAAAGCGAGTTGAGAAATGGAGCTCAGGGGCCCTGCAAATCACAAACCTGCAGAGTTATAAATGATAACTCTCGCCCACAAAAATATTGAGGGAAGGCAACGAAGAGGATTTGAAAACAAGGCAGAATTGCAGGAAACAGATTTCAGGAGGTAGATTCGAATCGCCTTTAAAGCACAGGAAAAGCGGCAAAACCTCGACAATGATGCCCTTGGCCAAAAAGGGCGTATGCGTTTTTTCCTGAATATATTCAGGAAAAAACGCATACGCCCTTTTTGGCCAACCAAGCAACCTGGAAAGGCAAATCAGCGCTACAAAGAAGTCTCGCTTCCCATCGGTCAAAAGGGCCATGCTGAATAAAGTGTCAATACCAGAAATGCAGGAGAGGCCATGGAGAAATGGGAGCCTTGCTACGCTGATGGGCGGGATGTAAATTGCCAACAGCCACTCTGGAGAAGTGTACGGTGTGTCCTGAAATATCTAAAAAACTCGGCTTAGAGAGCATAGGGCACTTCCACTCATGGGCGTCTAATTTGGGAAAACTAAAAATCAGCAAGGCACAGGCACTCCAAAGTTTAGGGTTGCTCTGTTGACAAGAACCTCCACTTCATTCCACCTTAAATATCCCAGGAAAGAGAAAAATGGATAAAGAAGTTGTGGTCCTTAGGTACAATGGAATATCACTCAGCCATGAAATCAACGTCATAAGGCTAGTAGCAGCATGATGAGTGGATTCAGGTACGACGGTTCTAAGTGAAATAAGTCACACAGAAAAAGACACTAATCAGAAGATATCACTTATAGAGGGAATGTAAAAACCGCTACACTTGAACTGAATTACAAAACAGAACAGAGTCACACATTTAGAAAACACACTATGGCTGCCTAACGGGAAAGGTGAGGTGGGGTGATGCCTAAAACAAGGGTTTCAAATTAGCTCAGATACCGTTCCATAAACCCAATATGTAATAGACAAGACCTACTCCTTGCTCAGTGAACTGGACCCAACACCCCCTATTCACCGCCCAAGAATAGATCTGACTAGTAAGAATCTTCAAACCTATGTATTGATATCTCTCCGTAAGTGAGTCAAGTGGGAGTAAAGCGGCATAAACACAGCAGTGAAAAGCAGCTAAACCCCATTAGGAAAATCAATTACTTTTAAAAACCCGTGAAACAAAGACAGTGAAAGAGAGAGAAATTCTTACAAAATTCGTTCAGGGGCTGTGATGCCACCTGGATTGACCATATCTAGACCCACAGCTGATTGAGACATAAGGGTGGACACTCTTGGGGCTGAGAGGTTTGGTGAGGTTGGGTGAGCAAACGCAGACCCTTTAAAGTAATACTGCGTGGTACCCATCCCATGGGTCCCAAATCTCCAGGTTCAAGGGCATCTTCCTACATCGAAAACATGCATGAGAAACCCAGAAGATGGTACACCGTGTGATCGGGAAAGGTTTCTAAAACGCACCTCATTTCTCATCTCCTTGTGCTCGGGTTCGCCATTCCAGCCACTTTAATAGCAATCTCCCTCCTTGGAGAATCAGCACTTTAACCTCCTGTTCCGTACAGGTTTCAATTTGTCCTGAGGATGAACGGGAAGAGGGGGAACCAATGAGCGACTAGCTCTAGGTGGTGGGAAAGGCACAGGTCACTCTATTTTCCCATCAGGAAGAAGAATTAACCACCGGCTCAGCCTGCCGCCCGGAACCAGAATAGGTCCTGAAGCAATCCTACGCTTTTGCGGCCAGCTCCCAAAAAAGCGAGTTGAAAAATGGAGCTCAGGGGCCCTGCAGATCACAAACCTGTAGAGTTATAAATGATAACTCTCGCCCACAAAAATATTGAGGGAAGGCAACGAAGAGGATTTGAAAGCAAGGCAGAATTGCAGGAAACAGATTTCAGGAGGTAGATTCGAATCGCCTTTAAAGCACAGGAAAAGCGGCAAAACATCGACAATGATGCCCTTGGCCAAAAAGGGCGTATGCGTTTTTTCCTGAATATATTCAGGAAAAAACGCATACGCCCTTTTTGGCCAACCAAGCAACCTGGAAAGGCAAATCAGCGCTACAAAGAAGTCTCGTTTCCCATCGGTCAAAAGGGCCATGCTGAATAAAGTGTCAATACCAGAAATGCAGGAGAGGCCATGGAGAAATGGGAGCCTTGCTACGCTGATGGGCGGGATGTAAATTGCCAACAGCCACTCTGGAGAAGTGTACGGTGTGTCCTGAAATATCTAAAAAACTCGACTTAGAGAGCATAGGGCACTTCCACTCATGGGCGTCTAATTTGGGAAAACTAAAAATCAGCAAGGCACAGGCACTCCAAAGTTTAGGGTTGCTCTGTTGACAAGAACCTCCACTTCATTCCACCTTAAATATCCCAGGAAAGAGAAAAATGGATAAAGAAGTTGTGGTCCTTAGGTACAATGGAATATCACTCAGCCATGAAATCAACGTCATAAGGCTAGTAGCAGCATGATGAGTGGATTCAGGTACGACGGTTCTAAGTGAAATAAGTCACACAGAAAAAGACACTAATCAGAAGATATCACTTATAGAGGGAATGTAAAAACCGCTACACTTGAATTGAATTACAAAACAGAACAGAGTCACACATTTAGAAAACACACTATGGCTGCCTAACGGGAAAGGTGAGGTGGGGTGATGCCTAAAACAAGGGTTTCAAATTAGCTCAGATACCGTTCCATAAACCCAATATGTAATAGACAAGACCTACTCCTTGCTCAGTGAACTGGACCCAACACCCCCTATTCACCGCCCAAGAATAGATCTGACTAGTAAGAATCTTCAAACCTATGTATTGATATCTCTCTGTAAGTGAGTCAAGTGGGAGTAAAGCGGCATAAACACAGCAGTGAAAAGCAGCTAAACCCCATTAGGAAAATCAATTACTTTTAAAATCCCGTGAAACAAAGACAGTGAAAGAGAGAGAAATTCTTACAAAATTCGTTCAGGGGCTGTGATGCCACCTGGATTGACCATATCTAGACCCACAGCTGATTGAGACATAAGGGTGGACACTCTTGGGGCTGAGAGGTTTGGTGAGGTTGGGTGAGCAAACGCAGACCCTTTAAAGTAATACTGCGTGGTACCCATCCCATGGGTCCCAAATCTCCAGGTTCAAGGGCATCTTCCTACATCGAAAACATGCATGAGAAACCCAGAAGATGGTACACCGTGTGATCGGGAAAGGTTTCTAAAACGCACCTCATTTCTCATCTCCTTGTGCTCGGGTTCGCCATTCCAGCCGCTTTAATAGCAATCTCCCTCCTTGGAGAATCAGCACTTTAACCTCCTGTTCCGTACAGGTTTCAATTTGTCCTGAGGATGAACGGGAAGAGGGGGAACCAATGAGCGACTAGCTCTAGGTGGTGGGACAGGCACAGGTCACTCTATTTTCCCATCAGGAAGAAGAATTAACCACCGGCTCAGCCTGCCGCCCGGAACCAGAATAGGTCCTGAAGCAATCCTACGCTTTTGCGGCCAGCTCCCAAAAAAGCGAGTTGAAAAATGGAGCTCAGGGGCCCTGCAGATCACAAACCTGCAGAGTTATAAATGATAACTCTCGCCCACAAAAATATTGAGGGAAGGCAACGAAGAGGATTTGAAAACAAGGCAGAATTGCAGGAAACAGATTTCAGGAGGTAGATTCGAATCGCCTTTAAAGCACAGGAAAAGCGGCAAAACCTCGACAATGATGCCCTTGGCCAAAAAGGGCGTATGCGTTTTTTCCTGAATATATTCAGGAAAAAACGCATACGCCCTTTTTGGCCAACCAAGCAACCGGGAAAGGCAAATCAGCGCTACAAAGAAGTCTCGCTTCCCATCGGTCAAAAGGGCCATGCTGAATAAAGTGTCAATACCAGAAATGCAGGAGAGGCCATGGAGAAATGGGAGCCTTGCTACGCTGATGGGCGGGATGTAAATTGCCAACAGCCACTCTGGAGAAGTGTACGGTGTGTCCTGAAATATCTAAAAAACTCGACTTAGAGAGCATAGGGCACTTCCACTCATGGGCGTCTAATTTGGGAAAACTAAAAATCAGCAAGGCACAGGCACTCCAAAGTTTAGGGTTGCTCTGTTGACAAGAACCTCCACTTCATTCCACCTTAAATATCCCAGGAAAGAGAAAAATGGATAAAGAAGTTGTGGTCCTTAGGTACAATGGAATATCACTCAGCCATGAAATCAACGTCATAAGGCTAGTAGCAGCATGATGAGTGGATTCAGGTACGACGGTTCTAAGTGAAATAAGTCACACAGAAAAAAACACTAATCAGAAGATATCACTTATAGAGGGAATGTAAAAACCGCTACACTTGAATTGAATTACAAAACAGAACAGAGTCACACATTTAGAAAACACACTATGGCTGCCTAACGGGAAAGGTGAGGTGGGGTGATGCCTAAAACAAGGGTTTCAAATTAGCTCAGATACCGTTCCATAAACCCAATATGTAATAGACAAGACCTACTCCTTGCTCAGTGAACTGGACCCAACACCCCCTATTCACCGCCCAAGAATAGATCTGACTAGTAAGAATCTTCAAACCTATGTATTGATATCTCTCTGTAAGTGAGTCAAGTGGGAGTAAAGCGGCATAAACACAGCAGTGAAAAGCAGCTAAACCCCATTAGGAAAATCAATTACTTTTAAAATCCCGTGAAACAAAGACAGTGAAAGAGAGAGAAATTCTTACAAAATTCGTTCAGGGGCTGTGATGCCACCTGGATTGACCATATCTAGACCCACAGCTGATTGAGACATAAGGGTGGACACTCTTGGGGCTGAGAGGTTTGGTGAGGTTGGGTGAGCAAACGCAGACCCTTTAAAGTAATACTGCGTGGTACCCATCCCATGGGTCCCAAATCTCCAGGTTCAAGGGCATCTTCCTACATCGAAAACATGCATGAGAAACCCAGAAGATGGTACACCGTGTGATCGGGAAAGGTTTCTAAAACGCACCTCATTTCTCATCTCCTTGTGCTCGGGTTCGCCATTCCAGCCGCTTTAATAGCAATCTCCCTCCTTGGAGAATCAGCACTTTAACCTCTTGTTCCGTACAGGTTTCAATTTGTCCTGAGGATGAACGGGAAGAGGGGGAACCAATGAGCGACTAGCTCTAGGTGGTGGGACAGGCACAGGTCACTCTATTTTCCCATCAGGAAGAAGAATTAACCACCGGCTCAGCCTGCCGCCCGGAACCAGAATAGGTCCTGAAGCAATCCTACGCTTTTGCGGCCAGCTCCCAAAAAAGCGAGTTGAAAAATGGAGCTCAGGGGCCCTGCAAATCACAAACCTGCAGAGTTATAAATGATAACTCTCGCCCACAAAAATATTGAGGGAAGGCAACGAAGAGGATTTGAAAACAAGGCAGAATTGCAGGAAACAGATTTCAGGAGGTAGATTCGAATCGCCTTTAAAGCACAGGAAAAGCGGCAAAACCTCGACAATGATGCCCTTGGCCAAAAAGGGCGTATGCGTTTTTTCCTGAATATATTCAGGAAAAAACGCATACGCCCTTTTTGGCCAACCAAGCAACCGGGAAAGGCAAATCAGCGCTACAAAGAAGTCTCGCTTCCCATCGGTCAAAAGGGCCATGCTGAATAAAGTGTCAATACCAGAAATGCAGGAGAGGCCATGGAGAAATGGGAGCCTTGCTACGCTGATGGGCGGGATGTAAATTGCCAACAGCCACTCTGGAGAAGTGTACGGTGTGTCCTGAAATATCTAAAAAACTCGGCTTAGAGAGCATAGGGCACTTCCACTCATGGGCGTCTAATTTGGGAAAACTAAAAATCAGCAAGGCACAGGCACTCCAAAGTTTAGGGTTGCTCTGTTGACAAGAACCTCCACTTCATTCCACCTTAAATATCCCAGGAAAGAGAAAAATGGATAAAGAAGTTGTGGTCCTTAGGTACAATGGAATATCACTCAGCCATGAAATCAACGTCATAAGGCTAGTAGCAGCATGATGAGTGGATTCAGGTACGACGGTTCTAAGTGAAATAAGTCACACAGAAAAAGACACTAATCAGAAGATATCACTTATAGAGGGAATGTAAAAACCGCTACACTTGAATTGAATTACAAAACAGAACAGAGTCACACATTTAGAAAACACACTATGGCTGCCTAACGGGAAAGGTGAGGTGGGGTGATGCCTAAAACAAGGGTTTCAAATTAGCTCAGATACCGTTCCATAAACCCAATATGTAATAGACAAGACCTACTCCTTGCTCAGTGAACTGGACCCAACACCCCCTATTCACCGCCCAAGAATAGATCTGACTAGTAAGAATCTTCAAACCTATGTATTGATATCTCTCTGTAAGTGAGTCAAGTGGGAGTAAAGCGGCATAAACACAGCAGTGAAAAGCAGCTAAACCCCATTAGGAAAATCAATTACTTTTAAAATCCCGTGAAACAAAGACAGTGAAAGAGAGAGAAATTCTTACAAAATTCGTTCAGGGGCTGTGATGCCACCTGGATTGACCATATCTAGACCCACAGCTGATTGAGACATAAGGGTGGACACTCTTGGGGCTGAGAGGTTTGGTGAGGTTGGGTGAGCAAACGCAGACCCTTTAAAGTAATACTGCGTGGTACCCATCCCATGGGTCCCAAATCTCCAGGTTCAAGGGCATCTTCCTACATCGAAAACATGCATGAGAAACCCAGAAGATGGTACACCGTGTGATCGGGAAAGGTTTCTAAAACGCACCTCATTTCTCATCTCCTTGTGCTCGGGTTCGCCATTCCAGCCGCTTTAATAGCAATCTCCCTCCTTGGAGAATCAGCACTTTAACCTCCTGTTCCGTACAGGTTTCAATTTGTCCTGAGGATGAACGGGAAGAGGGGGAACCAATGAGCGACTAGCTCTAGGTGGTGGGACAGGCACAGGTCACTCTATTTTCCCATCAGGAAGAAGAATTAACCACCGGCTCAGCCTGCCGCCCGGAACCAGAATAGGTCCTGAAGCAATCCTACGCTTTTGCGGCCAGCTCCCAAAAAAGCGAGTTGAAAAATGGAGCTCAGGGGCCCTGCAAATCACAAACCTGCAGAGTTATAAATGATAACTCTCGCCCACAAAAATATTGAGGGAAGGCAACGAAGAGGATTTGAAAACAAGGCAGAATTGCAGGAAACAGATTTCAGGAGGTAGATTCGAATCGCCTTTAAAGCACAGGAAAAGCGGCAAAACCTCGACAATGATGCCCTTGGCCAAAAAGGGCGTATGCGTTTTTTCCTGAATATATTCAGGAAAAAACGCATACGCCCTTTTTGGCCAACCAAGCAACCGGGAAAGGCAAATCAGCGCTACAAAGAAGTCTCGCTTCCCATCGGTCAAAAGGGCCATGCTGAATAAAGTGTCAATACCAGAAATGCAGGAGAGGCCATGGAGAAATGGGAGCCTTGCTACGCTGATGGGCGGGATGTAAATTGCCAACAGCCACTCTGGAGAAGTGTACGGTGTGTCCTGAAATATCTAAAAAACTCGGCTTAGAGAGCATAGGGCACTTCCACTCATGGGCGTCTAATTTGGGAAAACTAAAAATCAGCAAGGCACAGGCACTCCAAAGTTTAGGGTTGCTCTGTTGACAAGAACCTCCACTTCATTCCACCTTAAATATCCCAGGAAAGAGAAAAATGGATAAAGAAGTTGTGGTCCTTAGGTACAATGGAATATCACTCAGCCATGAAATCAACGTCATAAGGCTAGTAGCAGCATGATGAGTGGATTCAGGTACGACGGTTCTAAGTGAAATAAGTCACACAGAAAAAGACACTAATCAGAAGATATCACTTATAGAGGGAATGTAAAAACCGCTACACTTGAACTGAATTACAAAACAGAACAGAGTCACACATTTAGAAAACACACTATGGCTGCCTAACGGGAAAGGTGAGGTGGGGTGATGCCTAAAACAAGGGTTTCAAATTAGCTCAGATACCGTTCCATAAACCCAATATGTAATAGACAAGACCTACTCCTTGCTCAGTGAACTGGACCCAACACCCCCTATTCACCGCCCAAGAATAGATCTGACTAGTAAGAATCTTCAAACCTATGTATTGATATCTCTCCGTAAGTGAGTCAAGTGGGAGTAAAGCGGCATAAACACAGCAGTGAAAAGCAGCTAAACCCCATTAGGAAAATCAATTACTTTTAAAAACCCGTGAAACAAAGACAGTGAAAGAGAGAGAAATTCTTACAAAATTCGTTCAGGGGCTGTGATGCCACCTGGATTGACCATATCTAGACCCACAGCTGATTGAGACATAAGGGTGGACACTCTTGGGGCTGAGAGGTTTGGTGAGGTTGGGTGAGCAAACGCAGACCCTTTAAAGTAATACTGCGTGGTACCCATCCCATGGGTCCCAAATCTCCAGGTTCAAGGGCATCTTCCTACATCGAAAACATGCATGAGAAACCCAGAAGATGGTACACCGTGTGATCGGGAAAGGTTTCTAAAACGCACCTCATTTCTCATCTCCTTGTGCTCGGGTTCGCCATTCCAGCCGCTTTAATAGCAATCTCCCTCCTTGGAGAATCAGCACTTTAACCTCCTGTTCCGTACAGGTTTCAATTTGTCCTGAGGATGAACGGGAAGAGGGGGAACCAATGAGCGACTAGCTCTAGGTGGTGGGACAGGCACAGGTCACTCTATTTTCCCATCAGGAAGAAGAATTAACCACCGGCTCAGCCTGCCGCCCGGAACCAGAATAGGTCCTGAAGCAATCCTACGCTTTTGCGGCCAGCTCCCAAAAAAGCGAGTTGAGAAATGGAGCTCAGGGGCCCTGCAAATCACAAACCTGCAGAGTTATAAATGATAACTCTCGCCCACAAAAATATTGAGGGAAGGCAACGAAGAGGATTTGAAAACAAGGCAGAATTGCAGGAAACAGATTTCAGGAGGTAGATTCGAATCGCCTTTAAAGCACAGGAAAAGCGGCAAAACCTCGACAATGATGCCCTTGGCCAAAAAGGGCGTATGCGTTTTTTCCTGAATATATTCAGGAAAAAACGCATACGCCCTTTTTGGCCAACCAAGCAACCTGGAAAGGCAAATCAGCGCTACAAAGAAGTCTCGCTTCCCATCGGTCAAAAGGGCCATGCTGAATAAAGTGTCAATACCAGAAATGCAGGAGAGGCCATGGAGAAATGGGAGCCTTGCTACGCTGATGGGCGGGATGTAAATTGCCAACAGCCACTCTGGAGAAGTGTACGGTGTGTCCTGAAATATCTAAAAAACTCGGCTTAGAGAGCATAGGGCACTTCCACTCATGGGCGTCTAATTTGGGAAAACTAAAAATCAGCAAGGCACAGGCACTCCAAAGTTTAGGGTTGCTCTGTTGACAAGAACCTCCACTTCATTCCACCTTAAATATCCCAGGAAAGAGAAAAATGGATAAAGAAGTTGTGGTCCTTAGGTACAATGGAATATCACTCAGCCATGAAATCAACGTCATAAGGCTAGTAGCAGCATGATGAGTGGATTCAGGTACGACGGTTCTAAGTGAAATAAGTCACACAGAAAAAGACACTAATCAGAAGATATCACTTATAGAGGGAATGTAAAAACCGCTACACTTGAACTGAATTACAAAACAGAACAGAGTCACACATTTAGAAAACACACTATGGCTGCCTAACGGGAAAGGTGAGGTGGGGTGATGCATAAAACAAGGGTTTCAAATTAGCTCAGATACCGTTCCATAAACCCAATATGTAATAGACAAGACCTACTCCTTGCTCAGTGAACTGGACCCAACACCCCCTATTCACCGCCCAAGAATAGATCTGACTAGTAAGAATCTTCAAACCTATGTATTGATATCTCTCCGTAAGTGAGTCAAGTGGGAGTAAAGCGGCATAAACACAGCAGTGAAAAGCAGCTAAACCCCATTAGGAAAATCAATTACTTTTAAAAACCCGTGAAACAAAGACAGTGAAAGAGAGAGAAATTCTTACAAAATTCGTTCAGGGGCTGTGATGCCACCTGGATTGACCATATCTAGACCCACAGCTGATTGAGACATAAGGGTGGACACTCTTGGGGCTGAGAGGTTTGGTGAGGTTGGGTGAGCAAACGCAGACCCTTTAAAGTAATACTGCGTGGTACCCATCCCATGGGTCCCAAATCTCCAGGTTCAAGGGCATCTTCCTACATCGAAAACATGCATGAGAAACCCAGAAGATGGTACACCGTGTGATCGGGAAAGGTTTCTAAAACGCACCTCATTTCTCATCTCCTTGTGCTCGGGTTCGCCATTCCAGCCACTTTAATAGCAATCTCCCTCCTTGGAGAATCAGCACTTTAACCTCCTGTTCCGTACAGGTTTCAATTTGTCCTGAGGATGAACGGGAAGAGGGGGAACCAATGAGCGACTAGCTCTAGGTGGTGGGACAGGCACAGGTCACTCTATTTTCCCATCAGGAAGAAGAATTAACCACCGGCTCAGCCTGCCGCCCGGAACCAGAATAGGTCCTGAAGCAATCCTACGCTTTTGCGGCCAGCTCCCAAAAAAGCGAGTTGAAAAATGGAGCTCAGGGGCCCTGCAGATCACAAACCTGCAGAGTTATAAATGATAACTCTCGCCCACAAAAATATTGAGGGAAGGCAACGAAGAGGATTTGAAAGCAAGGCAGAATTGCAGGAAACAGATTTCAGGAGGTAGATTCGAATCGCCTTTAAAGCACAGGAAAAGCGGCAAAACCTCGACAATGATGCCCTTGGCCAAAAAGGGCGTATGCGTTTTTTCCTGAATATATTCAGGAAAAAACGCATACGCCCTTTTTGGCCAACCAAGCAACCTGGAAAGGCAAATCAGCGCTACAAAGAAGTCTCGCTTCCCATCGGTCAAAAGGGCCATGCTGAATAAAGTGTCAATACCAGAAATGCAGGAGAGGCCATGGAGAAATGGGAGCCTTGCTACGCTGATGGGCGGGATGTAAATTGCCAACAGCCACTCTGGAGAAGTGTACGGTGTGTCCTGAAATATCTAAAAAACTCGACTTAGAGAGCATAGGGCACTTCCACTCATGGGCGTCTAATTTGGGAAAACTAAAAATCAGCAAGGCACAGGCACTCCAAAGTTTAGGGTTGCTCTGTTGACAAGAACCTCCACTTCATTCCACCTTAAATATCCCAGGAAAGAGAAAAATGGATAAAGAAGTTGTGGTCCTTAGGTACAATGGAATATCACTCAGCCATGAAATCAACGTCATAAGGCTAGTAGCAGCATGATGAGTGGATTCAGGTACGACGGTTCTAAGTGAAATAAGTCACACAGAAAAAGACACTAATCAGAAGATATCACTTATAGAGGGAATGTAAAAACCGCTACACTTGAATTGAATTACAAAACAGAACAGAGTCACACATTTAGAAAACACACTATGGCTGCCTAACGGGAAAGGTGAGGTGGGGTGATGCCTAAAACAAGGGTTTCAAATTAGCTCAGATACCGTTCCATAAACCCAATATGTAATAGACAAGACCTACTCCTTGCTCAGTGAACTGGACCCAACACCCCCTATTCACCGCCCAAGAATAGATCTGACTAGTAAGAATCTTCAAACCTATGTATTGATATCTCTCTGTAAGTGAGTCAAGTGGGAGTAAAGCGGCATAAACACAGCAGTGAAAAGCAGCTAAACCCCATTAGGAAAATCAATTACTTTTAAAATCCCGTGAAACAAAGACAGTGAAAGAGAGAGAAATTCTTACAAAATTCGTTCAGGGGCTGTGATGCCACCTGGATTGACCATATCTAGACCCACAGCTGATTGAGACATAAGGGTGGACACTCTTGGGGCTGAGAGGTTTGGTGAGGTTGGGTGAGCAAACGCAGACCCTTTAAAGTAATACTGCGTGGTACCCATCCCATGGGTCCCAAATCTCCAGGTTCAAGGGCATCTTCCTACATCGAAAACATGCATGAGAAACCCAGAAGATGGTACACCGTGTGATCGGGAAAGGTTTCTAAAACGCACCTCATTTCTCATCTCCTTGTGCTCGGGTTCGCCATTCCAGCCACTTTAATAGCAATCTCCCTCCTTGGAGAATCAGCACTTTAACCTCCTGTTCCGTACAGGTTTCAATTTGTCCTGAGGATGAACGGGAAGAGGGGGAACCAATGAGCGACTAGCTCTAGGTGGTGGGAAAGGCACAGGTCACTCTATTTTCCCATCAGGAAGAAGAATTAACCACCGGCTCAGCCTGCCGCCCGGAACCAGAATAGGTCCTGAAGCAATCCTACGCTTTTGCGGCCAGCTCCCAAAAAAGCGAGTTGAAAAATGGAGCTCAGGGGCCCTGCAGATCACAAACCTGTAGAGTTATAAATGATAACTCTCGCCCACAAAAATATTGAGGGAAGGCAACGAAGAGGATTTGAAAGCAAGGCAGAATTGCAGGAAACAGATTTCAGGAGGTAGATTCGAATCGCCTTTAAAGCACAGGAAAAGCGGCAAAACATCGACAATGATGCCCTTGGCCAAAAAGGGCGTATGCGTTTTTTCCTGAATATATTCAGGAAAAAACGCATACGCCCTTTTTGGCCAACCAAGCAACCTGGAAAGGCAAATCAGCGCTACAAAGAAGTCTCGTTTCCCATCGGTCAAAAGGGCCATGCTGAATAAAGTGTCAATACCAGAAATGCAGGAGAGGCCATGGAGAAATGGGAGCCTTGCTACGCTGATGGGCGGGATGTAAATTGCCAACAGCCACTCTGGAGAAGTGTACGGTGTGTCCTGAAATATCTAAAAAACTCGACTTAGAGAGCATAGGGCACTTCCACTCATGGGCGTCTAATTTGGGAAAACTAAAAATCAGCAAGGCACAGGCACTCCAAAGTTTAGGGTTGCTCTGTTGACAAGAACCTCCACTTCATTCCACCTTAAATATCCCAGGAAAGAGAAAAATGGATAAAGAAGTTGTGGTCCTTAGGTACAATGGAATATCACTCAGCCATGAAATCAACGTCATAAGGCTAGTAGCAGCATGATGAGTGGATTCAGGTACGACGGTTCTAAGTGAAATAAGTCACACAGAAAAAGACACTAATCAGAAGATATCACTTATAGAGGGAATGTAAAAACCGCTACACTTGAATTGAATTACAAAACAGAACAGAGTCACACATTTAGAAAACACACTATGGCTGCCTAACGGGAAAGGTGAGGTGGGGTGATGCCTAAAACAAGGGTTTCAAATTAGCTCAGATACCGTTCCATAAACCCAATATGTAATAGACAAGACCTACTCCTTGCTCAGTGAACTGGACCCAACACCCCCTATTCACCGCCCAAGAATAGATCTGACTAGTAAGAATCTTCAAACCTATGTATTGATATCTCTCTGTAAGTGAGTCAAGTGGGAGTAAAGCGGCATAAACACAGCAGTGAAAAGCAGCTAAACCCCATTAGGAAAATCAATTACTTTTAAAATCCCGTGAAACAAAGACAGTGAAAGAGAGAGAAATTCTTACAAAATTCGTTCAGGGGCTGTGATGCCACCTGGATTGACCATATCTAGACCCACAGCTGATTGAGACATAAGGGTGGACACTCTTGGGGCTGAGAGGTTTGGTGAGGTTGGGTGAGCAAACGCAGACCCTTTAAAGTAATACTGCGTGGTACCCATCCCATGGGTCCCAAATCTCCAGGTTCAAGGGCATCTTCCTACATCGAAAACATGCATGAGAAACCCAGAAGATGGTACACCGTGTGATCGGGAAAGGTTTCTAAAACGCACCTCATTTCTCATCTCCTTGTGCTCGGGTTCGCCATTCCAGCCGCTTTAATAGCAATCTCCCTCCTTGGAGAATCAGCACTTTAACCTCCTGTTCCGTACAGGTTTCAATTTGTCCTGAGGATGAACGGGAAGAGGGGGAACCAATGAGCGACTAGCTCTAGGTGGTGGGACAGGCACAGGTCACTCTATTTTCCCATCAGGAAGAAGAATTAACCACCGGCTCAGCCTGCCGCCCGGAACCAGAATAGGTCCTGAAGCAATCCTACGCTTTTGCGGCCAGCTCCCAAAAAAGCGAGTTGAAAAATGGAGCTCAGGGGCCCTGCAGATCACAAACCTGCAGAGTTATAAATGATAACTCTCGCCCACAAAAATATTGAGGGAAGGCAACGAAGAGGATTTGAAAACAAGGCAGAATTGCAGGAAACAGATTTCAGGAGGTAGATTCGAATCGCCTTTAAAGCACAGGAAAAGCGGCAAAACCTCGACAATGATGCCCTTGGCCAAAAAGGGCGTATGCGTTTTTTCCTGAATATATTCAGGAAAAAACGCATACGCCCTTTTTGGCCAACCAAGCAACCGGGAAAGGCAAATCAGCGCTACAAAGAAGTCTCGCTTCCCATCGGTCAAAAGGGCCATGCTGAATAAAGTGTCAATACCAGAAATGCAGGAGAGGCCATGGAGAAATGGGAGCCTTGCTACGCTGATGGGCGGGATGTAAATTGCCAACAGCCACTCTGGAGAAGTGTACGGTGTGTCCTGAAATATCTAAAAAACTCGACTTAGAGAGCATAGGGCACTTCCACTCATGGGCGTCTAATTTGGGAAAACTAAAAATCAGCAAGGCACAGGCACTCCAAAGTTTAGGGTTGCTCTGTTGACAAGAACCTCCACTTCATTCCACCTTAAATATCCCAGGAAAGAGAAAAATGGATAAAGAAGTTGTGGTCCTTAGGTACAATGGAATATCACTCAGCCATGAAATCAACGTCATAAGGCTAGTAGCAGCATGATGAGTGGATTCAGGTACGACGGTTCTAAGTGAAATAAGTCACACAGAAAAAGACACTAATCAGAAGATATCACTTATAGAGGGAATGTAAAAACCGCTACACTTGAATTGAATTACAAAACAGAACAGAGTCACACATTTAGAAAACACACTATGGCTGCCTAACGGGAAAGGTGAGGTGGGGTGATGCCTAAAACAAGGGTTTCAAATTAGCTCAGATACCGTTCCATAAACCCAATATGTAATAGACAAGACCTACTCCTTGCTCAGTGAACTGGACCCAACACCCCCTATTCACCGCCCAAGAATAGATCTGACTAGTAAGAATCTTCAAACCTATGTATTGATATCTCTCTGTAAGTGAGTCAAGTGGGAGTAAAGCGGCATAAACACAGCAGTGAAAAGCAGCTAAACCCCATTAGGAAAATCAATTACTTTTAAAATCCCGTGAAACAAAGACAGTGAAAGAGAGAGAAATTCTTACAAAATTCGTTCAGGGGCTGTGATGCCACCTGGATTGACCATATCTAGACCCACAGCTGATTGAGACATAAGGGTGGACACTCTTGGGGCTGAGAGGTTTGGTGAGGTTGGGTGAGCAAACGCAGACCCTTTAAAGTAATACTGCGTGGTACCCATCCCATGGGTCCCAAATCTCCAGGTTCAAGGGCATCTTCCTACATCGAAAACATGCATGAGAAACCCAGAAGATGGTACACCGTGTGATCGGGAAAGGTTTCTAAAACGCACCTCATTTCTCATCTCCTTGTGCTCGGGTTCGCCATTCCAGCCGCTTTAATAGCAATCTCCCTCCTTGGAGAATCAGCACTTTAACCTCCTGTTCCGTACAGGTTTCAATTTGTCCTGAGGATGAACGGGAAGAGGGGGAACCAATGAGCGACTAGCTCTAGGTGGTGGGACAGGCACAGGTCACTCTATTTTCCCATCAGGAAGAAGAATTAACCACCGGCTCAGCCTGCCGCCCGGAACCAGAATAGGTCCTGAAGCAATCCTACGCTTTTGCGGCCAGCTCCCAAAAAAGCGAGTTGAAAAATGGAGCTCAGGGGCCCTGCAAATCACAAACCTGCAGAGTTATAAATGATAACTCTCGCCCACAAAAATATTGAGGGAAGGCAACGAAGAGGATTTGAAAACAAGGCAGAATTGCAGGAAACAGATTTCAGGAGGTAGATTCGAATCGCCTTTAAAGCACAGGAAAAGCGGCAAAACCTCGACAATGATGCCCTTGGCCAAAAAGGGCGTATGCGTTTTTTCCTGAATATATTCAGGAAAAAACGCATACGCCCTTTTTGGCCAACCAAGCAACCGGGAAAGGCAAATCAGCGCTACAAAGAAGTCTCGCTTCCCATCGGTCAAAAGGGCCATGCTGAATAAAGTGTCAATACCAGAAATGCAGGAGAGGCCATGGAGAAATGGGAGCCTTGCTACGCTGATGGGCGGGATGTAAATTGCCAACAGCCACTCTGGAGAAGTGTACGGTGTGTCCTGAAATATCTAAAAAACTCGGCTTAGAGAGCATAGGGCACTTCCACTCATGGGCGTCTAATTTGGGAAAACTAAAAATCAGCAAGGCACAGGCACTCCAAAGTTTAGGGTTGCTCTGTTGACAAGAACCTCCACTTCATTCCACCTTAAATATCCCAGGAAAGAGAAAAATGGATAAAGAAGTTGTGGTCCTTAGGTACAATGGAATATCACTCAGCCATGAAATCAACGTCATAAGGCTAGTAGCAGCATGATGAGTGGATTCAGGTACGACGGTTCTAAGTGAAATAAGTCACACAGAAAAAGACACTAATCAGAAGATATCACTTATAGAGGGAATGTAAAAACCGCTACACTTGAATTGAATTACAAAACAGAACAGAGTCACACATTTAGAAAACACACTATGGCTGCCTAACGGGAAAGGTGAGGTGGGGTGATGCCTAAAACAAGGGTTTCAAATTAGCTCAGATACCGTTCCATAAACCCAATATGTAATAGACAAGACCTACTCCTTGCTCAGTGAACTGGACCCAACACCCCCTATTCACCGCCCAAGAATAGATCTGACTAGTAAGAATCTTCAAACCTATGTATTGATATCTCTCTGTAAGTGAGTCAAGTGGGAGTAAAGCGGCATAAACACAGCAGTGAAAAGCAGCTAAACCCCATTAGGAAAATCAATTACTTTTAAAATCCCGTGAAACAAAGACAGTGAAAGAGAGAGAAATTCTTACAAAATTCGTTCAGGGGCTGTGATGCCACCTGGATTGACCATATCTAGACCCACAGCTGATTGAGACATAAGGGTGGACACTCTTGGGGCTGAGAGGTTTGGTGAGGTTGGGTGAGCAAACGCAGACCCTTTAAAGTAATACTGCGTGGTACCCATCCCATGGGTCCCAAATCTCCAGGTTCAAGGGCATCTTCCTACATCGAAAACATGCATGAGAAACCCAGAAGATGGTACACCGTGTGATCGGGAAAGGTTTCTAAAACGCACCTCATTTCTCATCTCCTTGTGCTCGGGTTCGCCATTCCAGCCGCTTTAATAGCAATCTCCCTCCTTGGAGAATCAGCACTTTAACCTCCTGTTCCGTACAGGTTTCAATTTGTCCTGAGGATGAACGGGAAGAGGGGGAACCAATGAGCGACTAGCTCTAGGTGGTGGGACAGGCACAGGTCACTCTATTTTCCCATCAGGAAGAAGAATTAACCACCGGCTCAGCCTGCCGCCCGGAACCAGAATAGGTCCTGAAGCAATCCTACGCTTTTGCGGCCAGCTCCCAAAAAAGCGAGTTGAAAAATGGAGCTCAGGGGCCCTGCAAATCACAAACCTGCAGAGTTATAAATGATAACTCTCGCCCACAAAAATATTGAGGGAAGGCAACGAAGAGGATTTGAAAACAAGGCAGAATTGCAGGAAACAGATTTCAGGAGGTAGATTCGAATCGCCTTTAAAGCACAGGAAAAGCGGCAAAACCTCGACAATGATGCCCTTGGCCAAAAAGGGCGTATGCGTTTTTTCCTGAATATATTCAGGAAAAAACGCATACGCCCTTTTTGGCCAACCAAGCAACCGGGAAAGGCAAATCAGCGCTACAAAGAAGTCTCGCTTCCCATCGGTCAAAAGGGCCATGCTGAATAAAGTGTCAATACCAGAAATGCAGGAGAGGCCATGGAGAAATGGGAGCCTTGCTACGCTGATGGGCGGGATGTAAATTGCCAACAGCCACTCTGGAGAAGTGTACGGTGTGTCCTGAAATATCTAAAAAACTCGGCTTAGAGAGCATAGGGCACTTCCACTCATGGGCGTCTAATTTGGGAAAACTAAAAATCAGCAAGGCACAGGCACTCCAAAGTTTAGGGTTGCTCTGTTGACAAGAACCTCCACTTCATTCCACCTTAAATATCCCAGGAAAGAGAAAAATGGATAAAGAAGTTGTGGTCCTTAGGTACAATGGAATATCACTCAGCCATGAAATCAACGTCATAAGGCTAGTAGCAGCATGATGAGTGGATTCAGGTACGACGGTTCTAAGTGAAATAAGTCACACAGAAAAAGACACTAATCAGAAGATATCACTTATAGAGGGAATGTAAAAACCGCTACACTTGAACTGAATTACAAAACAGAACAGAGTCACACATTTAGAAAACACACTATGGCTGCCTAACGGGAAAGGTGAGGTGGGGTGATGCCTAAAACAAGGGTTTCAAATTAGCTCAGATACCGTTCCATAAACCCAATATGTAATAGACAAGACCTACTCCTTGCTCAGTGAACTGGACCCAACACCCCCTATTCACCGCCCAAGAATAGATCTGACTAGTAAGAATCTTCAAACCTATGTATTGATATCTCTCCGTAAGTGAGTCAAGTGGGAGTAAAGCGGCATAAACACAGCAGTGAAAAGCAGCTAAACCCCATTAGGAAAATCAATTACTTTTAAAAACCCGTGAAACAAAGACAGTGAAAGAGAGAGAAATTCTTACAAAATTCGTTCAGGGGCTGTGATGCCACCTGGATTGACCATATCTAGACCCACAGCTGATTGAGACATAAGGGTGGACACTCTTGGGGCTGAGAGGTTTGGTGAGGTTGGGTGAGCAAACGCAGACCCTTTAAAGTAATACTGCGTGGTACCCATCCCATGGGTCCCAAATCTCCAGGTTCAAGGGCATCTTCCTACATCGAAAACATGCATGAGAAACCCAGAAGATGGTACACCGTGTGATCGGGAAAGGTTTCTAAAACGCACCTCATTTCTCATCTCCTTGTGCTCGGGTTCGCCATTCCAGCCGCTTTAATAGCAATCTCCCTCCTTGGAGAATCAGCACTTTAACCTCCTGTTCCGTACAGGTTTCAATTTGTCCTGAGGATGAACGGGAAGAGGGGGAACCAATGAGCGACTAGCTCTAGGTGGTGGGACAGGCACAGGTCACTCTATTTTCCCATCAGGAAGAAGAATTAACCACCGGCTCAGCCTGCCGCCCGGAACCAGAATAGGTCCTGAAGCAATCCTACGCTTTTGCGGCCAGCTCCCAAAAAAGCGAGTTGAGAAATGGAGCTCAGGGTCCCTGCAAATCACAAACCTGCAGAGTTATAAATGATAACTCTCGCCCACAAAAATATTGAGGGAAGGCAACGAAGAGGATTTGAAAACAAGGCAGAATTGCAGGAAACAGATTTCAGGAGGTAGATTCGAATCGCCTTTAAAGCACAGGAAAAGCGGCAAAACCTCGACAATGATGCCCTTGGCCAAAAAGGGCGTATGCGTTTTTTCCTGAATATATTCAGGAAAAAACGCATACGCCCTTTTTGGCCAACCAAGCAACCTGGAAAGGCAAATCAGCGCTACAAAGAAGTCTCGTTTCCCATCGGTCAAAAGGGCCATGCTGAATAAAGTGTCAATACCAGAAATGCAGGAGAGGCCATGGAGAAATGGGAGCCTTGCTACGCTGATGGGCGGGATGTAAATTGCCAACAGCCACTCTGGAGAAGTGTACGGTGTGTCCTGAAATATCTAAAAAACTCGACTTAGAGAGCATAGGGCACTTCCACTCATGGGCGTCTAATTTGGGAAAACTAAAAATCAGCAAGGCACAGGCACTCCAAAGTTTAGGGTTGCTCTGTTGACAAGAACCTCCACTTCATTCCACCTTAAATATCCCAGGAAAGAGAAAAATGGATAAAGAAGTTGTGGTCCTTAGGTACAATGGAATATCACTCAGCCATGAAATCAACGTCATAAGGCTAGTAGCAGCATGATGAGTGGATTCAGGTACGACGGTTCTAAGTGAAATAAGTCACACAGAAAAAGACACTAATCAGAAGATATCACTTATAGAGGGAATGTAAAAACCGCTACACTTGAATTGAATTACAAAACAGAACAGAGTCACACATTTAGAAAACACACTATGGCTGCCTAACGGGAAAGGTGAGGTGGGGTGATGCCTAAAACAAGGGTTTCAAATTAGCTCAGATACCGTTCCATAAACCCAATATGTAATAGACAAGACCTACTCCTTGCTCAGTGAACTGGACCCAACACCCCCTATTCACCGCCCAAGAATAGATCTGACTAGTAAGAATCTTCAAACCTATGTATTGATATCTCTCTGTAAGTGAGTCAAGTGGGAGTAAAGCGGCATAAACACAGCAGTGAAAAGCAGCTAAACCCCATTAGGAAAATCAATTACTTTTAAAATCCCGTGAAACAAAGACAGTGAAAGAGAGAGAAATTCTTACAAAATTCGTTCAGGGGCTGTGATGCCACCTGGATTGACCATATCTAGACCCACAGCTGATTGAGACATAAGGGTGGACACTCTTGGGGCTGAGAGGTTTGGTGAGGTTGGGTGAGCAAACGCAGACCCTTTAAAGTAATACTGCGTGGTACCCATCCCATGGGTCCCAAATCTCCAGGTTCAAGGGCATCTTCCTACATCGAAAACATGCATGAGAAACCCAGAAGATGGTACACCGTGTGATCGGGAAAGGTTTCTAAAACGCACCTCATTTCTCATCTCCTTGTGCTCGGGTTCGCCATTCCAGCCGCTTTAATAGCAATCTCCCTCCTTGGAGAATCAGCACTTTAACCTCCTGTTCCGTACAGGTTTCAATTTGTCCTGAGGATGAACGGGAAGAGGGGGAACCAATGAGCGACTAGCTCTAGGTGGTGGGACAGGCACAGGTCACTCTATTTTCCCATCAGGAAGAAGAATTAACCACCGGCTCAGCCTGCCGCCCGGAACCAGAATAGGTCCTGAAGCAATCCTACGCTTTTGCGGCCAGCTCCCAAAAAAGCGAGTTGAAAAATGGAGCTCAGGGGCCCTGCAGATCACAAACCTGCAGAGTTATAAATGATAACTCTCGCCCACAAAAATATTGAGGGAAGGCAACGAAGAGGATTTGAAAACAAGGCAGAATTGCAGGAAACAGATTTCAGGAGGTAGATTCGAATCGCCTTTAAAGCACAGGAAAAGCGGCAAAACCTCGACAATGATGCCCTTGGCCAAAAAGGGCGTATGCGTTTTTTCCTGAATATATTCAGGAGAAAACGCATACGCCCTTTTTGGCCAACCAAGCAACCGGGAAAGGCAAATCAGCGCTACAAAGAAGTCTCGCTTCCCATCGGTCAAAAGGGCCATGCTGAATAAAGTGTCAATACCAGAAATGCAGGAGAGGCCATGGAGAAATGGGAGCCTTGCTACGCTGATGGGCGGGATGTAAATTGCCAACAGCCACTCTGGAGAAGTGTACGGTGTGTCCTGAAATATCTAAAAAACTCGACTTAGAGAGCATAGGGCACTTCCACTCATGGGCGTCTAATTTGGGAAAACTAAAAATCAGCAAGGCACAGGCACTCCAAAGTTTAGGGTTGCTCTGTTGACAAGAACCTCCACTTCATTCCACCTTAAATATCCCAGGAAAGAGAAAAATGGATAAAGAAGTTGTGGTCCTTAGGTACAATGGAATATCACTCAGCCATGAAATCAACGTCATAAGGCTAGTAGCAGCATGATGAGTGGATTCAGGTACGACGGTTCTAAGTGAAATAAGTCACACAGAAAAAGACACTAATCAGAAGATATCACTTATAGAGGGAATGTAAAAACCGCTACACTTGAATTGAATTACAAAACAGAACAGAGTCACACATTTAGAAAACACACTATGGCTGCCTAACGGGAAAGGTGAGGTGGGGTGATGCCTAAAACAAGGGTTTCAAATTAGCTCAGATACCGTTCCATAAACCCAATATGTAATAGACAAGACCTACTCCTTGCTCAGTGAACTGGACCCAACACCCCCTATTCACCGCCCAAGAATAGATCTGACTAGTAAGAATCTTCAAACCTATGTATTGATATCTCTCTGTAAGTGAGTCAAGTGGGAGTAAAGCGGCATAAACACAGCAGTGAAAAGCAGCTAAACCCCATTAGGAAAATCAATTACTTTTAAAATCCCGTGAAACAAAGACAGTGAAAGAGAGAGAAATTCTTACAAAATTCGTTCAGGGGCTGTGATGCCACCTGGATTGACCATATCTAGACCCACAGCTGATTGAGACATAAGGGTGGACACTCTTGGGGCTGAGAGGTTTGGTGAGGTTGGGTGAGCAAACGCAGACCCTTTAAAGTAATACTGCGTGGTACCCATCCCATGGGTCCCAAATCTCCAGGTTCAAGGGCATCTTCCTACATCGAAAACATGCATGAGAAACCCAGAAGATGGTACACCGTGTGATCGGGAAAGGTTTCTAAAACGCACCTCATTTCTCATCTCCTTGTGCTCGGGTTCGCCATTCCAGCCGCTTTAATAGCAATCTCCCTCCTTGGAGAATCAGCACTTTAACCTCCTGTTCCGTACAGGTTTCAATTTGTCCTGAGGATGAACGGGAAGAGGGGGAACCAATGAGCGACTAGCTCTAGGTGGTGGGACAGGCACAGGTCACTCTATTTTCCCATCAGGAAGAAGAATTAACCACCGGCTCAGCCTGCCGCCCGGAACCAGAATAGGTCCTGAAGCAATCCTACGCTTTTGCGGCCAGCTCCCAAAAAAGCGAGTTGAAAAATGGAGCTCAGGGGCCCTGCAAATCACAAACCTGCAGAGTTATAAATGATAACTCTCGCCCACAAAAATATTGAGGGAAGGCAACGAAGAGGATTTGAAAACAAGGCAGAATTGCAGGAAACAGATTTCAGGAGGTAGATTCGAATCGCCTTTAAAGCACAGGAAAAGCGGCAAAACCTCGACAATGATGCCCTTGGCCAAAAAGGGCGTATGCGTTTTTTCCTGAATATATTCAGGAAAAAACGCATACGCCCTTTTTGGCCAACCAAGCAACCGGGAAAGGCAAATCAGCGCTACAAAGAAGTCTCGCTTCCCATCGGTCAAAAGGGCCATGCTGAATAAAGTGTCAATACCAGAAATGCAGGAGAGGCCATGGAGAAATGGGAGCCTTGCTACGCTGATGGGCGGGATGTAAATTGCCAACAGCCACTCTGGAGAAGTGTACGGTGTGTCCTGAAATATCTAAAAAACTCGGCTTAGAGAGCATAGGGCACTTCCACTCATGGGCGTCTAATTTGGGAAAACTAAAAATCAGCAAGGCACAGGCACTCCAAAGTTTAGGGTTGCTCTGTTGACAAGAACCTCCACTTCATTCCACCTTAAATATCCCAGGAAAGAGAAAAATGGATAAAGAAGTTGTGGTCCTTAGGTACAATGGAATATCACTCAGCCATGAAATCAACGTCATAAGGCTAGTAGCAGCATGATGAGTGGATTCAGGTACGACGGTTCTAAGTGAAATAAGTCACACAGAAAAAGACACTAATCAGAAGATATCACTTATAGAGGGAATGTAAAAACCGCTACACTTGAATTGAATTACAAAACAGAACAGAGTCACACATTTAGAAAACACACTATGGCTGCCTAACGGGAAAGGTGAGGTGGGGTGATGCCTAAAACAAGGGTTTCAAATTAGCTCAGATACCGTTCCATAAACCCAATATGTAATAGACAAGACCTACTCCTTGCTCAGTGAACTGGACCCAACACCCCCTATTCACCGCCCAAGAATAGATCTGACTAGTAAGAATCTTCAAACCTATGTATTGATATCTCTCTGTAAGTGAGTCAAGTGGGAGTAAAGCGGCATAAACACAGCAGTGAAAAGCAGCTAAACCCCATTAGGAAAATCAATTACTTTTAAAATCCCGTGAAACAAAGACAGTGAAAGAGAGAGAAATTCTTACAAAATTCGTTCAGGGGCTGTGATGCCACCTGGATTGACCATATCTAGACCCACAGCTGATTGAGACATAAGGGTGGACACTCTTGGGGCTGAGAGGTTTGGTGAGGTTGGGTGAGCAAACGCAGACCCTTTAAAGTAATACTGCGTGGTACCCATCCCATGGGTCCCAAATCTCCAGGTTCAAGGGCATCTTCCTACATCGAAAACATGCATGAGAAACCCAGAAGATGGTACACCGTGTGATCGGGAAAGGTTTCTAAAACGCACCTCATTTCTCATCTCCTTGTGCTCGGGTTCGCCATTCCAGCCGCTTTAATAGCAATCTCCCTCCTTGGAGAATCAGCACTTTAACCTCCTGTTCCGTACAGGTTTCAATTTGTCCTGAGGATGAACGGGAAGAGGGGGAACCAATGAGCGACTAGCTCTAGGTGGTGGGACAGGCACAGGTCACTCTATTTTCCCATCAGGAAGAAGAATTAACCACCGGCTCAGCCTGCCGCCCGGAACCAGAATAGGTCCTGAAGCAATCCTACGCTTTTGCGGCCAGCTCCCAAAAAAGCGAGTTGAAAAATGGAGCTCAGGGGCCCTGCAAATCACAAACCTGCAGAGTTATAAATGATAACTCTCGCCCACAAAAATATTGAGGGAAGGCAACGAAGAGGATTTGAAAACAAGGCAGAATTGCAGGAAACAGATTTCAGGAGGTAGATTCGAATCGCCTTTAAAGCACAGGAAAAGCGGCAAAACCTCGACAATGATGCCCTTGGCCAAAAAGGGCGTATGCGTTTTTTCCTGAATATATTCAGGAAAAAACGCATACGCCCTTTTTGGCCAACCAAGCAACCGGGAAAGGCAAATCAGCGCTACAAAGAAGTCTCGCTTCCCATCGGTCAAAAGGGCCATGCTGAATAAAGTGTCAATACCAGAAATGCAGGAGAGGCCATGGAGAAATGGGAGCCTTGCTACGCTGATGGGCGGGATGTAAATTGCCAACAGCCACTCTGGAGAAGTGTACGGTGTGTCCTGAAATATCTAAAAAACTCGGCTTAGAGAGCATAGGGCACTTCCACTCATGGGCGTCTAATTTGGGAAAACTAAAAATCAGCAAGGCACAGGCACTCCAAAGTTTAGGGTTGCTCTGTTGACAAGAACCTCCACTTCATTCCACCTTAAATATCCCAGGAAAGAGAAAAATGGATAAAGAAGTTGTGGTCCTTAGGTACAATGGAATATCACTCAGCCATGAAATCAACGTCATAAGGCTAGTAGCAGCATGATGAGTGGATTCAGGTACGACGGTTCTAAGTGAAATAAGTCACACAGAAAAAGACACTAATCAGAAGATATCACTTATAGAGGGAATGTAAAAACCGCTACACTTGAACTGAATTACAAAACAGAACAGAGTCACACATTTAGAAAACACACTATGGCTGCCTAACGGGAAAGGTGAGGTGGGGTGATGCCTAAAACAAGGGTTTCAAATTAGCTCAGATACCGTTCCATAAACCCAATATGTAATAGACAAGACCTACTCCTTGCTCAGTGAACTGGACCCAACACCCCCTATTCACCGCCCAAGAATAGATCTGACTAGTAAGAATCTTCAAACCTATGTATTGATATCTCTCCGTAAGTGAGTCAAGTGGGAGTAAAGCGGCATAAACACAGCAGTGAAAAGCAGCTAAACCCCATTAGGAAAATCAATTACTTTTAAAAACCCGTGAAACAAAGACAGTGAAAGAGAGAGAAATTCTTACAAAATTCGTTCAGGGGCTGTGATGCCACCTGGATTGACCATATCTAGACCCACAGCTGATTGAGACATAAGGGTGGACACTCTTGGGGCTGAGAGGTTTGGTGAGGTTGGGTGAGCAAACGCAGACCCTTTAAAGTAATACTGCGTGGTACCCATCCCATGGGTCCCAAATCTCCAGGTTCAAGGGCATCTTCCTACATCGAAAACATGCATGAGAAACCCAGAAGATGGTACACCGTGTGATCGGGAAAGGTTTCTAAAACGCACCTCATTTCTCATCTCCTTGTGCTCGGGTTCGCCATTCCAGCCGCTTTAATAGCAATCTCCCTCCTTGGAGAATCAGCACTTTAACCTCCTGTTCCGTACAGGTTTCAATTTGTCCTGAGGATGAACGGGAAGAGGGGGAACCAATGAGCGACTAGCTCTAGGTGGTGGGACAGGCACAGGTCACTCTATTTTCCCATCAGGAAGAAGAATTAACCACCGGCTCAGCCTGCCGCCCGGAACCAGAATAGGTCCTGAAGCAATCCTACGCTTTTGCGGCCAGCTCCCAAAAAAGCGAGTTGAGAAATGGAGCTCAGGGTCCCTGCAAATCACAAACCTGCAGAGTTATAAATGATAACTCTCGCCCACAAAAATATTGAGGGAAGGCAACGAAGAGGATTTGAAAACAAGGCAGAATTGCAGGAAACAGATTTCAGGAGGTAGATTCGAATCGCCTTTAAAGCACAGGAAAAGCGGCAAAACCTCGACAATGATGCCCTTGGCCAAAAAGGGCGTATGCGTTTTTTCCTGAATATATTCAGGAAAAAACGCATACGCCCTTTTTGGCCAACCAAGCAACCTGGAAAGGCAAATCAGCGCTACAAAGAAGTCTCGCTTCCCATCGGTCAAAAGGGCCATGCTGAATAAAGTGTCAATACCAGAAATGCAGGAGAGGCCATGGAGAAATGGGAGCCTTGCTACGCTGATGGGCGGGATGTAAATTGCCAACAGCCACTCTGGAGAAGTGTACGGTGTGTCCTGAAATATCTAAAAAACTCGGCTTAGAGAGCATAGGGCACTTCCACTCATGGGCGTCTAATTTGGGAAAACTAAAAATCAGCAAGGCACAGGCACTCCAAAGTTTAGGGTTGCTCTGTTGACAAGAACCTCCACTTCATTCCACCTTAAATATCCCAGGAAAGAGAAAAATGGATAAAGAAGTTGTGGTCCTTAGGTACAATGGAATATCACTCAGCCATGAAATCAACGTCATAAGGCTAGTAGCAGCATGATGAGTGGATTCAGGTACGACGGTTCTAAGTGAAATAAGTCACACAGAAAAAGACACTAATCAGAAGATATCACTTATAGAGGGAATGTAAAAACCGCTACACTTGAACTGAATTACAAAACAGAACAGAGTCACACATTTAGAAAACACACTATGGCTGCCTAACGGGAAAGGTGAGGTGGGGTGATGCCTAAAACAAGGGTTTCAAATTAGCTCAGATACCGTTCCATAAACCCAATATGTAATAGACAAGACCTACTCCTTGCTCAGTGAACTGGACCCAACACCCCCTATTCACCGCCCAAGAATAGATCTGACTAGTAAGAATCTTCAAACCTATGTATTGATATCTCTCCGTAAGTGAGTCAAGTGGGAGTAAAGCGGCATAAACACAGCAGTGAAAAGCAGCTAAACCCCATTAGGAAAATCAATTACTTTTAAAAACCCGTGAAACAAAGACAGTGAAAGAGAGAGAAATTCTTACAAAATTCGTTCAGGGGCTGTGATGCCACCTGGATTGACCATATCTAGACCCACAGCTGATTGAGACATAAGGGTGGACACTCTTGGGGCTGAGAGGTTTGGTGAGGTTGGGTGAGCAAACGCAGACCCTTTAAAGTAATACTGCGTGGTACCCATCCCATGGGTCCCAAATCTCCAGGTTCAAGGGCATCTTCCTACATCGAAAACATGCATGAGAAACCCAGAAGATGGTACACCGTGTGATCGGGAAAGGTTTCTAAAACGCACCTCATTTCTCATCTCCTTGTGCTCGGGTTCGCCATTCCAGCCACTTTAATAGCAATCTCCCTCCTTGGAGAATCAGCACTTTAACCTCCTGTTCCGTACAGGTTTCAATTTGTCCTGAGGATGAACGGGAAGAGGGGGAACCAATGAGCGACTAGCTCTAGGTGGTGGGACAGGCACAGGTCACTCTATTTTCCCATCAGGAAGAAGAATTAACCACCGGCTCAGCCTGCCGCCCGGAACCAGAATAGGTCCTGAAGCAATCCTACGCTTTTGCGGCCAGCTCCCAAAAAAGCGAGTTGACAAATGGAGCTCAGGGGCCCTGCAGATCACAAACCTGCAGAGTTATAAATGATAACTCTCGCCCACAAAAATATTGAGGGAAGGCAACGAAGAGGATTTGAAAGCAAGGCAGAATTGCAGGAAACAGATTTCAGGAGGTAGATTCGAATCGCCTTTAAAGCACAGGAAAAGCGGCAAAACCTCGACAATGATGCCCTTGGCCAAAAAGGGCGTATGCGTTTTTTCCTGAATATATTCAGGAAAAAACGCATACGCCCTTTTTGGCCAACCAAGCAACCTGGAAAGGCAAATCAGCGCTACAAAGAAGTCTCGCTTCCCATCGGTCAAAAGGGCCATGCTGAATAAAGTGTCAATACCAGAAATGCAGGAGAGGCCATGGAGAAATGGGAGCCTTGCTACGCTGATGGGCGGGATGTAAATTGCCAACAGCCACTCTGGAGAAGTGTACGGTGTGTCCTGAAATATCTAAAAAACTCGACTTAGAGAGCATAGGGCACTTCCACTCATGGGCGTCTAATTTGGGAAAACTAAAAATCAGCAAGGCACAGGCACTCCAAAGTTTAGGGTTGCTCTGTTGACAAGAACCTCCACTTCATTCCACCTTAAATATCCCAGGAAAGAGAAAAATGGATAAAGAAGTTGTGGTCCTTAGGTACAATGGAATATCACTCAGCCATGAAATCAACGTCATAAGGCTAGTAGCAGCATGATGAGTGGATTCAGGTACGACGGTTCTAAGTGAAATAAGTCACACAGAAAAAGACACTAATCAGAAGATATCACTTATAGAGGGAATGTAAAAACCGCTACACTTGAACTGAATTACAAAACAGAACAGAGTCACACATTTAGAAAACACACTATGGCTGCCTAACGGGAAAGGTGAGGTGGGGTGATGCCTAAAACAAGGGTTTCAAATTAGCTCAGATACCGTTCCATAAACCCAATATGTAATAGACAAGACCTACTCCTTGCTCAGTGAACTGGACCCAACACCCCCTATTCACCGCCCAAGAATAGATCTGACTAGTAAGAATCTTCAAACCTATGTATTGATATCTCTCCGTAAGTGAGTCAAGTGGGAGTAAAGCGGCATAAACACAGCAGTGAAAAGCAGCTAAACCCCATTAGGAAAATCAATTACTTTTAAAAACCCGTGAAACAAAGACAGTGAAAGAGAGAGAAATTCTTACAAAATTCGTTCAGGGGCTGTGATGCCACCTGGATTGACCATATCTAGACCCACAGCTGATTGAGACATAAGGGTGGACACTCTTGGGGCTGAGAGGTTTGGTGAGGTTGGGTGAGCAAACGCAGACCCTTTAAAGTAATACTGCGTGGTACCCATCCCATGGGTCCCAAATCTCCAGGTTCAAGGGCATCTTCCTACATCGAAAACATGCATGAGAAACCCAGAAGATGGTACACCGTGTGATCGGGAAAGGTTTCTAAAACGCACCTCATTTCTCATCTCCTTGTGCTCGGGTTCGCCATTCCAGCCGCTTTAATAGCAATCTCCCTCCTTGGAGAATCAGCACTTTAACCTCCTGTTCCGTACAGGTTTCAATTTGTCCTGAGGATGAACGGGAAGAGGGGGAACCAATGAGCGACTAGCTCTAGGTGGTGGGACAGGCACAGGTCACTCTATTTTCCCATCAGGAAGAAGAATTAACCACCGGCTCAGCCTGCCGCCCGGAACCAGAATAGGTCCTGAAGGAATCCTACGCTTTTGCGGCCAGCTCCCAAAAAAGCGAGTTGAAAAATGGAGCTCAGGGGCCCTGCAGATCACAAACCTGCAGAGTTATAAATGATAACTCTCACCCACAAAAATATTGAGGGAAGGCAACGAAGAGGATTTGAAAGCAAGGCAGAATTGCAGGAAACAGATTTCAGGAGGTAGATTCGAATCGCCTTTAAAGCACAGGAAAAGCGGCAAAACCTCGACAATGATGCCCTTGGCCAAAAAGGGCGTATGCGTTTTTTCCTGAATATATTCAGGAAAAAACGCATACGCCCTTTTTGGCCAACCAAGCAACCTGGAAAGGCAAATCAGCGCTACAAAGAAGTCTCGTTTCCCATCGGTCAAAAGGGCCATGCTGAATAAAGTGTCAATACCAGAAATGCAGGAGAGGCCATGGAGAAATGGGAGCCTTGCTACGCTGATGGGCGGGATGTAAATTGCCAACAGCCACTCTGGAGAAGTGTACGGTGTGTCCTGAAATATCTAAAAAACTCGACTTAGAGAGCATAGGGCACTTCCACTCATGGGCGTCTAATTTGGGAAAACTAAAAATCAGCAAGGCACAGGCACTCCAAAGTTTAGGGTTGCTCTGTTGACAAGAACCTCCACTTCATTCCACCTTAAATATCCCAGGAAAGAGAAAAATGGATAAAGAAGTTGTGGTCCTTAGGTACAATGGAATATCACTCAGCCATGAAATCAACGTCATAAGGCTAGTAGCAGCATGATGAGTGGATTCAGGTACGACGGTTCTAAGTGAAATAAGTCACACAGAAAAAGACACTAATCAGAAGATATCACTTATAGAGGGAATGTAAAAACCGCTACACTTGAACTGAATTACAAAACAGAACAGAGTCACACATTTAGAAAACACACTATGGCTGCCTAACGGGAAAGGTGAGGTGGGGTGATGCCTAAAACAAGGGTTTCAAATTAGCTCAGATACCGTTCCATAAACCCAATATGTAATAGACAAGACCTACTCCTTGCTCAGTGAACTGGACCCAACACCCCCTATTCACCGCCCAAGAATAGATCTGACTAGTAAGAATCTTCAAACCTATGTATTGATATCTCTCCGTAAGTGAGTCAAGTGGGAGTAAAGCGGCATAAACACAGCAGTGAAAAGCAGCTAAACCCCATTAGGAAAATCAATTACTTTTAAAAACCCGTGAAACAAAGACAGTGAAAGAGAGAGAAATTCTTACAAAATTCGTTCAGGGGCTGTGATGCCACCTGGATTGACCATATCTAGACCCACAGCTGATTGAGACATAAGGGTGGACACTCTTGGGGCTGAGAGGTTTGGTGAGGTTGGGTGAGCAAACGCAGACCCTTTAAAGTAATACTGCGTGGTACCCATCCCATGGGTCCCAAATCTCCAGGTTCAAGGGCATCTTCCTACATCGAAAACATGCATGAGAAACCCAGAAGATGGTACACCGTGTGATCGGGAAAGGTTTCTAAAACGCACCTCATTTCTCATCTCCTTGTGCTCGGGTTCGCCATTCCAGCCGCTTTAATAGCAATCTCCCTCCTTGGAGAATCAGCACTTTAACCTCCTGTTCCGTACAGGTTTCAATTTGTCCTGAGGATGAACGGGAAGAGGGGGAACCAATGAGCGACTAGCTCTAGGTGGTGGGACAGGCACAGGTCACTCTATTTTCCCATCAGGAAGAAGAATTAACCACCGGCTCAGCCTGCCGCCCGGAACCAGAATAGGTCCTGAAGCAATCCTACGCTTTTGCGGCCAGCTCCCAAAAAAGCGAGTTGAGAAATGGAGCTCAGGGGCCCTGCAAATCACAAACCTGCAGAGTTATAAATGATAACTCTCGCCCACAAAAATATTGAGGGAAGGCAACGAAGAGGATTTGAAAACAAGGCAGAATTGCAGGAAACAGATTTCAGGAGGTAGATTCGAATCGCCTTTAAAGCACAGGAAAAGCGGCAAAACCTCGACAATGATGCCCTTGGCCAAAAAGGGCGTATGCGTTTTTTCCTGAATATATTCAGGAAAAAACGCATACGCCCTTTTTGGCCAACCAAGCAACCTGGAAAGGCAAATCAGCGCTACAAAGAAGTCTCGCTTCCCATCGGTCAAAAGGGCCATGCTGAATAAAGTGTCAATACCAGAAATGCAGGAGAGGCCATGGAGAAATGGGAGCCTTGCTACGCTGATGGGCGGGATGTAAATTGCCAACAGCCACTCTGGAGAAGTGTACGGTGTGTCCTGAAATATCTAAAAAACTCGGCTTAGAGAGCATAGGGCACTTCCACTCATGGGCGTCTAATTTGGGAAAACTAAAAATCAGCAAGGCACAGGCACTCCAAAGTTTAGGGTTGCTCTGTTGACAAGAACCTCCACTTCATTCCACCTTAAATATCCCAGGAAAGAGAAAAATGGATAAAGAAGTTGTGGTCCTTAGGTACAATGGAATATCACTCAGCCATGAAATCAACGTCATAAGGCTAGTAGCAGCATGATGAGTGGATTCAGGTACGACGGTTCTAAGTGAAATAAGTCACACAGAAAAAGACACTAATCAGAAGATATCACTTATAGAGGGAATGTAAAAACCGCTACACTTGAACTGAATTACAAAACAGAACAGAGTCACACATTTAGAAAACACACTATGGCTGCCTAACGGGAAAGGTGAGGTGGGGTGATGCCTAAAACAAGGGTTTCAAATTAGCTCAGATACCGTTCCATAAACCCAATATGTAATAGACAAGACCTACTCCTTGCTCAGTGAACTGGACCCAACACCCCCTATTCACCGCCCAAGAATAGATCTGACTAGTAAGAATCTTCAAACCTATGTATTGATATCTCTCCGTAAGTGAGTCAAGTGGGAGTAAAGCGGCATAAACACAGCAGTGAAAAGCAGCTAAACCCCATTAGGAAAATCAATTACTTTTAAAAACCCGTGAAACAAAGACAGTGAAAGAGAGAGAAATTCTTACAAAATTCGTTCAGGGGCTGTGATGCCACCTGGATTGACCATATCTAGACCCACAGCTGATTGAGACATAAGGGTGGACACTCTTGGGGCTGAGAGGTTTGGTGAGGTTGGGTGAGCAAACGCAGACCCTTTAAAGTAATACTGCGTGGTACCCATCCCATGGGTCCCAAATCTCCAGGTTCAAGGGCATCTTCCTACATCGAAAACATGCATGAGAAACCCAGAAGATGGTACACCGTGTGATCGGGAAAGGTTTCTAAAACGCACCTCATTTCTCATCTCCTTGTGCTCGGGTTCGCCATTCCAGCCACTTTAATAGCAATCTCCCTCCTTGGAGAATCAGCACTTTAACCTCCTGTTCCGTACAGGTTTCAATTTGTCCTGAGGATGAACGGGAAGAGGGGGAACCAATGAGCGACTAGCTCTAGGTGGTGGGACAGGCACAGGTCACTCTATTTTCCCATCAGGAAGAAGAATTAACCACCGGCTCAGCCTGCCGCCCGGAACCAGAATAGGTCCTGAAGCAATCCTACGCTTTTGCGGCCAGCTCCCAAAAAAGCGAGTTGAAAAATGGAGCTCAGGGGCCCTGCAGATCACAAACCTGTAGAGTTATAAATGATAACTCTCGCCCACAAAAATATTGAGGGAAGGCAACGAAGAGGATTTGAAAGCAAGGCAGAATTGCAGGAAACAGATTTCAGGAGGTAGATTCGAATCGCCTTTAAAGCACAGGAAAAGCGGCAAAACCTCGACAATGATGCCCTTGGCCAAAAAGGGCGTATGCGTTTTTTCCTGAATATATTCAGGAAAAAACGCATACGCCCTTTTTGGCCAACCAAGCAACCTGGAAAGGCAAATCAACGCTACAAAGAAGTCTCGTTTCCCATCGGTCAAAAGGGCCATGCTGAATAAAGTGTCAATACCAGAAATGCAGGAGAGGCCATGGAGAAATGGGAGCCTTGCTACGCTGATGGGCGGGATGTAAATTGCCAACAGCCACTCTGGAGAAGTGTACGGTGTGTCCTGAAATATCTAAAAAACTCGACTTAGAGAGCATAGGGCACTTCCACTCATGGGCGTCTAATTTGGGAAAACTAAAAATCAGCAAGGCACAGGCACTCCAAAGTTTAGGGTTGCTCTGTTGACAAGAACCTCCACTTCATTCCACCTTAAATATCCCAGGAAAGAGAAAAATGGATAAAGAAGTTGTGGTCCTTAGGTACAATGGAATATCACTCAGCCATGAAATCAACGTCATAAGGCTAGTAGCAGCATGATGAGTGGATTCAGGTACGACGGTTCTAAGTGAAATAAGTCACACAGAAAAAGACACTAATCAGAAGATATCACTTATAGAGGGAATGTAAAAACCGCTACACTTGAATTGAATTACAAAACAGAACAGAGTCACACATTTAGAAAACACACTATGGCTGCCTAACGGGAAAGGTGAGGTGGGGTGATGCCTAAAACAAGGGTTTCAAATTAGCTCAGATACCGTTCCATAAACCCAATATGTAATAGACAAGACCTACTCCTTGCTCAGTGAACTGGACCCAACACCCCCTATTCACCGCCCAAGAATAGATCTGACTAGTAAGAATCTTCAAACCTATGTATTGATATCTCTCTGTAAGTGAGTCAAGTGGGAGTAAAGCGGCATAAACACAGCAGTGAAAAGCAGCTAAACCCCATTAGGAAAATCAATTACTTTTAAAATCCCGTGAAACAAAGACAGTGAAAGAGAGAGAAATTCTTACAAAATTCGTTCAGGGGCTGTGATGCCACCTGGATTGACCATATCTAGACCCACAGCTGATTGAGACATAAGGGTGGACACTCTTGGGGCTGAGAGGTTTGGTGAGGTTGGGTGAGCAAACGCAGACCCTTTAAAGTAATACTGCGTGGTACCCATCCCATGGGTCCCAAATCTCCAGGTTCAAGGGCATCTTCCTACATCGAAAACATGCATGAGAAACCCAGAAGATGGTACACCGTGTGATCGGGAAAGGTTTCTAAAACGCACCTCATTTCTCATCTCCTTGTGCTCGGGTTCGCCATTCCAGCCGCTTTAATAGCAATCTCCCTCCTTGGAGAATCAGCACTTTAACCTCCTGTTCCGTACAGGTTTCAATTTGTCCTGAGGATGAACGGGAAGAGGGGGAACCAATGAGCGACTAGCTCTAGGTGGTGGGACAGGCACAGGTCACTCTATTTTCCCATCAGGAAGAAGAATTAACCACCGGCTCAGCCTGCCGCCCGGAACCAGAATAGGGCCTGAAGCAATCCTACGCTTTTGCGGCCAGCTCCCAAAAAAGCGAGTTGAAAAATGGAGCTCAGGGGCCCTGCAGATCACAAACCTGCAGAGTTATAAATGATAACTCTCGCCCACAAAAATATTGAGGGAAGGCAACGAAGAGGATTTGAAAACAAGGCAGAATTGCAGGAAACAGATTTCAGGAGGTAGATTCGAATCGCCTTTAAAGCACAGGAAAAGCGGCAAAACCTCGACAATGATGCCCTTGGCCAAAAAGGGCGTATGCGTTTTTTCCTGAATATATTCAGGAAAAAACGCATACGCCCTTTTTGGCCAACCAAGCAACCGGGAAAGGCAAATCAGCGCTACAAAGAAGTCTCGCTTCCCATCGGTCAAAAGGGCCATGCTGAATAAAGTGTCAATACCAGAAATGCAGGAGAGGCCATGGAGAAATGGGAGCCTTGCTACGCTGATGGGCGGGATGTAAATTGCCAACAGCCACTCTGGAGAAGTGTACGGTGTGTCCTGAAATATCTAAAAAACTCGACTTAGAGAGCATAGGGCACTTCCACTCATGGGCGTCTAATTTGGGAAAACTAAAAATCAGCAAGGCACAGGCACTCCAAAGTTTAGGGTTGCTCTGTTGACAAGAACCTCCACTTCATTCCACCTTAAATATCCCAGGAAAGAGAAAAATGGATAAAGAAGTTGTGGTCCTTAGGTACAATGGAATATCACTCAGCCATGAAATCAACGTCATAAGGCTAGTAGCAGCATGATGAGTGGATTCAGGTACGACGGTTCTAAGTGAAATAAGTCACACAGAAAAAGACACTAATCAGAAGATATCACTTATAGAGGGAATGTAAAAACCGCTACACTTGAATTGAATTACAAAACAGAACAGAGTCACACATTTAGAAAACACACTATGGCTGCCTAACGGGAAAGGTGAGGTGGGGTGATGCCTAAAACAAGGGTTTCAAATTAGCTCAGATACCGTTCCATAAACCCAATATGTAATAGACAAGACCTACTCCTTGCTCAGTGAACTGGACCCAACACCCCCTATTCACCGCCCAAGAATAGATCTGACTAGTAAGAATCTTCAAACCTATGTATTGATATCTCTCTGTAAGTGAGTCAAGTGGGAGTAAAGCGGCATAAACACAGCAGTGAAAAGCAGCTAAACCCCATTAGGAAAATCAATTACTTTTAAAATCCCGTGAAACAAAGACAGTGAAAGAGAGAGAAATTCTTACAAAATTCGTTCAGGGGCTGTGATGCCACCTGGATTGACCATATCTAGACCCACAGCTGATTGAGACATAAGGGTGGACACTCTTGGGGCTGAGAGGTTTGGTGAGGTTGGGTGAGCAAACGCAGACCCTTTAAAGTAATACTGCGTGGTACCCATCCCATGGGTCCCAAATCTCCAGGTTCAAGGGCATCTTCCTACATCGAAAACATGCATGAGAAACCCAGAAGATGGTACACCGTGTGATCGGGAAAGGTTTCTAAAACGCACCTCATTTCTCATCTCCTTGTGCTCGGGTTCGCCATTCCAGCCGCTTTAATAGCAATCTCCCTCCTTGGAGAATCAGCACTTTAACCTCCTGTTCCGTACAGGTTTCAATTTGTCCTGAGGATGAACGGGAAGAGGGGGAACCAATGAGCGACTAGCTCTAGGTGGTGGGACAGGCACAGGTCACTCTATTTTCCCATCAGGAAGAAGAATTAACCACCGGCTCAGCCTGCCGCCCGGAACCAGAATAGGGCCTGAAGCAATCCTACGCTTTTGCGGCCAGCTCCCAAAAAAGCGAGTTGAAAAATGGAGCTCAGGGGCCCTGCAAATCACAAACCTGCAGAGTTATAAATGATAACTCTCGCCCACAAAAATATTGAGGGAAGGCAACGAAGAGGATTTGAAAACAAGGCAGAATTGCAGGAAACAGATTTCAGGAGGTAGATTCGAATCGCCTTTAAAGCACAGGAAAAGCGGCAAAACCTCGACAATGATGCCCTTGGCCAAAAAGGGCGTATGCGTTTTTTCCTGAATATATTCAGGAAAAAACGCATACGCCCTTTTTGGCCAACCAAGCAACCGGGAAAGGCAAATCAGCGCTACAAAGAAGTCTCGCTTCCCATCGGTCAAAAGGGCCATGCTGAATAAAGTGTCAATACCAGAAATGCAGGAGAGGCCATGGAGAAATGGGAGCCTTGCTACGCTGATGGGCGGGATGTAAATTGCCAACAGCCACTCTGGAGAAGTGTACGGTGTGTCCTGAAATATCTAAAAAACTCGACTTAGAGAGCATAGGGCACTTCCACTCATGGGCGTCTAATTTGGGAAAACTAAAAATCAGCAAGGCACAGGCACTCCAAAGTTTAGGGTTGCTCTGTTGACAAGAACCTCCACTTCATTCCACCTTAAATATCCCAGGAAAGAGAAAAATGGATAAAGAAGTTGTGGTCCTTAGGTACAATGGAATATCACTCAGCCATGAAATCAACGTCATAAGGCTAGTAGCAGCATGATGAGTGGATTCAGGTACGACGGTTCTAAGTGAAATAAGTCACACAGAAAAAGACACTAATCAGAAGATATCACTTATAGAGGGAATGTAAAAACCGCTACACTTGAATTGAATTACAAAACAGAACAGAGTCACACATTTAGAAAACACACTATGGCTGCCTAACGGGAAAGGTGAGGTGGGGTGATGCCTAAAACAAGGGTTTCAAATTAGCTCAGATACCGTTCCATAAACCCAATATGTAATAGACAAGACCTACTCCTTGCTCAGTGAACTGGACCCAACACCCCCTATTCACCGCCCAAGAATAGATCTGACTAGTAAGAATCTTCAAACCTATGTATTGATATCTCTCTGTAAGTGAGTCAAGTGGGAGTAAAGCGGCATAAACACAGCAGTGAAAAGCAGCTAAACCCCATTAGGAAAATCAATTACTTTTAAAATCCCGTGAAACAAAGACAGTGAAAGAGAGAGAAATTCTTACAAAATTCGTTCAGGGGCTGTGATGCCACCTGGATTGACCATATCTAGACCCACAGCTGATTGAGACATAAGGGTGGACACTCTTGGGGCTGAGAGGTTTGGTGAGGTTGGGTGAGCAAACGCAGACCCTTTAAAGTAATACTGCGTGGTACCCATCCCATGGGTCCCAAATCTCCAGGTTCAAGGGCATCTTCCTACATCGAAAACATGCATGAGAAACCCAGAAGATGGTACACCGTGTGATCGGGAAAGGTTTCTAAAACGCACCTCATTTCTCATCTCCTTGTGCTCGGGTTCGCCATTCCAGCCGCTTTAATAGCAATCTCCCTCCTTGGAGAATCAGCACTTTAACCTCCTGTTCCGTACAGGTTTCAATTTGTCCTGAGGATGAACGGGAAGAGGGGGAACCAATGAGCGACTAGCTCTAGGTGGTGGGACAGGCACAGGTCACTCTATTTTCCCATCAGGAAGAAGAATTAACCACCGGCTCAGCCTGCCGCCCGGAACCAGAATAGGTCCTGAAGCAATCCTACGCTTTTGCGGCCAGCTCCCAAAAAAGCGAGTTGAAAAATGGAGCTCAGGGGCCCTGCAAATCACAAACCTGCAGAGTTATAAATGATAACTCTCGCCCACAAAAATATTGAGGGAAGGCAACGAAGAGGATTTGAAAACAAGGCAGAATTGCAGGAAACAGATTTCAGGAGGTAGATTCGAATCGCCTTTAAAGCACAGGAAAAGCGGCAAAACCTCGACAATGATGCCCTTGGCCAAAAAGGGCGTATGCGTTTTTTCCTGAATATATTCAGGAAAAAACGCATACGCCCTTTTTGGCCAACCAAGCAACCGGGAAAGGCAAATCAGCGCTACAAAGAAGTCTCGCTTCCCATCGGTCAAAAGGGCCATGCTGAATAAAGTGTCAATACCAGAAATGCAGGAGAGGCCATGGAGAAATGGGAGCCTTGCTACGCTGATGGGCGGGATGTAAATTGCCAACAGCCACTCTGGAGAAGTGTACGGTGTGTCCTGAAATATCTAAAAAACTCGACTTAGAGAGCATAGGGCACTTCCACTCATGGGCGTCTAATTTGGGAAAACTAAAAATCAGCAAGGCACAGGCACTCCAAAGTTTAGGGTTGCTCTGTTGACAAGAACCTCCACTTCATTCCACCTTAAATATCCCAGGAAAGAGAAAAATGGATAAAGAAGTTGTGGTCCTTAGGTACAATGGAATATCACTCAGCCATGAAATCAACGTCATAAGGCTAGTAGCAGCATGATGAGTGGATTCAGGTACGACGGTTCTAAGTGAAATAAGTCACACAGAAAAAGACACTAATCAGAAGATATCACTTATAGAGGGAATGTAAAAACCGCTACACTTGAACTGAATTACAAAACAGAACAGAGTCACACATTTAGAAAACACACTATGGCTGCCTAACGGGAAAGGTGAGGTGGGGTGATGCCTAAAACAAGGGTTTCAAATTAGCTCAGATACCGTTCCATAAACCCAATATGTAATAGACAAGACCTACTCCTTGCTCAGTGAACTGGACCCAACACCCCCTATTCACCGCCCAAGAATAGATCTGACTAGTAAGAATCTTCAAACCTATGTATTGATATCTCTCCGTAAGTGAGTCAAGTGGGAGTAAAGCGGCATAAACACAGCAGTGAAAAGCAGCTAAACCCCATTAGGAAAATCAATTACTTTTAAAAACCCGTGAAACAAAGACAGTGAAAGAGAGAGAAATTCTTACAAAATTCGTTCAGGGGCTGTGATGCCACCTGGATTGACCATATCTAGACCCACAGCTGATTGAGACATAAGGGTGGACACTCTTGGGGCTGAGAGGTTTGGTGAGGTTGGGTGAGCAAACGCAGACCCTTTAAAGTAATACTGCGTGGTACCCATCCCATGGGTCCCAAATCTCCAGGTTCAAGGGCATCTTCCTACATCGAAAACATGCATGAGAAACCCAGAAGATGGTACACCGTGTGATCGGGAAAGGTTTCTAAAACGCACCTCATTTCTCATCTCCTTGTGCTCGGGTTCGCCATTCCAGCCGCTTTAATAGCAATCTCCCTCCTTGGAGAATCAGCACTTTAACCTCCTGTTCCGTACAGGTTTCAATTTGTCCTGAGGATGAACGGGAAGAGGGGGAACCAATGAGCGACTAGCTCTAGGTGGTGGGACAGGCACAGGTCACTCTATTTTCCCATCAGGAAGAAGAATTAACCACCGGCTCAGCCTGCCGCCCGGAACCAGAATAGGTCCTGAAGCAATCCTACGCTTTTGCGGCCAGCTCCCAAAAAAGCGAGTTGAGAAATGGAGCTCAGGGGCCCTGCAAATCACAAACCTGCAGAGTTATAAATGATAACTCTCGCCCACAAAAATATTGAGGGAAGGCAACGAAGAGGATTTGAAAACAAGGCAGAATTGCAGGAAACAGATTTCAGGAGGTAGATTCGAATCGCCTTTAAAGCACAGGAAAAGCGGCAAAACCTCGACAATGATGCCCTTGGCCAAAAAGGGCGTATGCGTTTTTTCCTGAATATATTCAGGAAAAAACGCATACGCCCTTTTTGGCCAACCAAGCAACCTGGAAAGGCAAATCAGCGCTACAAAGAAGTCTCGCTTCCCATCGGTCAAAAGGGCCATGCTGAATAAAGTGTCAATACCAGAAATGCAGGAGAGGCCATGGAGAAATGGGAGCCTTGCTACGCTGATGGGCGGGATGTAAATTGCCAACAGCCACTCTGGAGAAGTGTACGGTGTGTCCTGAAATATCTAAAAAACTCGGCTTAGAGAGCATAGGGCACTTCCACTCATGGGCGTCTAATTTGGGAAAACTAAAAATCAGCAAGGCACAGGCACTCCAAAGTTTAGGGTTGCTCTGTTGACAAGAACCTCCACTTCATTCCACCTTAAATATCCCAGGAAAGAGAAAAATGGATAAAGAAGTTGTGGTCCTTAGGTACAATGGAATATCACTCAGCCATGAAATCAACGTCATAAGGCTAGTAGCAGCATGATGAGTGGATTCAGGTACGACGGTTCTAAGTGAAATAAGTCACACAGAAAAAGACACTAATCAGAAGATATCACTTATAGAGGGAATGTAAAAACCGCTACACTTGAACTGAATTACAAAACAGAACAGAGTCACACATTTAGAAAACACACTATGGCTGCCTAACGGGAAAGGTGAGGTGGGGTGATGCCTAAAACAAGGGTTTCAAATTAGCTCAGATACCGTTCCATAAACCCAATATGTAATAGACAAGACCTACTCCTTGCTCAGTGAACTGGACCCAACACCCCCTATTCACCGCCCAAGAATAGATCTGACTAGTAAGAATCTTCAAACCTATGTATTGATATCTCTCCGTAAGTGAGTCAAGTGGGAGTAAAGCGGCATAAACACAGCAGTGAAAAGCAGCTAAACCCCATTAGGAAAATCAATTACTTTTAAAAACCCGTGAAACAAAGACAGTGAAAGAGAGAGAAATTCTTACAAAATTTGTTCAGGGGCTGTGATGCCACCTGGATTGACCATATCTAGACCCACAGCTGATTGAGACATAAGGGTGGACACTCTTGGGGCTGAGAGGTTTGGTGAGGTTGGGTGAGCAAACGCAGACCCTTTAAAGTAATACTGCGTGGTACCCATCCCATGGGTCCCAAATCTCCAGGTTCAAGGGCATCTTCCTACATCGAAAACATGCATGAGAAACCCAGAAGATGGTACACCGTGTGATCGGGAAAGGTTTCTAAAACGCACCTCATTTCTCATCTCCTTGTGCTCGGGTTCGCCATTCCAGCCACTTTAATAGCAATCTCCCTCCTTGGAGAATCAGCACTTTAACCTCCTGTTCCGTACAGGTTTCAATTTGTCCTGAGGATGAACGGGAAGAGGGGGAACCAATGAGCGACTAGCTCTAGGTGGTGGGACAGGCACAGGTCACTCTATTTTCCCATCAGGAAGAAGAATTAACCACCGGCTCAGCCTGCCGCCCGGAACCAGAATAGGTCCTGAAGCAATCCTACGCTTTTGCGGCCAGCTCCCAAAAAAGCGAGTTGAAAAATGGAGCTCAGGGGCCCTGCAGATCACAAACCTGCAGAGTTATAAATGATAACTCTCGCCCACAAAAATATTGAGGGAAGGCAACGAAGAGGATTTGAAAGCAAGGCAGAATTGCAGGAAACAGATTTCAGGAGGTAGATTCGAATCGCCTTTAAAGCACAGGAAAAGCGGCAAAACCTCGACAATGATGCCCTTGGCCAAAAAGGGCGTATGCGTTTTTTCCTGAATATATTCAGGAAAAAACGCATACGCCCTTTTTGGCCAACCAAGCAACCTGGAAAGGCAAATCAGCGCTACAAAGAAGTCTCGTTTCCCATCGGTCAAAAGGGCCATGCTGAATAAAGTGTCAATACCAGAAATGCAGGAGAGGCCATGGAGAAATGGGAGCCTTGCTACGCTGATGGGCGGGATGTAAATTGCCAACAGCCACTCTGGAGAAGTGTACGGTGTGTCCTGAAATATCTAAAAAACTCGACTTAGAGAGCATAGGGCACTTCCACTCATGGGCGTCTAATTTGGGAAAACTAAAAATCAGCAAGGCACAGGCACTCCAAAGTTTAGGGTTGCTCTGTTGACAAGAACCTCCACTTCATTCCACCTTAAATATCCCAGGAAAGAGAAAAATGGATAAAGAAGTTGTGGTCCTTAGGTACAATGGAATATCACTCAGCCATGAAATCAACGTCATAAGGCTAGTAGCAGCATGATGAGTGGATTCAGGTACGACGGTTCTAAGTGAAATAAGTCACACAGAAAAAGACACTAATCAGAAGATATCACTTATAGAGGGAATGTAAAAACCGCTACACTTGAACTGAATTACAAAACAGAACAGAGTCACACATTTAGAAAACACACTATGGCTGCCTAACGGGAAAGGTGAGGTGGGGTGATGCCTAAAACAAGGGTTTCAAATTAGCTCAGATACCGTTCCATAAACCCAATATGTAATAGACAAGACCTACTCCTTGCTCAGTGAACTGGACCCAACACCCCCTATTCACCGCCCAAGAATAGATCTGACTAGTAAGAATCTTCAAACCTATGTATTGATATCTCTCCGTAAGTGAGTCAAGTGGGAGTAAAGCGGCATAAACACAGCAGTGAAAAGCAGCTAAACCCCATTAGGAAAATCAATTACTTTTAAAAACCCGTGAAACAAAGACAGTGAAAGAGAGAGAAATTCTTACAAAATTCGTTCAGGGGCTGTGATGCCACCTGGATTGACCATATCTAGACCCACAGCTGATTGAGACATAAGGGTGGACACTCTTGGGGCTGAGAGGTTTGGTGAGGTTGGGTGAGCAAACGCAGACCCTTTAAAGTAATACTGCGTGGTACCCATCCCATGGGTCCCAAATCTCCAGGTTCAAGGGCATCTTCCTACATCGAAAACATGCATGAGAAACCCAGAAGATGGTACACCGTGTGATCGGGAAAGGTTTCTAAAACGCACCTCATTTCTCATCTCCTTGTGCTCGGGTTCGCCATTCCAGCCGCTTTAATAGCAATCTCCCTCCTTGGAGAATCAGCACTTTAACCTCCTGTTCCGTACAGGTTTCAATTTGTCCTGAGGATGAACGGGAAGAGGGGGAACCAATGAGCGACTAGCTCTAGGTGGTGGGACAGGCACAGGTCACTCTATTTTCCCATCAGGAAGAAGAATTAACCACCGGCTCAGCCTGCCGCCCGGAACCAGAATAGGTCCTGAAGCAATCCTACGCTTTTGCGGCCAGCTCCCAAAAAAGCGAGTTGAAAAATGGAGCTCAGGGGCCCTGCAGATCACAAACCTGCAGAGTTATAAATGATAACTCTCACCCACAAAAATATTGAGGGAAGGCAACGAAGAGGATTTGAAAGCAAGGCAGAATTGCAGGAAACAGATTTCAGGAGGTAGATTCGAATCGCCTTTAAAGCACAGGAAAAGCGGCAAAACCTCGACAATGATGCCCTTGGCCAAAAAGGGCGTATGCGTTTTTTCCTGAATATATTCAGGAAAAAACGCATACGCCCTTTTTGGCCAACCAAGCAACCTGGAAAGGCAAATCAGCGCTACAAAGAAGTCTCGTTTCCCATCGGTCAAAAGGGCCATGCTGAATAAAGTGTCAATACCAGAAATGCAGGAGAGGCCATGGAGAAATGGGAGCCTTGCTACGCTGATGGGCGGGATGTAAATTGCCAACAGCCACTCTGGAGAAGTGTACGGTGTGTCCTGAAATATCTAAAAAACTCGACTTAGAGAGCATAGGGCACTTCCACTCATGGGCGTCTAATTTGGGAAAACTAAAAATCAGCAAGGCACAGGCACTCCAAAGTTTAGGGTTGCTCTGTTGACAAGAACCTCCACTTCATTCCACCTTAAATATCCCAGGAAAGAGAAAAATGGATAAAGAAGTTGTGGTCCTTAGGTACAATGGAATATCACTCAGCCATGAAATCAACGTCATAAGGCTAGTAGCAGCATGATGAGTGGATTCAGGTACGACGGTTCTAAGTGAAATAAGTCACACAGAAAAAGACACTAATCAGAAGATATCACTTATAGAGGGAATGTAAAAACCGCTACACTTGAACTGAATTACAAAACAGAACAGAGTCACACATTTAGAAAACACACTATGGCTGCCTAACGGGAAAGGTGAGGTGGGGTGATGCCTAAAACAAGGGTTTCAAATTAGCTCAGATACCGTTCCATAAACCCAATATGTAATAGACAAGACCTACTCCTTGCTCAGTGAACTGGACCCAACACCCCCTATTCACCGCCCAAGAATAGATCTGACTAGTAAGAATCTTCAAACCTATGTATTGATATCTCTCCGTAAGTGAGTCAAGTGGGAGTAAAGCGGCATAAACACAGCAGTGAAAAGCAGCTAAACCCCATTAGGAAAATCAATTACTTTTAAAAACCCGTGAAACAAAGACAGTGAAAGAGAGAGAAATTCTTACAAAATTCGTTCAGGGGCTGTGATGCCACCTGGATTGACCATATCTAGACCCACAGCTGATTGAGACATAAGGGTGGACACTCTTGGGGCTGAGAGGTTTGGTGAGGTTGGGTGAGCAAACGCAGACCCTTTAAAGTAATACTGCGTGGTACCCATCCCATGGGTCCCAAATCTCCAGGTTCAAGGGCATCTTCCTACATCGAAAACATGCATGAGAAACCCAGAAGATGGTACACCGTGTGATCGGGAAAGGTTTCTAAAACGCACCTCATTTCTCATCTCCTTGTGCTCGGGTTCGCCATTCCAGCCGCTTTAATAGCAATCTCCCTCCTTGGAGAATCAGCACTTTAACCTCCTGTTCCGTACAGGTTTCAATTTGTCCTGAGGATGAACGGGAAGAGGGGGAACCAATGAGCGACTAGCTCTAGGTGGTGGGACAGGCACAGGTCACTCTATTTTCCCATCAGGAAGAAGAATTAACCACCGGCTCAGCCTGCCGCCCGGAACCAGAATAGGTCCTGAAGCAATCCTACGCTTTTGCGGCCAGCTCCCAAAAAAGCGAGTTGAGAAATGGAGCTCAGGGGCCCTGCAAATCACAAACCTGCAGAGTTATAAATGATAACTCTCGCCCACAAAAATATTGAGGGAAGGCAACGAAGAGGATTTGAAAACAAGGCAGAATTGCAGGAAACAGATTTCAGGAGGTAGATTCGAATCGCCTTTAAAGCACAGGAAAAGCGGCAAAACCTCGACAATGATGCCCTTGGCCAAAAAGGGCGTATGCGTTTTTTCCTGAATATATTCAGGAAAAAACGCATACGCCCTTTTTGGCCAACCAAGCAACCTGGAAAGGCAAATCAGCGCTACAAAGAAGTCTCGCTTCCCATCGGTCAAAAGGGCCATGCTGAATAAAGTGTCAATACCAGAAATGCAGGAGAGGCCATGGAGAAATGGGAGCCTTGCTACGCTGATGGGCGGGATGTAAATTGCCAACAGCCACTCTGGAGAAGTGTACGGTGTGTCCTGAAATATCTAAAAAACTCGGCTTAGAGAGCATAGGGCACTTCCACTCATGGGCGTCTAATTTGGGAAAACTAAAAATCAGCAAGGCACAGGCACTCCAAAGTTTAGGGTTGCTCTGTTGACAAGAACCTCCACTTCATTCCACCTTAAATATCCCAGGAAAGAGAAAAATGGATAAAGAAGTTGTGGTCCTTAGGTACAATGGAATATCACTCAGCCATGAAATCAACGTCATAAGGCTAGTAGCAGCATGATGAGTGGATTCAGGTACGACGGTTCTAAGTGAAATAAGTCACACAGAAAAAGACACTAATCAGAAGATATCACTTATAGAGGGAATGTAAAAACCGCTACACTTGAACTGAATTACAAAACAGAACAGAGTCACACATTTAGAAAACACACTATGGCTGCCTAACGGGAAAGGTGAGGTGGGGTGATGCCTAAAACAAGGGTTTCAAATTAGCTCAGATACCGTTCCATAAACCCAATATGTAATAGACAAGACCTACTCCTTGCTCAGTGAACTGGACCCAACACCCCCTATTCACCGCCCAAGAATAGATCTGACTAGTAAGAATCTTCAAACCTATGTATTGATATCTCTCCGTAAGTGAGTCAAGTGGGAGTAAAGCGGCATAAACACAGCAGTGAAAAGCAGCTAAACCCCATTAGGAAAATCAATTACTTTTAAAAACCCGTGAAACAAAGACAGTGAAAGAGAGAGAAATTCTTACAAAATTCGTTCAGGGGCTGTGATGCCACCTGGATTGACCATATCTAGACCCACAGCTGATTGAGACATAAGGGTGGACACTCTTGGGGCTGAGAGGTTTGGTGAGGTTGGGTGAGCAAACGCAGACCCTTTAAAGTAATACTGCGTGGTACCCATCCCATGGGTCCCAAATCTCCAGGTTCAAGGGCATCTTCCTACATCGAAAACATGCATGAGAAACCCAGAAGATGGTACACCGTGTGATCGGGAAAGGTTTCTAAAACGCACCTCATTTCTCATCTCCTTGTGCTCGGGTTCGCCATTCCAGCCACTTTAATAGCAATCTCCCTCCTTGGAGAATCAGCACTTTAACCTCCTGTTCCGTACAGGTTTCAATTTGTCCTGAGGATGAACGGGAAGAGGGGGAACCAATGAGCGACTAGCTCTAGGTGGTGGGACAGGCACAGGTCACTCTATTTTCCCATCAGGAAGAAGAATTAACCACCGGCTCAGCCTGCCGCCCGGAACCAGAATAGGTCCTGAAGCAATCCTACGCTTTTGCGGCCAGCTCCCAAAAAAGCGAGTTGAGAAATGGAGCTCAGGGGCCCTGCAAATCACAAACCTGCAGAGTTATAAATGATAACTCTCGCCCACAAAAATATTGAGGGAAGGCAACGAAGAGGATTTGAAAACAAGGCAGAATTGCAGGAAACAGATTTCAGGAGGTAGATTCGAATCGCCTTTAAAGCACAGGAAAAGCGGCAAAACCTCGACAATGATGCCCTTGGCCAAAAAGGGCGTATGCGTTTTTTCCTGAATATATTCAGGAAAAAACGCATACGCCCTTTTTGGCCAACCAAGCAACCTGGAAAGGCAAATCAGCGCTACAAAGAAGTCTCGCTTCCCATCGGTCAAAAGGGCCATGCTGAATAAAGTGTCAATACCAGAAATGCAGGAGAGGCCATGGAGAAATGGGAGCCTTGCTACGCTGATGGGCGGGATGTAAATTGCCAACAGCCACTCTGGAGAAGTGTACGGTGTGTCCTGAAATATCTAAAAAACTCGGCTTAGAGAGCATAGGGCACTTCCACTCATGGGCGTCTAATTTGGGAAAACTAAAAATCAGCAAGGCACAGGCACTCCAAAGTTTAGGGTTGCTCTGTTGACAAGAACCTCCACTTCATTCCACCTTAAATATCCCAGGAAAGAGAAAAATGGATAAAGAAGTTGTGGTCCTTAGGTACAATGGAATATCACTCAGCCATGAAATCAACGTCATAAGGCTAGTAGCAGCATGATGAGTGGATTCAGGTACGACGGTTCTAAGTGAAATAAGTCACACAGAAAAAGACACTAATCAGAAGATATCACTTATAGAGGGAAAGTAAAAACCGCTACACTTGAACTGAATTACAAAACAGAACAGAGTCACACATTTAGAAAACACACTATGGCTGCCTAACGGGAAAGGTGAGGTGGGGTGATGCCTAAAACAAGGGTTTCAAATTAGCTCAGATACCGTTCCATAAACCCAATATGTAATAGACAAGACCTACTCCTTGCTCAGTGAACTGGACTCAACACCCCCTATTCACCGCCCAAGAATAGATCTGACTAGTAAGAATCTTCAAACCTATGTATTGATATCTCTCCGTAAGTGAGTCAAGTGGGAGTAAAGCGGCATAAACACAGCAGTGAAAAGCAGCTAAACCCCATTAGGAAAATCAATTACTTTTAAAAACCCGTGAAACAAAGACAGTGAAAGAGAGAAAAATTCTTACAAAATTCTTTCAGGGGCTGTGATGCCACCTGGATTGACCATATCTAGACCCACAGCTGATTGAGACATAAGGGTGGACACTCTTGGGGCTGAGAGGTTTGGTGAGGTTGGGTGAGCAAACGCAGACCCTTTAAAGTAATACTGTGTGGTACCCATCCCATGGGTCCCAAATCTCCAGGTTCAAGGGCATCTTCCTACATCGAAAACATGCATGAGAAACCCAGAAGATGGTACACCGTGTGATCGGGAAAGGTTTCTAAAACGCACCTCATTTCTCATCTCCTTGTGCTCGGGTTCGCCATTCCAGCCACTTTAATAGCAATCTCCCTCCTTGGAGAAACAGCACTTTAACCTCCTGTTCCGTACAGGTTTCAATTTGTCCTGAGGATGAACGGGAAGAGGGGGAACCAATGAGCGACTAGCTCTAGGTGGTGGGACAGGCACAGGTCACTCTATTTTCCCATCAGGAAGAAGAATTAACCACCGGCTCAGTCTGCCGCCCGGAACCAGAATAGGTCCTGAAGCAATCCTACGCTTTTGCGGCCAGCTCCCAAAAAAGCGAGTTGAAAAATGGAGCTCAGGGGCCCTGCAAATCACAAACCTGCAGAGTTATAAATGATAACTCTCGCCCACAAAAATATTGAGGGAAGGCAACGAAGAGGATTTGAAAGCAAGGCAGAATTGCAGGAAACAGATTTCAGGAGGTAGATTCGAATCGCCTTTAAAGCACAGGAAAAGCGGCAAAACCTCGACAATGATGCCCTTGGCCAAAAAGGGCGTATGCGTTTTTTCCTGAATATATTCAGGAAAAAACGCATACGCCCTTTTTGGCCAACCAAGCAACCTGGAAAGGCAAATCAGCGCTACAAAGAAGTCTCGCTTCCCATCGGTCAAAAGGGCCATGCTGAATAAAGTGTCAATACCAGAAATGCAGGAGAGGCCATGGAGAAATGGGAGCCTTGCTACGCTGATGGGTGGGATGTAAATTGCCAACAGCCACTCTGGAGAAGTGTATGGTGTGTCCTGAAACATCTAAAAAACTCGGCTTAGAGAGCATAGGGCACTTCCACTCATGGGCGTCTAATTTGGGAAAACTAAAAATCAGCAAGGCACAGGCACTCCAAAGTTTAGGGTTGCTCTGTTGACAAGAACCTCCACTTCATTCCACCTTAAATATCCCAGGAAAGAGAAAAATGGATAAAGAAGTTGTGGTCCTTAGGTACAATGGAATATCACTCAGCCATGAAATCAACGTCATAAGGCTAGTAGCAGCATGATGAGTGGATTCAGGTACGACGGTTCTAAGTGAAATAAGTCACACAGAAAAAGACACTAATCAGAAGATATCACTTATAGAGGGAATGTAAAAACCGCTACACTTGAACTGAATTAGAAAACAGAACAGAGTCACACATTTAGAAAACACACTATGGCTGCCTAACGGGAAAGGCGAGGTGGGGTGATGCATAAAACAAGGGTTTCAAATTAGCTCAGATACCGTTCCATAAACCCAATATGTAATAGACAAGACCTACTCCTTGCTCAGTGAACTGGACTCAACACCCCCTATTCACCGCCCAAGAATAGATCTGACTAGTAAGAATCTTCAAACCTATGTATTGATATCTCTCTGTAAGTGAGTCAAGTGGGAGTAAAGCGGCATAAACACAGCAGTGAAAAGCAGCTAAACCCCATTAGGAAAATCAATTACTTTTAAAAACCCGTGAAACAAAGACAGTGAAAGAGAGAGAAATTCTTACAAAATTCGTTCAGGGGCTGTGATGCCACCTGGATTGACCATATCTAGACCCACAGCTGATTGAGACATAAGGGTGGACACTCTTGGGGCTGAGAGGTTTGGTGAGGTTGGGTGAGCAAACGCAGACCCTTTAAAGTAATACTGCGTGGTACCCGTCTGATGGGTCCCAAATCTCCAGGTTCAAGGGCATCTTCCTACATCGAAAACATGCATGAGAAACCCAGAAGATGGTACACCGTGTGATCGGGAAAGGTTTCTAAAACGCACCTCATTTCTCATCTCCTTGTGCTCGGGTTCGCCATTCCATCCGCTTTACTAGCAATCTCCCTCCTTGGAGAATCAACACGTTTAACCTCCTGTTCCGTACAGGTTTCAATTTGTCCTGAGGATGAACGGGAAGAGGGGGAACCAATGAGCGACTAGCTCTAGGTGTTGGGAAAGGCACAGGTCACTCTATTTTCCCATCAGGAAGAAGAATTAACCACAGGCTCAGCCTGCCGCCCGGAACCAGAATAGGTCCTGAAGCAATCCTACGCTTTTGCGGCCAGCTCCCAAAAAAGCGAGTTGAAAAATGGAGCTCAGGGGCACTGCAAATCACAAACCTGCAGAGTTATAAATGATAACTCTCGCCCACAAAAATATTGAGGGAAGGCAACGAAGAGGATTTGAAAGCAAGGCAGAATTGCAGGAAACAGATTTCAGGAGGTAGATTCGAATCGCCTTTAAAGCACAGGAAAAGCGGCAAAACCTCGACAATGATGCCCTTGGCCAAAAAGGGCGTACGCGTTTTTTCCTGAATATATTCAGGAAAAAACGCATACGCCCTTTTTGGCCAACCAAGCAACCTGGAAAGGCAAATCAGCGCTACAAAGAAGTCTCGCTTCCCATCGGTCAAAAGGGCCATGCTGAATAAAGTGTCAATACCAGAAATGCAGGAGAGGCCATGGAGAAATGGGAGCCTTGCTACGCTGATGGGCGGGATGTAAATTGCCAACAGCCACTCTGGAGAAGTGTACGGTGTGTCCTGAAACATCTAAAAAACTCGGCTTAGAGAGCATAGGGCACTTCCACTCATGGGCGTCTAATTTGGGAAAACTAAAAATCAGCAAGGCACATGCACTCCAAAGTTTAGGGTTGCTCTGTTGACAAGAACCTCCACTTCATTCCACCTTAAATATCCCAGGAAAGAGAAAAATGGATAAAGAAGTTGTGGTCCTTAGGTACAACGGAATATCACTCAGCCATGAAATCAACGTCATAAGGCTAGTAGCAGCATGATGAGTGGATTCAGGTACGACGATTCTAAGTGAAATAAGTCACACAGAAAAAGACACTAATCAGAAGATATCACTTATAGAGGGAATGTGAAAACCGCTACACTTGAACTGAATTACAAAACAGAACAGAGTCACACATTTAGAAAACACACTATGGCTGCCTAACGGGAAAGGTGAGGTGGGGTGATGCCTAAAACAAGGGTTTCAAATTAGCTCAGATACCGTTCCATAAACCCAATATGTAATAGACAAGACCTACTCCTTGCTCAGTGAACTGGACTCAACACCCCCTATTCACCGCCCAAGAATAGATCTGACTAGTAAGAATCTTCAAACCTATGTATTGATATCTCTCCGTAAGTGAGTCAAGTGGGAGTAAAGCGGCATAAACACAGCAGTGAAAAGCAGCTAAACCCCATTAGGAAAATCAATTACTTTTAAAAACCCGTGAAACAAAGACAGTGAAAGAGAGAAAAATTCTTACAAAATTCGTTCAGGGGCTGTGATGCCACCTGGATTGACCATATCTAGACCCACAGCTGATTGAGACATAAGGGTGGACACTCTTGGGGCTGAGAGGTTTGGTGAGGTTGGGTGAGCAAACGCAGACCCTTTAAAGTAATACTGTGTGGTACCCATCCCATGGGTCCCAAATCTCCAGGTTCAAGGGCATCTTCCTACATCGAAAACATGCATGAGAAACCCAGAAGATGGTACACCGTGTGATCGGGAAAGGTTTCTAAAACGCACCTCATTTCTCATCTCCTTGTGCTCGGGTTCGCCATTCCAGCCACTTTAATAGCAATCTCCCTCCTTGGAGAAACAGCACTTTAACCTCCTGTTCCGTACAGGTTTCAATTTGTCCTGAGGATGAACGGGAAGAGGGGGAACCAATGAGCGACTAGCTCTAGGTGGTGGGACAGGCACAGGTCACTCTATTTTCCCATCAGGAAGAAGAATTAACCACCGGCTCAGCCTGCCGCCCGGAACCAGAATAGGTCCTGAAGCAATCCTACGCTTTTGCGGCCAGCTCCCAAAAAAGCGAGTTGAAAAATGGAGCTCAGGGGCCCTGCAAATCACAAACCTGCAGAGTTATAAATGATAACTCTCGCCCACAAAAATATTGAGGGAAGGCAACGAAGAGGATTTGAAAGCAAGGCAGAATTGCAGGAAACAGATTTCAGGAGGTAGATTCGAATCGCCTTTAAAGCACAGGAAAAGCGGCAAAACCTCGACAATGATGCCCTTGGCCAAAAAGGGCGTATGCGTTTTTTCCTGAATATATTCAGGAAAAAACGCATACGCCCTTTTTGGCCAACCAAGCAACCTGGAAAGGCAAATCAGCGCTACAAAGAAGTCTCGCTTCCCATCGGTCAAAAGGGCCATGCTGAATAAAGTGTCAATACCAGAAATGCAGGAGAGGCCATGGAGAAATGGGAGCCTTGCTACGCTGATGGGTGGGATGTAAATTGCCAACAGCCACTCTGGAGAAGTGTATGGTGTGTCCTGAAACATCTAAAAAACTCGGCTTAGAGAGCATAGGGCACTTCCACTCATGGGCGTCTAATTTGGGAAAACTAAAAATCAGCAAGGCACAGGCACTCCAAAGTTTAGGGTTGCTCTGTTGACAAGAACCTCCACTTCATTCCACCTTAAATATCCCAGGAAAGAGAAAAATGGATAAAGAAGTTGTGGTCCTTAGGTACAATGGAATATCACTCAGCCATGAAATCAACGTCATAAGGCTAGTAGCAGCATGATGAGTGGATTCAGGTACGACGGTTCTAAGTGAAATAAGTCACACAGAAAAAGACACTAATCAGAAGATATCACTTATAGAGGGAATGTAAAAACCGCTACACTTGAACTGAATTACAAAACAGAACAGAGTCACACATTTAGAAAACACACTATGGCTGCCTAACGGGAAAGGTGAGGTGGGGTGATGCATAAAACAAGGGTTTCAAATTAGCTCAGATACCGTTCCATAAACCCAATATGTAATAGACAAGACCTACTCCTTGCTCAGTGAACTGGACTCAACACCCCCTATTCACCGCCCAAGAATAGATCTGACTAGTAAGAATCTTCAAACCTATGTATTGATATCTCTCCGTAAGTGAGTCAAGTGGGAGTAAAGCGGCATAAACACAGCAGTGAAAAGCAGCTAAACCCCATTAGGAAAATCAATTACTTTTAAAAACCCGTGAAACAAAGACAGTGAAAGAGAGAGAAATTCTTACAAAATTCGTTCAGGGGCTGTGATGCCACCTGGATTGACCATATCTAGACCCACAGCTGATTGAGACATAAGGGTGGACACTCTTGGGGCTGAGAGGTTTGGTGAGGTTGGGTGAGCAAACGCAGACCCTTTAAAGTAATACTGCGTGGTACCCGTCTGATGGGTCCCAAATCTCCAGGTTCAAGGGCATCTTCCTACATCGAAAACATGCATGAGAAACCCAGAAGATGGTACACCGTGTGATCGGGAAAGGTTTCTAAAACGCACCTCATTTCTCATCTCCTTGTGCTCGGGTTCGCCATTCCATCCGCTTTACTAGCAATCTCCCTCCTTGGAGAATCAACACGTTTAACCTCCTGTTCCGTACAGGTTTCAATTTGTCCTGAGGATGAACGGGAAGAGGGGGAACCAATGAGCGACTAGCTCTAGGTGTTGGGAAAGGCACAGGTCACTCTATTTTCCCATCAGGAAGAAGAATTAACCACAGGCTCAGCCTGCCGCCCGGAACCAGAATAGGTCCTGAAGCAATCCTACGCTTTTGCGGCCAGCTCCCAAAAAAGCGAGTTGAAAAATGGAGCTCAGGGGCACTGCAAATCACAAACCTGCAGAGTTAGAAATGATAACTCTCGCCCACAAAAATATTGAGGGAAGGCAACGAAGAGGATTTGAAAGCAAGGCAGAATTGCAGGAAACAGATTTCAGGAGGTAGATTCGAATCGCCTTTAAAGCACAGGAAAAGCGGCAAAACCTCGAAAATGATGCCCTTGGCCAAAAAGGGCGTATGCGTTTTTTCCTGAATATATTCAGGAAAAAACGCATACGCCCTTTTTGGCCAACCAAGCAACCTGGAAAGGCAAATCAGCGCTACAAAGAAGTCTCGCTTCCCATCGGTCAAAAGGGCCATGCTGAATAAAGTGTCAATACCAGAAATGCAGGAGAGGCCATGGAGAAATGGGAGCCTTGCTACGCTGATGGGCGGGATGTAAATTGCCAACAGCCACTCTGGAGAAGTGTATGGTGTGTCCTGAAACATCTAAAAAACTCGGCTTAGAGAGCATAGGGCACTTCCACTCATGGGCGTCTAATTTGGGAAAACTAAAAATCAGCAAGGCACAGGCACTCCAAAGTTTAGGGTTGCTCTGTTGACAAGAACCTCCACTTCATTCCACCTTAAATACCCCAGGAAAGAGAAAAATGGATAAAGAAGTTGTGGTCCTTAGGTACAATGGAATATCACTCAGCCATGAAATCAACGTCATAAGGCTAGTAGCAGCATGATGAGTGGATTCAGGTACGACGGTTCTAAGTGAAATAAGTCACACAGAAAAAGACACTAATCAGAAGATATCACTTATAGAGGGAATGTAAAAACCGCTACACTTGAACTGAATTACAAAACAGAACAGAGTCACACATTTAGAAAACACACTATGGCTGCCTAACGGGAAAGGCGAGGTGGGGTGATGCATAAAACAAGGGTTTCAAATTAGCTCAGATACCGTTCCATAAACCCAATATGTAATAGACAAGACCTACTGCTTGCTCAGTGAACTGCACTCAACACCCCCTATTCACCGCCCAAGAATAGATCTGATTAGTAAGAATCTTCAAACCTATGTATTGATATCTCTCCGTAAGTGAGTCAAGTGGGAGTAAAGCGGCATAAACACAGCAGTGAAAAGCAGCTAAACCCCATTAGGAAAATCAATTACTTTTAAAAACCCGTGAAACAAAGACAGTGAAAGAGAGAGAAATTCTTACAAAATTCGTTCAGGGGCTGTGATGCCACCTGGATTGACCATATCTAGACCCACAGCTGATTGAGACATAAGGGTGGACACTCTTGGGGCTAAGAGTTTTGGTGAGCTTGGGTGAGCAAACGCAGACCCTTTAAAGTAATACTGCGTGGTACCCGTCTGATGGGTCCCAAATCTCCAGGTTCAAGGGCATCTTCCTACATCGAAAACATGCATGAGAAACCCAGAAGATGGTACACTGTGTGATCGGGAAAGGTTTCTAAAACGCACCTCATTTCTCATCTCCTTGTGCTCGGGTTCGCCATTCCAGCCACTTTAATAGCAACCTCCCTCCTTGGAGAATCAGCACTTTAACCTCCTGTTCCGTACAGGTTTCAATTTGTCCTGAGGATGAACGGGAAGAGGGGGAACCAATGAGCGACTAGCTCTAGGTGGTGGGACAGGCACAGGTCACTCTATTTTCCCATCAGGAAGAAGAATTAACCACAGGCTCAGCCTGCCGCCCGGAACCAGAATAGGGCCTGAAGCAATCCTACGCTTTTGCGGCCAGCTCCCAAAAAAGCGAGTTGAAAAATGGAGCTCAGGGGCCCTGCAAATCACAAACCTGCAGAGTTAGAAATGATAACTCTCGCCCACAAAAATATTGAGGGAAGGCAACGAAGAGGATTTGAAAGCAAGGCAGAATTGCAGGAAACAGATTTCAGAAGGTAGATTTGAATCGCCTTTAAAGCACAGGAAGAGCGGCAAAACCTCGACAATGATGCCCTTGGCCAAAAAGGGCGTATGCGTTTTTTCCTGAATATATTCAGGAAAAAACGCATACGCCCTTTTTGGCCAACCAAGCAACCGGGAAAGGCAAATCAGCGCTACAAAGAAGTCTCGCTTCCCATCGGTCAAAAGGGCCATGCTGAATAAAGTGTCAATACCAGAAATGCAGGAGAGGCCATGGAGAAATGGGAGCCTTGCTACGCTGATGGGCGGGATGTAAATTGCCAACAGCCACTCTGGAGAAGTGTATGGTGTGTCCTGAAACATCTAAAAAACTCGGCTTAGAGAGCATAGGGCACTTCCACTCATGGGCGTCTAATTTGGGAAAACTAAAAATCAGCAAGGCACAGGCACTCCAAAGTTTAGGGTTGCTCTGTTGACAAGAACCTCCACTTCATTCCACCTTAAATACCCCAGGAAAGAGAAAAATGGATAAAGAAGTTGTGGTCCTTAGGTACAATGGAATATCACTCAGCCATGAAATCAACGTCATAAGGCTACTAGCAGCATGATGAGTGGATTCAGGTACGACGGTTCTAAGTGAAATAAGTCACACAGAAAAAGACACTAATCAGAAGATATCACTTATAGAGGGAATGTAAAAACCGCTACACTTGAACTGAATTACAAAACAGAACAGAGTCACACATTTAGAAAACACACTATGGCTGCCTAACGGGAAAGGCGAGGTGGGGTGATGCATAAAACAAGGGTTTCAAATTAGCTCAGATACCGTTCCATAAACCCAATATGTAATAGACAAGACCTACTGCTTGCTCAGTGGACTGCACTCAACACCCCCTATTCACCGCCCAAGAATAGATCTGATTAGTAAGAATCTTCAAACCTATGTATTGATATCTCTCCGTAAGTGAGTCAAGTGGGAGTAAAGCGGCATAAACACAGCAGTGAAAAGCAGCTAAACCCCATTAGGAAAATCAATTACTTTTAAAAACCCGTGAAACAAAGACAGTGAAAGAGAGAGAAATTCTTACAAAATTCGTTCAGGGGCTGTGATGCCACCTGGATTGACCATATCTAGACCCACAGCTGATTGAGACATAAGGGTGGACACTCTTGGGGCTGAGAGTTTTGGTGAGCTTGGGTGAGCAAACGCAGACCCTTTAAAGTAATACTGCGTGGTACCCGTCTGATGGGTCCCAAATCTCCAGGTTCAAGGGCATCTTCCTACATCGAAAACATGCATGAGAAACCCAGAAGATGGTACACTGTGTGATCGGGAAAGGTTTCTAAAACGCACCTCATTTCTCATCTCCTTGTGCTCGGGTTCGCCATTCCAGCCACTTTAATAGCAACCTCCCTCCTTGGAGAATCAGCACTTTAACCTCCTGTTCCGTACAGGTTTCAATTTGTCCTGAGGATGAACGGGAAGAGGGGGAACCAATGAGCGACTAGCTCTAGGTGGTGGGACAGGCACAGGTCACTCTATTTTCCCATCAGGAAGAAGAATTAACCACAGGCTCAGCCTGCCGCCCGGAACCAGAATAGGGCCTGAAGCAATCCTACGCTTTTGCGGCCAGCTCCCAAAAAAGCGAGTTGAAAAATGGAGCTCAGGGGCCCTGCAAATCACAAACCTGCAGAGTTAGAAATGATAACTCTCGCCCACAAAAATATTGAGGGAAGGCAACGAAGAGGATTTGAAAGCAAGGCAGAATTGCAGGAAACAGATTTCAGGAGGTAGATTCGAATCGCCTTTAAAGCACAGGAAAAGCGGCAAAACCTCGACAATGATGCCCTTGGCCAAAAAGGGCGTATGCGTTTTTTCCGGAATATATTCAGGAAAAAACGCATACGCCCTTTTTGGCCAACCAAGCAACCTGGAAAGGCAAATCAGCGCTACAAAGAAGTCTCGCTTCCCATCGGTCAAAAGGGCCATGCTGAATAAAGTGTCAATACCAGAAATGCAGGAGAGGCCATGGAGAAATGGGAGCCTTGCTACGCTGATGGGTGGGATGTAAATTGCCAACAGCCACTCTGGAGAAGTGTATGGTGTGTCCTGAAACATCTAAAAAACTCGGCTTAGAGAGCATAGGGCACTTCCACTCATGGGCGTCTAATTTGGGAAAACTAAAAATCAGCAAGGCACAGGCACTCCAAAGTTTAGGGTTGCTCTGTTGACAAGAACCTCCACTTCATTCCACCTTAAATATCCCAGGAAAGAGAAAAATGGATAAAGAAGTTGTGGTCCTTAGGTACAATGGAATATCACTCAGCCATGAAATCAACGTCATAAGGCTAGTAGCAGCATGATGAGTGGATTCAGGTACGACGGTTCTAAGTGAAATAAGTCACACAGAAAAAGACACTAATCAGAAGATATCACTTATAGAGGGAATGTAAAAACCGCTACACTTGAACTGAATTACAAAACAGAACAGAGTCACACATTTAGAAAACACACTATGGCTGCCTAACGGGAAAGGCGAGGTGGGGTGATGCATAAAACAAGGGTTTCAAATTAGCTCAGATACCGTTCCATAAACCCAATATGTAATAGACAAGACCTACTCCTTGCTCAGTGAACTGGACTCAACACCCCCTATTCACCGCCCAAGAATAGATCTGACTAGTAAGAATCTTCAAACCTATGTATTGATATCTCTCCGTAAGTGAGTCAAGTGGGAGTAAAGCGGCATAAACACAGCAGTGAAAAGCAGCTAAACCCCATTAGGAAAATCAATTACTTTTAAAAACCCGTGAAACAAAGACAGTGAAAGAGAGAGAAATTCTTACAAAATTCGTTCAGGGGCTGTGATGCCACCTGGATTGACCATATCTAGACCCACAGCTGATTGAGACATAAGGGTGGACACTCTTGGGGCTGAGAGGTTTGGTGAGGTTGGGTGAGCAAACGCAGACCCTTTAAAGTAATACTGCGTGGTACCCGTCTGATGGGTCCCAAATCTCCAGGTTCAAGGGCATCTTCCTACATCGAAAACATGCATGAGAAACCCAGAAGATGGTACACCGTGTGATCGGGAAAGGTTTCTAAAACGCACCTCATTTCTCATCTCCTTGTGCTCGGGTTCGCCATTCCATCCGCTTTACTAGCAATCTCCCTCCTTGGAGAATCAACACGTTTAACCTCCTGTTCCGTACAGTTTTCAATTTGTCCTGAGGATGAACGGGAAGAGGGGGAACCAATGAGCGACTAGCTCTAGGTGTTGGGAAAGGCACAGGTCACTCTATTTTCCCATCAGGAAGAAGAATTAACCACAGGCTCAGCCTGCCGCCCGGAACCAGAATAGGTCCTGAAGCAATCCTACGCTTTTGCGGCCAGCTCCCAAAAAAGCGAGTTGAAAAATGGAGCTCAGGGGCACTGCAAATCACAAACCTGCAGAGTTATAAATGATAACTCTCGCCCACAAAAATATTGAGGGAAGGCAACGAAGAGGATTTGAAAGCAAGGCAGAATTGCAGGAAACAGATTTCAGGAGGTAGATTCGAATCGCCTTTAAAGCACAGGAAAAGCGGCAAAACCTCGACAATGATGCCCTTGGCCAAAAAGGGCGTATGCGTTTTTTCCTGAATATATTCAGGAAAAAACGCATACGCCCTTTTTGGCCAACCAAGCAACCTGGAAAGGCAAATCAGCGCTACAAAGAAGTCTCGCTTCCCATCGGTCAAAAGGGCCATGCTGAATAAAGTGTCAATACCAGAAATGCAGGAGAGGCCATGGAGAAATGGGAGCCTTGCTACGCTGATGGGCGGGATGTAAATTGCCAACAGCCACTCTGGAGAAGTGTACGGTGTGTCCTGAAACATCTAAAAAACTCGGCTTAGAGAGCATAGGGCACTTCCACTCATGGGCGTCTAATTTGGGAAAACTAAAAATCAGCAAGGCACAGGCACTCCAAAGTTTAGGGTTGCTCTGTTGACAAGAACCTCCACTTCATTCCACCTTAAATACCCCAGGAAAGAGAAAAATGGATAAAGAAGTTGTGGTCCTTAGGTACAATGGAATATCACTCAGCCATGAAATCAACGTCATAAGGCTAGTAGCAGCATGATGAGTGGATTCAGGTACGACGGTTCTAAGTGAAATAAGTCACACAGAAAAAGACACTAATCAGAAGATATCACTTATAGAGGGAATGTAAAAACCGCTACACTTGAACTGAATTACAAAACAGAACAGAGTCACACATTTAGAAAACACACTATGGCTGCCTAACGGGAAAGGCGAGGTGGGGTGATGCATAAAACAAGGGTTTCAAATTAGCTCAGATACCGTTCCATAAACCCAATATGTAATAGACAAGACCTACTGCTTGCTCAGTGAACTGCACTCAACACCCCCTATTCACCGCCCAAGAATAGATCTGATTAGTAAGAATCTTCAAACCTATGTATTGATATCTCTCCGTAAGTGAGTCAAGTGGGAGTAAAGCGGCATAAACACAGCAGTGAAAAGCAGCTAAACCCCATTAGGAAAATCAATTACTTTTAAAAACCCGTGAAACAAAGACAGTGAAAGAGAGAGAAATTCTTACAAAATTCGTTCAGGGGCTGTGATGCCACCTGGATTGACCATATCTAGACCCACAGCTGATTGAGACATAAGGGTGGACACTCTTGGGGCTGAGAGTTTTGGTGAGCTTGGGTGAGCAAACGCAGACCCTTTAAAGTAATACTGCGTGGTACCCGTCTGATGGGTCCCAAATCTCCAGGTTCAAGGGCATCTTCCTACATCGAAAACATGCATGAGAAACCCAGAAGATGGTACACTGTGTGATCGGGAAAGGTTTCTAAAACGCACCTCATTTCTCATCTCCTTGTGCTCGGGTTCGCCATTCCAGCCACTTTAATAGCAACCTCCCTCCTTGGAGAATCAGCACTTTAACCTCCTGTTCCGTACAGGTTTCAATTTGTCCTGAGGATGAACGGGAAGAGGGTGAACCAATGAGCGACTAGCTCTAGGTGGTGGGACAGGCACAGGTCACTCTATTTTCCCATCAGGAAGAAGAATTAACCACAGGCTCAGCCTGCCGCCCGGAACCAGAATAGGGCCTGAAGCAATCCTACGCTTTTGCGGCCAGCTCCCAAAAAAGCGAGTTGAAAAATGGAGCTCAGGGGCCCTGCAAATCACAAACCTGCAGAGTTAGAAATGATAACTCTCGCCCACAAAAATATTGAGGGAAGGCAACGAAGAGGATTTGAAAGCAAGGCAGAATTGCAGGAAACAGATTTCAGGAGGTAGATTCGAATCGCCTTTAAAGCACAGGAAAAGCGGCAAAACCTCGACAATGATGCCCTTGGCCAAAAAGGGCGTATGCGTTTTTTCCTGAATATATTCAGGAAAAAACGCATACGCCCTTTTTGGCCAACCAAGCAACCTGGAAAGGCAAATCAGCGCTACAAAGAAGTCTCGCTTCCCATCGGTCAAAAGGGCCATGCTGAATAAAGTGTCAATACCAGAAATGCAGGAGAGGCCATGGAGAAATGGGAGCCTTGCTACGCTGATGGGCGGGATGTAAATTGCCAACAGCCACTCTGGAGAAGTGTATGGTGTGTCCTGAAACATCTAAAAAACTCGGCTTAGAGAGCATAGGGCACTTCCACTCATGGGCGTCTAATTTGGGAAAACTAAAAATCAGCAAGGCACAGGCACTCCAAAGTTTAGGGTTGCTCTGTTGACAAGAACCTCCACTTCATTCCACCTTAAATACCCCAGGAAAGAGAAAAATGGATAAAGAAGTTGTGGTCCTTAGGTACAATGGAATATCACTCAGCCATGAAATCAACGTCATAAGGCTAGTAGCAGCATGATGAGTGGATTCAGGTACGACGGTTCTAAGTGAAATAAGTCACACAGAAAAAGACACTAATCAGAAGATATCACTTATAGAGGGAATGTAAAAACCGCTACACTTGAACTGAATTACAAAACAGAACAGAGTCACACATTTAGAAAACACACTATGGCTGCCTAACGGGAAAGGCGAGGTGGGGTGATGCATAAAACAAGGGTTTCAAATTAGCTCAGATACCGTTCCATAAACCCAATATGTAATAGACAAGACCTACTGCTTGCTCAGTGAACTGCACTCAACACCCCCTATTCACCGCCCAAGAATAGATCTGATTAGTAAGAATCTTCAAACCTATGTATTGATATCTCTCCGTAAGTGAGTCAAGTGGGAGTAAAGCGGCATAAACACAGCAGTGAAAAGCAGCTAAACCCCATTAGGAAAATCAATTACTTTTAAAAACCCGTGAAACAAAGACAGTGAAAGAGAGAGAAATTCTTACAAAATTCGTTCAGGGGCTGTGATGCCACCTGGATTGACCATATCTAGACCCACAGCTGATTGAGACATAAGGGTGGACACTCTTGGGGCTGAGAGTTTTGGTGAGCTTGGGTGAGCAAACGCAGACCCTTTAAAGTAATACTGCGTGGTACCCGTCTGATGGGTCCCAAATCTCCAGGTTCAAGGGCATCTTCCTACATCGAAAACATGCATGAGAAACCCAGAAGATGGTACACTGTGTGATCGGGAAAGGTTTCTAAAACGCACCTCATTTCTCATCTCCTTGTGCTTGGGTTCGCCATTCCAGCCACTTTAATAGCAACCTCCCTCCTTGGAGAATCAGCACTTTAACCTCCTGTTCCGTACAGGTTTCAATTTGTCCTGAGGATGAACGGGAAGAGGGGGAACCAATGAGCGACTAGCTCTAGGTGGTGGGACAGGCACAGGTCACTCTATTTTCCCATCAGGAAGAAGAATTAACCACAGGCTCAGCCTGCCGCCCGGAACCAGAATAGGGCCTGAAGCAATCCTACGCTTTTGCGGCCAGCTCCCAAAAAAGCGAGTTGAAAAATGGAGCTCAGGGGCCCTGCAAATCACAAACCTGCAGAGTTAGAAATGATAACTCTCGCCCACAAAAATATTGAGGGAAGGCAACGAAGAGGATTTGAAAGCAAGGCAGAATTGCAGGAAACAGATTTCAGGAGGTAGATTCGAATCGCCTTTAAAGCACAGGAAAAGCGGCAAAACCTCGACAATGATGCCCTTGGCCAAAAAGGGCGTATGCGTTTTTTCCGGAATATATTCAGGAAAAAACGCATACGCCCTTATTGGCCAACCAAGCAACCTGGAAAGGCAAATCAGCGCTACAAAGAAGTCTCGCTTCCCATCGGTCAAAAGGGCCATGCTGAATAAAGTGTCAATACCAGAAATGCAGGAGAGGCCATGGAGAAATGGGAGCCTTGCTACGCTGATGGGTGGGATGTAAATTGCCAACAGCCACTCTGGAGAAGTGTATGGTGTGTCCTGAAACATCTAAAAAACTCGGCTTAGAGAGCATAGGGCACTTCCACTCATGGGCGTCTAATTTGGGAAAACTAAAAATCAGCAAGGCACAGGCACTCCAAAGTTTAGGGTTGCTCTGTTGACAAGAACCTCCACTTCATTCCACCTTAAATATCCCAGGAAAGAGAAAAATGGATAAAGAAGTTGTGGTCCTTAGGTACAATGGAATATCACTCAGCCATGAAATCAACGTCATAAGGCTAGTAGCAGCATGATGAGTGGATTCAGGTACGACGGTTCTAAGTGAAATAAGTCACACAGAAAAAGACACTAATCAGAAGATATCACTTATAGAGGGAATGTAAAAACCGCTACACTTGAACTGAATTACAAAACAGAACAGAGTCACACATTTAGAAAACACACTATGGCTGCCTAACGGGAAAGGCGAGGTGGGGTGATGCATAAAACAAGGGTTTCAAATTAGCTCAGATACCGTTCCATAAACCCAATATGTAATAGACAAGACCTACTCCTTGCTCAGTGAACTGGACTCAACACCCCCTATTCACCGCCCAAGAATAGATCTGACTAGTAAGAATCTTCAAACCTATGTATTGATATCTCTCCGTAAGTGAGTCAAGTGGGAGTAAAGCGGCATAAACACAGCAGTGAAAAGCAGCTAAACCCCATTAGGAAAATCAATTACTTTTAAAAACCCGTGAAACAAAGACAGTGAAAGAGAGAGAAATTCTTACAAAATTCGTTCAGGGGCTGTGATGCCACCTGGATTGACCATATCTAGACCCACAGCTGATTGAGACATAAGGGTGGACACTCTTGGGGCTGAGAGGTTTGGTGAGGTTGGGTGAGCAAACGCAGACCCTTTAAAGTAATACTGCGTGGTACCCGTCTGATGGGTCCCAAATCTCCAGGTTCAAGGGCATCTTCCTACATCGAAAACATGCATGAGAAACCCAGAAGATGGTACACCGTGTGATCGGGAAAGGTTTCTAAAACGCACCTCATTTCTCATCTCCTTGTGCTCGGGTTCGCCATTCCATCCGCTTTACTAGCAATCTCCCTCCTTGGAGAATCAACACGTTTAACCTCCTGTTCCGTACAGGTTTCAATTTGTCCTGAGGATGAACGGGAAGAGGGGGAACCAATGAGCGACTAGCTCTAGGTGTTGGGAAAGGCACAGGTCACTCTATTTTCCCATCAGGAAGAAGAATTAACCACAGGCTCAGCCTGCCGCCCGGAACCAGAATAGGTCCTGAAGCAATCCTACGCTTTTGCGGCCAGCTCCCAAAAATCGAGTTGAAAAATGGAGCTCAGGGGCACTGCAAATCACAAACCTGCAGAGTTATAAATGATAACTCTCGCCCACAAAAATATTGAGGGAAGGCAACGAAGAGGATTTGAAAGCAAGGCAGAATTGCAGGAAACAGATTTCAGGAGGTAGATTCGAATCGCCTTTAAAGCACAGGAAAAGCGGCAAAACCTCGACAATGATGCCCTTGGCCAAAAAGGGCGTATGCGTTTTTTCCTGAATATATTCAGGAAAAAACGCATACGCCCTTTTTGGCCAACCAAGCAACCTGGAAAGGCAAATCAGCGCTACAAAGAAGTCTCGCTTCCCATCGGTCAAAAGGGCCATGCTGAATAAAGTGTCAATACCAGAAATGCAGGAGAGGCCATGGAGAAATGGGAGCCTTGCTACGCTGATGGGCGGGATGTAAATTGCCAACAGCCACTCTGGAGAAGTGTACGGTGTGTCCTGAAACATCTAAAAAACTCGGCTTAGAGAGCATAGGGCACTTCCACTCATGGGCGTCTAATTTGGGAAAACTAAAAATCAGCAAGGCACAGGCACTCCAAAGTTTAGGGTTGCTCTGTTGACAAGAACCTCCACTTCATTCCACCTTAAATACCCCAGGAAAGAGAAAAATGGATAAAGAAGTTGTGGTCCTTAGGTACAATGGAATATCACTCAGCCATGAAATCAACGTCATAAGGCTAGTAGCAGCATGATGAGTGGATTCAGGTACGACGGTTCTAAGTGAAATAAGTCACACAGAAAAAGACACTAATCAGAAGATATCACTTATAGAGGGAATGTAAAAACCGCTACACTTGAACTGAATTACAAAACAGAACAGAGTCACACATTTAGAAAACACACTATGGCTGCCTAACGGGAAAGGCGAGGTGGGGTGATGCATAAAACAAGGGTTTCAAATTAGCTCAGATACCGTTCCATAAACCCAATATGTAATAGACAAGACCTACTGCTTGCTCAGTGAACTGCACTCAACACCCCCTATTCACCGCCCAAGAATAGATCTGATTAGTAAGAATCTTCAAACCTATGTATTGATATCTCTCCGTAAGTGAGTCAAGTGGGAGTAAAGCGGCATAAACACAGCAGTGAAAAGCAGCTAAACCCCATTAGGAAAATCAATTACTTTTAAAAACCCGTGAAACAAAGACAGTGAAAGAGAGAGAAATTCTTACAAAATTCGTTCAGGGGCTGTGATGCCACCTGGATTGACCATATCTAGACCCACAGCTGATTGAGACATAAGGGTGGACACTCTTGGGGCTGAGAGTTTTGGTGAGCTTGGGTGAGCAAACGCAGACCCTTTAAAGTAATACTGCGTGGTACCCGTCTGATGGGTCCCAAATCTCCAGGTTCAAGGGCATCTTCCTACATCGAAAACATGCATGAGAAACCCAGAAGATGGTACACTGTGTGATCGGGAAAGGTTTCTAAAACGCACCTCATTTCTCATCTCCTTGTGCTCGGGTTCGCCATTCCAGCCACTTTAATAGCAACCTCCCTCCTTGGAGAATCAGCACTTTAACCTCCTGTTCCGTACAGGTTTCAATTTGTCCTGAGGATGAACGGGAAGAGGGGGAACCAATGAGCGACTAGCTCTAGGTGGTGGGACAGGCAGGGGTCACTCTATTTTCCCATCAGGAAGAAGAATTAACCACAGGCTCAGCCTGCCGCCCGGAACCAGAATAGGGCCTGAAGCAATCCTACGCTTTTGCGGCCAGCTCCCAAAAAAGCGAGTTGAAAAATGGAGCTCAGGGGCCCTGCAAATCACAAACCTGCAGAGTTAGAAATGATAACTCTCGCCCACAAAAATATTGAGGGAAGGCAACGAAGAGGATTTGAAAGCAAGGCAGAATTGCAGGAAACAGATTTCAGGAGGTAGATTCGAATCGCCTTTAAAGCACAGGAAAAGCGGCAAAACCTCGACAATGATGCCCTTGGCCAAAAAGGGCGTATGCGTTTTTTCCTGAATATATTCAGGAAAAAACGCATACGCCCTTTTTGGCCAACCAAGCAACCTGGAAAGGCAAATCAGCGCTACAAAGAAGTCTCCCTTCCCATCGGTCAAAAGGGCCATGCTGAATAAAGTGTCAATACCAGAAATGCAGGAGAGGCCATGGAGAAATGGGAGCCTTGCTACGCTGATGGGCGGGATGTAAATTGCCAACAGCCACTCTGGAGAAGTGTACGGTGTGTCCTGAAACATCTAAAAAACTCGGCTTAGAGAGCATAGGGCACTTCCACTCATGGGCGTCTAATTTGGGAAAACTAAAAATCAGCAAGGCACAGGCACTCCAAAGTTTAGGGTTGCTCTGTTGACAAGAACCTCCACTTCATTCCACCTTAAATACCCCAGGAAAGAGAAAAATGGATAAAGAAGTTGTGGTCCTTAGGTACAATGGAATATCACTCAGCCATGAAATCAACGTCATAAGGCTAGTAGCAGCATGATGAGTGGATTCAGGTACGACGGTTCTAAGTGAAATAAGTCACACAGAAAAAGACACTAATCAGAAGATATCACTTATAGAGGGAATGTAAAAACCGCTACACTTGAACTGAATTACAAAACAGAACAGAGTCACACATTTAGAAAACACACTATGGCTGCCTAACGGGAAAGGCGAGGTGGGGTGATGCATAAAACAAGGGTTTCAAATTAGCTCAGATACCGTTCCATAAACCCAATATGTAATAGACAAGACCTACTCCTTGCTCAGTGAACTGGACTCAACACCCCCTATTCACCGCCCAAGAATAGATCTGACTAGTAAGAATCTTCAAACCTATGTATTGATATCTCTCCGTAAGTGAGTCAAGTGGGAGTAAAGCGGCATAAACACAGCAGTGAAAAGCAGCTAAACCCCATTAGGAAAATCAATTACTTTTAAAAACCCGTGAAACAAAGACAGTGAAAGAGAGAGAAATTCTTACAAAATTCGTTCAGGGGCTGTGATGCCACCTGGATTGACCATATCTAGACCCACAGCTGATTGAGACATAAGGGTGGACACTCTTGGGGCTGAGAGGTTTGGTGAGGTTGGGTGAGCAAACGCAGACCCTTTAAAGTAATACTGCGTGGTACCCGTCTGATGGGTCCCAAATCTCCAGGTTCAAGGGCATCTTCCTACATCGAAAACATGCATGAGAAACCCAGAAGATGGTACACCGTGTGATCGGGAAAGGTTTCTAAAACGCACCTCATTTCTCATCTCCTTGTGCTCGGGTTCGCCATTCCATCCGCTTTACTAGCAATCTCCCTCCTTGGAGAATCAACACGTTTAACCTCCTGTTCCGTACAGGTTTCAATTTGTCCTGAGGATGAACGGGAAGAGGGGGAACCAATGAGCGACTAGCTCTAGGTGTTGGGAAAGGCACAGGTCACTCTATTTTCCCATCAGGAAGAAGAATTAACCACAGGCTCAGCCTGCCGCCCGGAACCAGAATAGGTCCTGAAGCAATCCTACGCTTTTGCGGCCAGCTCCCAAAAAAGCGAGTTGAAAAATGGAGCTCAGGGGCACTGCAAATCACAAACCTGCAGAGTTATAAATGATAACTCTCGCCCACAAAAATATTGAGGGAAGGCAACGAAGAGGATTTGAAAGCAAGGCAGAATTGCAGGAAACAGATTTCAGGAGGTAGATTCGAATCGCCTTTAAAGCACAGGAAAAGCGGCAAAACCTCGACAATGATGCCCTTGGCCAAAAAGGGCGTACGCGTTTTTTCCTGAATATATTCAGGAAAAAACGCATACACCCTTTTTGGCCAACCAAGCAACCTGGAAAGGCAAATCAGCGCTACAAAGAAGTCTCGCTTCCCATCGGTCAAAAGGGCCATGCTGAATAAAGTGTCAATACCAGAAATGCAGGAGAGGCCATGGAGAAATGGGAGCCTTGCTACGCTGATGGGCGGGATGTAAATTGCCAACAGCCACTCTGGAGAAGTGTACGGTGTGTCCTGAAACATCTAAAAAACTCGGCTTAGAGAGCATAGGGCACTTCCACTCATGGGCGTCTAATTTGGGAAAACTAAAAATCAGCAAGGCACATGCACTCCAAAGTTTAGGGTTGCTCTGTTGACAAGAACCTCCACTTCATTCCACCTTAAATATCCCAGGAAAGAGAAAAATGGATAAAGAAGTTGTGGTCCTTAGGTACAATGGAATATCACTCAGCCATGAAATCAACGTCATAAGGCTAGTAGCAGCATGATGAGTGGATTCAGGTACGACGGTTCTAAGTGAAATAAGTCACACAGAAAAAGACACTAATCAGAAGATATCACTTATAGAGGGAATGTGAAAACCGCTACACTTGAACTGAATTACAAAACAGAACAGAGTCACACATTTAGAAAACACACTATGGCTGCCTAACGGGAAAGGTGAGGTGGGGTGATGCCTAAAACAAGGGTTTCAAATTAGCTCAGATACCGTTCCATAAACCCAATATGTAATAGACAAGACCTACTCCTTGCTCAGTGAACTGGACTCAACACCCCCTATTCACCGCCCAAGAATAGATCTGACTAGTAAGAATCTTCAAACCTATGTATTGATATCTCTCCGTAAGTGAGTCAAGTGGGAGTAAAGCGGCATAAACACAGCAGTGAAAAGCAGCTAAACCCCATTAGGAAAATCAATTACTTTTAAAAACCCGTGAAACAAAGACAGTGAAAGAGAGAAAAATTCTTACAAAATTCGTTCAGGGGCTGTGATGCCACCTGGATTGACCATATCTAGACCCACAGCTGATTGAGACATAAGGGTGGACACTCTTGGGGCTGAGAGGTTTGGTGAGGTTGGGTGAGCAAACGCAGACCCTTTAAAGTAATACTGTGTGGTACCCATCCCATGGGTCCCAAATCTCCAGGTTCAAGGGCATCTTCCTACATCGAAAACATGCATGAGAAACCCAGAAGATGGTACACCGTGTGATCGGGAAAGGTTTCTAAAACGCACCTCATTTCTCATCTCCTTGTGCTCGGGTTCGCCATTCCAGCCACTTTAATAGCAATCTCCCTCCTTGGAGAAACAGCACTTTAACCTCCTGTTCCGTACAGGTTTCAATTTGTCCTGAGGATGAACGGGAAGAGGGGGAACCAATGAGCGACTAGCTCTAGGTGGTGGGACAGGCACAGGTCACTCTATTTTCCCATCAGGAAGAAGAATTAACCACAGGCTCAGCCTGCCGCCCGGAACCAGAATAGGGCCTGAAGCAATCCTACGCTTTTGCGGCCAGCTCCCAAAAAAGCGAGTTGAAAAATGGAGCTCAGGGGCCCTGCAAATCACAAACCTGCAGAGTTAGAAATGATAACTCTCGCCCACAAAAATATTGAGGGAAGGCAACGAAGAGGATTTGAAAGCAAGGCAGAATTGCAGGAAACAGATTTCAGGAGGTAGATTCGAATCGCCTTTAAAGCACAGGAAAAGCGGCAAAACCTCGACAATGATGCCCTTGGCCAAAAAGGGCGTATGCGTTTTTTCCTGAATATATTCAGGAAAAAACGCATACGCCCTTTTTGGCCAACCAAGCAACCTGGAAAGGCAAATCAGCGCTACAAAGAAGTCTCGCTTCCCATCGGTCAAAAGGGCCATGCTGAATAAAGTGTCAATACCAGAAATGCAGGAGAGGCCATGGAGAAATGGGAGCCTTGCTACGCTGATGGGCGGGATGTAAATTGCCAACAGCCACTCTGGAGAAGTGTATGGTGTGTCCTGAAACATCTAAAAAACTCGGCTTAGAGAGCATAGGGCACTTCCACTCATGGGCGTCTAATTTGGGAAAACTAAAAATCAGCAAGGCACAGGCACTCCAAAGTTTAGGGTTGCTCTGTTGACAAGAACCTCCACTTCATTCCACCTTAAATACCCCAGGAAAGAGAAAAATGGATAAAGAAGTTGTGGTCCTTAGGTACAATGGAATATCACTCAGCCATGAAATCAACGTCATAAGGCTAGTAGCAGCATGATGAGTGGATTCAGGTACGACGGTTCTAAGTGAAATAAGTCACACAGAAAAAGACACTAATCAGAAGATATCACTTATAGAGGGAATGTAAAAACCGCTACACTTGAACTGAATTACAAAACAGAACAGAGTCACACATTTAGAAAACACACTATGGCTGCCTAACGGGAAAGGCAAGGTGGGGTGATGCATAAAACAAGGGTTTCAAATTAGCTCAGATACCGTTCCATAAACCCAATATGTAATAGACAAGACCTACTGCTTGCTCAGTGAACTGCACTCAACACCCCCTATTCACCGCCCAAGAATAGATCTGATTAGTAAGAATCTTCAAACCTATGTATTGATATCTCTCCATAAGTGAGTCAAGTGGGAGTAAAGCGGCATAAACACAGCAGTGAAAAGCAGCTAAACCCCATTAGGAAAATCAATTACTTTTAAAAACCCGTGAAACAAAGACAGTGAAAGAGAGAGAAATTCTTACAAAATTCGTTCAGGGGCTGTGATGCCACCTGGATTGACCATATCTAGACCCACAGCTGATTGAGACATAAGGGTGGACACTCTTGGGGCTGAGAGTTTTGGTGAGCTTGGGTGAGCAAACGCAGACCCTTTAAAGTAATACTGCGTGGTACCCGTCTGATGGGTCCCAAATCTCCAGGTTCAAGGGCATCTTCCTACATCGAAAACATGCATGAGAAACCCAGAAGATGGTACACTGTGTGATCGGGAAAGGTTTCTAAAACGCACCTCATTTCTCATCTCCTTGTGCTCGGGTTCGCCATTCCAGCCACTTTAATAGCAACCTCCCTCCTTGGAGAATCAGCACTTTAACCTCCTGTTCCGTACAGGTTTCAATTTGTCCTGAGGATGAACGGGAAGAGGGGGAACCAATGAGCGACTAGCTCTAGGTGGTGGGACAGGCACAGGTCACTCTATTTTCCCATCAGGAAGAAGAATTAACCACAGGCTCAGCCTGCCGCCCGGAACCAGAATAGGGCCTGAAGCAATCCTACGCTTTTGCGGCCAGCTCCCAAAAAAGCGAGTTGAAAAATGGAGCTCAGGGGCCCTGCAAATCACAAACCTGCAGAGTTAGAAATGATAACTCTCGCCCACAAAAATATTGAGGGAAGGCAACGAAGAGGATTTGAAAGCAAGGCAGAATTGCAGGAAACAGATTTCAGGAGGTAGATTCGAATCGCCTTTAAAGCACAGGAAAAGCGGCAAAACCTCGACAATGATGCCCTTGGCCAAAAAGGGCGTATGCGTTTTTTCCGGAATATATTCAGGAAAAAACGCATACGCCCTTTTTGGCCAACCAAGCAACCTGGAAAGGCAAATCAGCGCTACAAAGAAGTCTCGCTTCCCATCGGTCAAAAGGGCCATGCTGAATAAAGTGTCAATACCAGAAATGCAGGAGAGGCCATGGAGAAATGGGAGCCTTGCTACGCTGATGGGTGGGATGTAAATTGCCAACAGCCACTCTGGAGAAGTGTATGGTGTGTCCTGAAACATCTAAAAAACTCGGCTTAGAGAGCATAGGGCACTTCCACTCATGGGCGTCTAATTTGGGAAAACTAAAAATCAGCAAGGCACAGGCACTCCAAAGTTTAGGGTTGCTCTGTTGACAAGAACCTCCACTTCATTCCACCTTAAATATCCCAGGAAAGAGAAAAATGGATAAAGAAGTTGTGGTCCTTAGGTACAATGGAATATCACTCAGCCATGAAATCAACGTCATAAGGCTAGTAGCAGCATGATGAGTGGATTCAGGTACGACGGTTCTAAGTGAAATAAGTCACACAGAAAAAGACACTAATCAGAAGATATCACTTATAGAGGGAATGTAAAAACCGCTACACTTGAACTGAATTACAAAACAGAACAGAGTCACACATTTAGAAAACACACTATGGCTGCCTAACGGGAAAGGCGAGGTGGGGTGATGCATAAAACAAGGGTTTCAAATTAGCTCAGATACCGTTCCATAAACCCAATATGTAATAGACAAGACCTACTCCTTGCTCAGTGAACTGGACTCAACACCCCCTATTCACCGCCCAAGAATAGATCTGACTAGTAAGAATCTTCAAACCTATGTATTGATATCTCTCCGTAAGTGAGTCAAGTGGGAGTAAAGCGGCATAAACACAGCAGTGAAAAGCAGCTAAACCCCATTAGGAAAATCAATTACTTTTAAAAACCCGTGAAACAAAGACAGTGAAAGAGAGAGAAATTCTTACAAAATTCGTTCAGGGGCTGTGATGCCACCTGGATTGACCATATCTAGACCCACAGCTGATTGAGACATAAGGGTGGACACTCTTGGGGCTGAGAGGTTTGGTGAGCTTGGGTGAGCAAACGCAGACCCTTTAAAGTAATACTGCGTGGTACCCGTCTGATGGGTCCCAAATCTCCAGGTTCAAGGGCATCTTCCTACATCGAAAACATGCATGAGAAACCCAGAAGATGGTACACCGTGTGATCGGGAAAGGTTTCTAAAACGCACCTCATTTCTCATCTCCTTGTGCTCGGGTTCGCCATTCCATCCGCTTTACTAGCAATCTCCCTCCTTGGAGAATCAACACGTTTAACCTCCTGTTCCGTACAGGTTTCAATTTGTCCTGAGGATGAACGGGAAGAGGGGGAACCAATGAGCGACTAGCTCTAGGTGTTGGGAAAGGCACAGGTCACTCTATTTTCCCATCAGGAAGAAGAATTAACCACAGGCTCAGCCTGCCGCCCGGAACCAGAATAGGTCCTGAAGCAATCCTACGCTTTTGCGGCCAGCTCCCAAAAAAGCGAGTTGAAAAATGGAGCTCAGGGGCACTGCAAATCACAAACCTGCAGAGTTATAAATGATAACTCTCGCCCACAAAAATATTGAGGGAAGGCAACGAAGAGGATTTGAAAGCAAGGCAGAATTGCAGGAAACAGATTTCAGGAGGTAGATTCGAATCGCCTTTAAAGCACAGGAAAAGCGGCAAAACCTCGACAATGATGCCCTTGGCCAAAAAGGGCGTACGCGTTTTTTCCTGAATATATTCAGGAAAAAACGCATACACCCTTTTTGGCCAACCAAGCAACCTGGAAAGGCAAATCAGCGCTACAAAGAAGTCTCGCTTCCCATCGGTCAAAAGGGCCATGCTGAATAAAGTGTCAATACCAGAAATGCAGGAGAGGCCATGGAGAAATGGGAGCCTTGCTACGCTGATGGGCGGGATGTAAATTGCCAACAGCCACTCTGGAGAAGTGTACGGTGTGTCCTGAAACATCTAAAAAACTCGGCTTAGAGAGCATAGGGCACTTCCACTCATGGGCGTCTAATTTGGGAAAACTAAAAATCAGCAAGGCACATGCACTCCAAAGTTTAGGGTTGCTCTGTTGACAAGAACCTCCACTTCATTCCACCTTAAATATCCCAGGAAAGAGAAAAATGGATAAAGAAGTTGTGGTCCTTAGGTACAATGGAATATCACTCAGCCATGAAATCAACGTCATAAGGCTAGTAGCAGCATGATGAGTGGATTCAGGTACGACGGTTCTAAGTGAAATAAGTCACACAGAAAAAGACACTAATCAGAAGATATCACTTATAGAGGGAATGTGAAAACCGCTACACTTGAACTGAATTACAAAACAGAACAGAGTCACACATTTAGAAAACACACTATGGCTGCCTAACGGGAAAGGTGAGGTGGGGTGATGCCTAAAACAAGGGTTTCAAATTAGCTCAGATACCGTTCCATAAACCCAATATGTAATAGACAAGACCTACTCCTTGCTCAGTGAACTGGACTCAACACCCCCTATTCACCGCCCAAGAATAGATCTGACTAGTAAGAATCTTCAAACCTATGTATTGATATCTCTCCGTAAGTGAGTCAAGTGGGAGTAAAGCGGCATAAACACAGCAGTGAAAAGCAGCTAAACCCCATTAGGAAAATCAATTACTTTTAAAAACCCGTGAAACAAAGACAGTGAAAGAGAGAAAAATTCTTACAAAATTCGTTCAGGGGCTGTGATGCCACCTGGATTGACCATATCTAGACCCACAGCTGATTGAGACATAAGGGTGGACACTCTTGGGGCTGAGAGGTTTGGTGAGGTTGGGTGAGCAAACGCAGACCCTTTAAAGTAATACTGTGTGGTACCCATCCCATGGGTCCCAAATCTCCAGGTTCAAGGGCATCTTCCTACATCGAAAACATGCATGAGAAACCCAGAAGATGGTACACCGTGTGATCGGGAAAGGTTTCTAAAACGCACCTCATTTCTCATCTCCTTGTGCTCGGGTTCGCCATTCCAGCCACTTTAATAGCAATCTCCCTCCTTGGAGAAACAGCACTTTAACCTCCTGTTCCGTACAGGTTTCAATTTGTCCTGAGGATGAACGGGAAGAGGGGGAACCAATGAGCGACTAGCTCTAGGTGGTGGGACAGGCACAGGTCACTCTATTTTCCCATCAGGAAGAAGAATTAACCACAGGCTCAGCCTGCCGCCCGGAACCAGAATAGGGCCTGAAGCAATCCTACGCTTTTGCGGCCAGCTCCCAAAAAAGCGAGTTGAAAAATGGAGCTCAGGGGCCCTGCAAATCACAAACCTGCAGAGTTAGAAATGATAACTCTCGCCCACAAAAATATTGAGGGAAGGCAACGAAGAGGATTTGAAAGCAAGGCAGAATTGCAGGAAACAGATTTCAGGAGGTAGATTCGAATCGCCTTTAAAGCACAGGAAAAGCGGCAAAACCTCGACAATGATGCCCTTGGCCAAAAAGGGCGTATGCGTTTTTTCCTGAATATATTCAGGAAAAAACGCATACGCCCTTTTTGGCCAACCAAGCAACCTGGAAAGGCAAATCAGCGCTACAAAGAAGTCTCGCTTCCCATCGGTCAAAAGGGCCATGCTGAATAAAGTGTCAATACCAGAAATGCAGGAGAGGCCATGGAGAAATGGGAGCCTTGCTACGCTGATGGGCGGGATGTAAATTGCCAACAGCCACTCTGGAGAAGTGTATGGTGTGTCCTGAAACATCTAAAAAACTCGGCTTAGAGAGCATAGGGCACTTCCACTCATGGGCGTCTAATTTGGGAAAACTAAAAATCAGCAAGGCACAGGCACTCCAAAGTTTAGGGTTGCTCTGTTGACAAGAACCTCCACTTCATTCCACCTTAAATACCCCAGGAAAGAGAAAAATGGATAAAGAAGTTGTGGTCCTTAGGTACAATGGAATATCACTCAGCCATGAAATCAACGTCATAAGGCTAGTAGCAGCATGATGAGTGGATTCAGGTACGACGGTTCTAAGTGAAATAAGTCACACAGAAAAAGACACTAATCAGAAGATATCACTTATAGAGGGAATGTAAAAACCGCTACACTTGAACTGAATTACAAAACAGAACAGAGTCACACATTTAGAAAACACACTATGGCTGCCTAACGGGAAAGGCGAGGTGGGGTGATGCATAAAACAAGGGTTTCAAATTAGCTCAGATACCGTTCCATAAACCCAATATGTAATAGACAAGACCTACTGCTTGCTCAGTGAACTGCACTCAACACCCCCTATTCACCGCCCAAGAATAGATCTGATTAGTAAGAATCTTCAAACCTATGTATTGATATCTCTCCATAAGTGAGTCAAGTGGGAGTAAAGCGGCATAAACACAGCAGTGAAAAGCAGCTAAACCCCATTAGGAAAATCAATTACTTTTAAAAACCCGTGAAACAAAGACAGTGAAAGAGAGAGAAATTCTTACAAAATTCGTTCAGGGGCTGTGATGCCACCTGGATTGACCATATCTAGACCCACAGCTGATTGAGACATAAGGGTGGACACTCTTGGGGCTGAGAGTTTTGGTGAGCTTGGGTGAGCAAACGCAGACCCTTTAAAGTAATACTGCGTGGTACCCGTCTGATGGGTCCCAAATCTCCAGGTTCAAGGGCATCTTCCTACATCGAAAACATGCATGAGAAACCCAGAAGATGGTACACTGTGTGATCGGGAAAGGTTTCTAAAACGCACCTCATTTCTCATCTCCTTGTGCTCGGGTTCGCCATTCCAGCCACTTTAATAGCAACCTCCCTCCTTGGAGAATCAGCACTTTAACCTCCTGTTCCGTACAGGTTTCAATTTGTCCTGAGGATGAACGGGAAGAGGGGGAACCAATGAGCGACTAGCTCTAGGTGGTGGGACAGGCACAGGTCACTCTATTTTCCCATCAGGAAGAAGAATTAACCACAGGCTCAGCCTGCCGCCCGGAACCAGAATAGGGCCTGAAGCAATCCTACGCTTTTGCGGCCAGCTCCCAAAAAAGCGAGTTGAAAAATGGAGCTCAGGGGCCCTGCAAATCACAAACCTGCAGAGTTAGAAATGATAACTCTCGCCCACAAAAATATTGAGGGAAGGCAACGAAGAGGATTTGAAAGCAAGGCAGAATTGCAGGAAACAGATTTCAGGAGGTAGATTCGAATCGCCTTTAAAGCACAGGAAAAGCGGCAAAACCTCGACAATGATGCCCTTGGCCAAAAAGGGCGTATGCGTTTTTTCCGGAATATATTCAGGAAAAAACGCATACGCCCTTTTTGGCCAACCAAGCAACCTGGAAAGGCAAATCAGCGCTACAAAGAAGTCTCGCTTCCCATCGGTCAAAAGGGCCATGCTGAATAAAGTGTCAATACCAGAAATGCAGGAGAGGCCATGGAGAAATGGGAGCCTTGCTACGCTGATGGGTGGGATGTAAATTGCCAACAGCCACTCTGGAGAAGTGTATGGTGTGTCCTGAAACATCTAAAAAACTCGGCTTAGAGAGCATAGGGCACTTCCACTCATGGGCGTCTAATTTGGGAAAACTAAAAATCAGCAAGGCACAGGCACTCCAAAGTTTAGGGTTGCTCTGTTGACAAGAACCTCCACTTCATTCCACCTTAAATATCCCAGGAAAGAGAAAAATGGATAAAGAAGTTGTGGTCCTTAGGTACAATGGAATATCACTCAGCCATGAAATCAACGTCATAAGGCTAGTAGCAGCATGATGAGTGGATTCAGGTACGACGGTTCTAAGTGAAATAAGTCACACAGAAAAAGACACTAATCAGAAGATATCACTTATAGAGGGAATGTAAAAACCGCTACACTTGAACTGAATTACAAAACAGAACAGAGTCACACATTTAGAAAACACACTATGGCTGCCTAACGGGAAAGGCGAGGTGGGGTGATGCATAAAACAAGGGTTTCAAATTAGCTCAGATACCGTTCCATAAACCCAATATGTAATAGACAAGACCTACTCCTTGCTCAGTGAACTGGACTCAACACCCCCTATTCACCGCCCAAGAATAGATCTGACTAGTAAGAATCTTCAAACCTATGTATTGATATCTCTCCGTAAGTGAGTCAAGTGGGAGTAAAGCGGCATAAACACAGCAGTGAAAAGCAGCTAAACCCCATTAGGAAAATCAATTACTTTTAAAAACCCGTGAAACAAAGACAGTGAAAGAGAGAGAAATTCTTACAAAATTCGTTCAGGGGCTGTGATGCCACCTGGATTGACCATATCTAGACCCACAGCTGATTGAGACATAAGGGTGGACACTCTTGGGGCTGAGAGGTTTGGTGAGGTTGGGTGAGCAAACGCAGACCCTTTAAAGTAATACTGCGTGGTACCCGTCTGATGGGTCCCAAATCTCCAGGTTCAAGGGCATCTTCCTACATCGAAAACATGCATGAGAAACCCAGAAGATGGTACACCGTGTGATCGGGAAAGGTTTCTAAAACGCACCTCATTTCTCATCTCCTTGTGCTCGGGTTCGCCATTCCATCCGCTTTACTAGCAATCTCCCTCCTTGGAGAATCAACACGTTTAACCTCCTGTTCCGTACAGGTTTCAATTTGTCCTGAGGATGAACGGGAAGAGGGGGAACCAATGAGCGACTAGCTCTAGGTGTTGGGAAAGGCACAGGTCACTCTATTTTCCCATCAGGAAGAAGAATTAACCACAGGCTCAGCCTGCCGCCCGGAACCAGAATAGGTCCTGAAGCAATCCTACGCTTTTGCGGCCAGCTCCCAAAAAAGCGAGTTGAAAAATGGAGCTCAGGGGCACTGCAAATCACAAACCTGCAGAGTTATAAATGATAACTCTCGCCCACAAAAATATTGAGGGAAGGCAACGAAGAGGATTTGAAAGCAAGGCAGAATTGCAGGAAACAGATTTCAGGAGGTAGATTCGAATCGCCTTTAAAGCACAGGAAAAGCGGCAAAACCTCGACAATGATGCCCTTGGCCAAAAAGGGCGTATGCGTTTTTTCCTGAATATATTCAGGAAAAAACGCATACGCCCTTTTTGGCCAACCAAGCAACCTGGAAAGGCAAATCAGCGCTACAAAGAAGTCTCGCTTCCCATCGGTCAAAAGGGCCATGCTGAATAAAGTGTCAATACCAGAAATGCAGGAGAGGCCATGGAGAAATGGGAGCCTTGCTACGCTGATGGGCGGGATGTAAATTGCCAACAGCCACTCTGGAGAAGTGTACGGTGTGTCCTGAAACATCTAAAAAACTCGGCTTAGAGAGCATAGGGCACTTCCACTCATGGGCGTCTAATTTGGGAAAACTAAAAATCAGCAAGGCACAGGCACTCCAAAGTTTAGGGTTGCTCTGTTGACAAGAACCTCCACTTCATTCCACCTTAAATACCCCAGGAAAGAGAAAAATGGATAAAGAAGTTGTGGTCCTTAGGTACAATGGAATATCACTCAGCCATGAAATCAACGTCATAAGGCTAGTAGCAGCATGATGAGTGGATTCAGGTACGACGGTTCTAAGTGAAATAAGTCACACAGAAAAAGACACTAATCAGAAGATATCACTTATAGAGGGAATGTAAAAACCGCTACACTTGAACTGAATTACAAAACAGAACAGAGTCACACATTTAGAAAACACACTATGGCTGCCTAACGGGAAAGGCGAGGTGGGGTGATGCATAAAACAAGGGTTTCAAATTAGCTCAGATACCGTTCCATAAACCCAATATGTAATAGACAAGACCTACTGCTTGCTCAGTGAACTGCACTCAACACCCCCTATTCACCGCCCAAGAATAGATCTGATTAGTAAGAATCTTCAAACCTATGTATTGATATCTCTCCGTAAGTGAGTCAAGTGGGAGTAAAGCGGCATAAACACAGCAGTGAAAAGCAGCTAAACCCCATTAGGAAAATCAATTACTTTTAAAAACCCGTGAAACAAAGACAGTGAAAGAGAGAGAAATTCTTACAAAATTCGTTCAGGGGCTGTGATGCCACCTGGATTGACCATATCTAGACCCACAGCTGATTGAGACATAAGGGTGGACACTCTTGGGGCTGAGAGTTTTGGTGAGCTTGGGTGAGCAAACGCAGACCCTTTAAAGTAATACTGCGTGGTACCCGTCTGATGGGTCCCAAATCTCCAGGTTCAAGGGCATCTTCCTACATCGAAAACATGCATGAGAAACCCAGAAGATGGTACACTGTGTGATCGGGAAAGGTTTCTAAAACGCACCTCATTTCTCATCTCCTTGTGCTCGGGTTCGCCATTCCAGCCACTTTAATAGCAACCTCCCTCCTTGGAGAATCAGCACTTTAACCTCCTGTTCCGTACAGGTTTCAATTTGTCCTGAGGATGAACGGGAAGAGGGGGAACCAATGAGCGACTAGCTCTAGGTGGTGGGACAGGCACAGGTCACTCTATTTTCCCATCAGGAAGAAGAATTAACCACAGGCTCAGCCTGCCGCCCGGAACCAGAATAGGGCCTGAAGCAATCCTACGCTTTTGCGGCCAGCTCCCAAAAAAGCGAGTTGAAAAATGGAGCTCAGGGGCCCTGCAAATCACAAACCTGCAGAGTTAGAAATGATAACTCTCGCCCACAAAAATATTGAGGGAAGGCAACGAAGAGGATTTGAAAGCAAGGCAGAATTGCAGGAAACAGATTTCAGGAGGTAGATTCGAATCGCCTTTAAAGCACAGGAAAAGCGGCAAAACCTCGACAATGATGCCCTTGGCCAAAAAGGGCGTATGCGTTTTTTCCTGAATATATTCAGGAAAAAACGCATACGCCCTTTTTGGCCAACCAAGCAACCTGGAAAGGCAAATCAGCGCTACAAAGAAGTCTCCCTTCCCATCGGTCAAAAGGGCCATGCTGAATAAAGTGTCAATACCAGAAATGCAGGAGAGGCCATGGAGAAATGGGAGCCTTGCTACGCTGATGGGTGGGATGTAAATTGCCAACAGCCACTCTGGAGAAGTGTATGGTGTGTCCTGAAACATGTAAAAAACTCGGCTTAGAGAGCATAGGGCACTTCCACTCATGGGCGTCTAATTTGGGAAAACTAAAAATCAGCAAGGCACAGGCACTCCAAAGTTTAGGGTTGCTCTGTTGACAAGAACCTCCACTTCATTCCACCTTAAATATCCCAGGAAAGAGAAAAATGGATAAAGAAGTTGTGGTCCTTAGGTACAATGGAATATCACTCAGCCATGAAATCAACGTCATAAGGCTAGTAGCAGCATGATGAGTGGATTCAGGTACGACGGTTCTAAGTGAAATAAGTCACACAGAAAAAGACACTAATCAGAAGATATCACTTATAGAGGGAATGTAAAAACCGCTACACTTGAACTGAATTACAAAACAGAACAGAGTCACACATTTAGAAAACACACTATGGCTGCCTAACGGGAAAGGCGAGGTGGGGTGATGCATAAAACAAGGGTTTCAAATTAGCTCAGATACCGTTCCATAAACCCAATATGTAATAGACAAGACCTACTCCTTGCTCAGTGAACTGGACTCAACACCCCCTATTCACCGCCCAAGAATAGATCTGACTAGTAAGAATCTTCAAACCTATGTATTGATATCTCTCCGTAAGTGAGTCAAGTGGGAGTAAAGCGGCATAAACACAGCAGTGAAAAGCAGCTAAACCCCATTAGGAAAATCAATTACTTTTAAAAACCCGTGAAACAAAGACAGTGAAAGAGAGAGAAATTCTTACAAAATTCGTTCAGGGGCTGTGATGCCACCTGGATTGACCATATCTAGACCCACAGCTGATTGAGACATAAGGGTGGACACTCTTGGGGCTGAGAGGTTTGGTGAGGTTGGGTGAGCAAACGCAGACCCTTTAAAGTAATACTGCGTGGTACCCGTCTGATGGGTCCCAAATCTCCAGGTTCAAGGGCATCTTCCTACATCGAAAACATGCATGAGAAACCCAGAAGATGGTACACCGTGTGATCGGGAAAGGTTTCTAAAACGCACCTCATTTCTCATCTCCTTGTGCTCGGGTTCGCCATTCCATCCGCTTTACTAGCAATCTCCCTCCTTGGAGAATCAACACGTTTAACCTCCTGTTCCGTACAGGTTTCAATTTGTCCTGAGGATGAACGGGAAGAGGGGGAACCAATGAGCGACTAGCTCTAGGTGTTGGGAAAGGCACAGGTCACTCTATTTTCCCATCAGGAAGAAGAATTAACCACAGGCTCAGCCTGCCGCCCGGAACCAGAATAGGTCCTGAAGCAATCCTACGCTTTTGCGGCCAGCTCCCAAAAAAGCGAGTTGAAAAATGGAGCTCAGGGGCACTGCAAATCACAAACCTGCAGAGTTATAAATGATAACTCTCGCCCACAAAAATATTGAGGGAAGGCAACGAAGAGGATTTGAAAGCAAGGCAGAATTGCAGGAAACAGATTTCAGGAGGTAGATTCGAATCGCCTTTAAAGCACAGGAAAAGCGGCAAAACCTCGACAATGATGCCCTTGGCCAAAAAGGGCGTACGCGTTTTTTCCTGAATATATTCAGGAAAAAACGCATACACCCTTTTTGGCCAACCAAGCAACCTGGAAAGGCAAATCAGCGCTACAAAGAAGTCTCGCTTCCCATCGGTCAAAAGGGCCATGCTGAATAAAGTGTCAATACCAGAAATGCAGGAGAGGCCATGGAGAAATGGGAGCCTTGCTACGCTGATGGGCGGGATGTAAATTGCCAACAGCCACTCTGGAGAAGTGTACGGTGTGTCCTGAAACATCTAAAAAACTCGGCTTAGAGAGCATAGGGCACTTCCACTCATGGGCGTCTAATTTGGGAAAACTAAAAATCAGCAAGGCACATGCACTCCAAAGTTTAGGGTTGCTCTGTTGACAAGAACCTCCACTTCATTCCACCTTAAATATCCCAGGAAAGAGAAAAATGGATAAAGAAGTTGTGGTCCTTAGGTACAATGGAATATCACTCAGCCATGAAATCAACGTCATAAGGCTAGTAGCAGCATGATGAGTGGATTCAGGTACGACGGTTCTAAGTGAAATAAGTCACACAGAAAAAGACACTAATCAGAAGATATCACTTATAGAGGGAATGTGAAAACCGCTACACTTGAACTGAATTACAAAACAGAACAGAGTCACACATTTAGAAAACACACTATGGCTGCCTAACGGGAAAGGTGAGGTGGGGTGATGCCTAAAACAAGGGTTTCAAATTAGCTCAGATACCGTTCCATAAACCCAATATGTAATAGACAAGACCTACTCCTTGCTCAGTGAACTGGACTCAACACCCCCTATTCACCGCCCAAGAATAGATCTGACTAGTAAGAATCTTCAAACCTATGTATTGATATCTCTCCGTAAGTGAGTCAAGTGGGAGTAAAGCGGCATAAACACAGCAGTGAAAAGCAGCTAAACCCCATTAGGAAAATCAATTACTTTTAAAAACCCGTGAAACAAAGACAGTGAAAGAGAGAAAAATTCTTACAAAATTCGTTCAGGGGCTGTGATGCCACCTGGATTGACCATATCTAGACCCACAGCTGATTGAGACATAAGGGTGGACACTCTTGGGGCTGAGAGGTTTGGTGAGGTTGGGTGAGCAAACGCAGACCCTTTAAAGTAATACTGTGTGGTACCCATCCCATGGGTCCCAAATCTCCAGGTTCAAGGGCATCTTCCTACATCGAAAACATGCATGAGAAACCCAGAAGATGGTACACCGTGTGATCGGGAAAGGTTTCTAAAACGCACCTCATTTCTCATCTCCTTGTGCTCGGGTTCGCCATTCCAGCCACTTTAATAGCAATCTCCCTCCTTGGAGAAACAGCACTTTAACCTCCTGTTCCGTACAGGTTTCAATTTGTCCTGAGGATGAACGGGAAGAGGGGGAACCAATGAGCGACTAGCTCTAGGTGGTGGGACAGGCACAGGTCACTCTATTTTCCCATCAGGAAGAAGAATTAACCACCGGCTCAGCCTGCCGCCCGGAACCAGAATAGGTCCTGAAGCAATCCTACGCTTTTGCGGCCAGCTCCCAAAAAAGCGAGTTGAAAAATGGAGCTCAGGGGCCCTGCAAATCACAAACCTGCAGAGTTATAAATGATAACTCTCGCCCACAAAAATATTGAGGGAAGGCAACGAAGAGGATTTGAAAGCAAGGCAGAATTGCAGGAAACAGATTTCAGGAGGTAGATTCGAATCGCCTTTAAAGCACAGGAAAAGCGGCAAAACCTCGACAATGATGCCCTTGGCCAAAAAGGGCGTATGCGTTTTTTCCTGAATATATTCAGGAAAAAACGCATACGCCCTTTTTGGCCAACCAAGCAACCTGGAAAGGCAAATCAGCGCTACAAAGAAGTCTCGCTTCCCATCGGTCAAAAGGGCCATGCTGAATAAAGTGTCAATACCAGAAATGCAGGAGAGGCCATGGAGAAATGGGAGCCTTGCTACGCTGATGGGTGGGATGTAAATTGCCAACAGCCACTCTGGAGAAGTGTATGGTGTGTCCTGAAACATCTAAAAAACTCGGCTTAGAGAGCATAGGGCACTTCCACTCATGGGCGTCTAATTTGGGAAAACTAAAAATCAGCAAGGCACAGGCACTCCAAAGTTTAGGGTTGCTCTGTTGACAAGAACCTCCACTTCATTCCACCTTAAATATCCCAGGAAAGAGAAAAATGGATAAAGAAGTTGTGGTCCTTAGGTACAATGGAATATCACTCAGCCATGAAATCAACGTCATAAGGCTAGTAGCAGCATGATGAGTGGATTCAGGTACGACGGTTCTAAGTGAAATAAGTCACACAGAAAAAGACACTAATCAGAAGATATCACTTATAGAGGGAATGTAAAAACCGCTACACTTGAACTGAATTACAAAACAGAACAGAGTCACACATTTAGAAAACACACTATGGCTGCCTAACGGGAAAGGCGAGGTGGGGTGATGCATAAAACAAGGGTTTCAAATTAGCTCAGATACCGTTCCATAAACCCAATATGTAATAGACAAGACCTACTCCTTGCTCAGTGAACTGGACTCAACACCCCCTATTCACCGCCCAAGAATAGATCTGACTAGTAAGAATCTTCAAACCTATGTATTGATATCTCTCCGTAAGTGAGTCAAGTGGGAGTAAAGCGGCATAAACACAGCAGTGAAAAGCAGCTAAACCCCATTAGGAAAATCAATTACTTTTAAAAACCCGTGAAACAAAGACAGTGAAAGAGAGAGAAATTCTTACAAAATTCGTTCAGGGGCTGTGATGCCACCTGGATTGACCATATCTAGACCCACAGCTGATTGAGACATAAGGGTGGACACTCTTGGGGCTGAGAGGTTTGGTGAGGTTGGGTGAGCAAACGCAGACCCTTTAAAGTAATACTGCGTGGTACCCGTCTGATGGGTCCCAAATCTCCAGGTTCAAGGGCATCTTCCTACATCGAAAACATGCATGAGAAACCCAGAAGATGGTACACCGTGTGATCGGGAAAGGTTTCTAAAACGCACCTCATTTCTCATCTCCTTGTGCTCGGGTTCGCCATTCCATCCGCTTTACTAGCAATCTCCCTCCTTGGAGAATCAACACGTTTAACCTCCTGTTCCGTACAGGTTTCAATTTGTCCTGAGGATGAACGGGAAGAGGGGGAACCAATGAGCGACTAGCTCTAGGTGTTGGGAAAGGCACAGGTCACTCTATTTTCCCATCAGGAAGAAGAATTAACCACAGGCTCAGCCTGCCGCCCGGAACCAGAATAGGTCCTGAAGCAATCCTACGCTTTTGCGGCCAGCTCCCAAAAAAGCGAGTTGAAAAATGGAGCTCAGGGGCACTGCAAATCACAAACCTGCAGAGTTATAAATGATAACTCTCGCCCACAAAAATATTGAGGGAAGGCAACGAAGAGGATTTGAAAGCAAGGCAGAATTGCAGGAAACAGATTTCAGGAGGTAGATTCGAATCGCCTTTAAAGCACAGGAAAAGCGGCAAAACCTCGACAATGATGCCCTTGGCCAAAAAGGGCGTACGCGTTTTTTCCTGAATATATTCAGGAAAAAACGCATACACCCTTTTTGGCCAACCAAGCAACCTGGAAAGGCAAATCAGCGCTACAAAGAAGTCTCGCTTCCCATCGGTCAAAAGGGCCATGCTGAATAAAGTGTCAATACCAGAAATGCAGGAGAGGCCATGGAGAAATGGGAGCCTTGCTACGCTGATGGGCGGGATGTAAATTGCCAACAGCCACTCTGGAGAAGTGTACGGTGTGTCCTGAAACATCTAAAAAACTCGGCTTAGAGAGCATAGGGCACTTCCACTCATGGGCGTCTAATTTGGGAAAACTAAAAATCAGCAAGGCACATGCACTCCAAAGTTTAGGGTTGCTCTGTTGACAAGAACCTCCACTTCATTCCACCTTAAATATCCCAGGAAAGAGAAAAATGGATAAAGAAGTTGTGGTCCTTAGGTACAATGGAATATCACTCAGCCATGAAATCAACGTCATAAGGCTAGTAGCAGCATGATGAGTGGATTCAGGTACGACGGTTCTAAGTGAAATAAGTCACACAGAAAAAGACACTAATCAGAAGATATCACTTATAGAGGGAATGTGAAAACCGCTACACTTGAACTGAATTACAAAACAGAACAGAGTCACACATTTAGAAAACACACTATGGCTGCCTAACGGGAAAGGTGAGGTGGGGTGATGCCTAAAACAAGGGTTTCAAATTAGCTCAGATACCGTTCCATAAACCCAATATGTAATAGACAAGACCTACTCCTTGCTCAGTGAACTGGACTCAACACCCCCTATTCACCGCCCAAGAATAGATCTGACTAGTAAGAATCTTCAAACCTATGTATTGATATCTCTCCGTAAGTGAGTCAAGTGGGAGTAAAGCGGCATAAACACAGCAGTGAAAAGCAGCTAAACCCCATTAGGAAAATCAATTACTTTTAAAAACCCGTGAAACAAAGACAGTGAAAGAGAGAAAAATTCTTACAAAATTCGTTCAGGGGCTGTGATGCCACCTGGATTGACCATATCTAGACCCACAGCTGATTGAGACATAAGGGTGGACACTCTTGGGGCTGAGAGGTTTGGTGAGGTTGGGTGAGCAAACGCAGACCCTTTAAAGTAATACTGTGTGGTACCCATCCCATGGGTCCCAAATCTCCAGGTTCAAGGGCATCTTCCTACATCGAAAACATGCATGAGAAACCCAGAAGATGGTACACCGTGTGATCGGGAAAGGTTTCTAAAACGCACCTCATTTCTCATCTCCTTGTGCTCGGGTTCGCCATTCCAGCCACTTTAATAGCAATCTCCCTCCTTGGAGAAACAGCACTTTAACCTCCTGTTCCGTACAGGTTTCAATTTGTCCTGAGGATGAACGGGAAGAGGGGGAACCAATGAGCGACTAGCTCTAGGTGGTGGGACAGGCACAGGTCACTCTATTTTCCCATCAGGAAGAAGAATTAACCACCGGCTCAGCCTGCCGCCCGGAACCAGAATAGGTCCTGAAGCAATCCTACGCTTTTGCGGCCAGCTCCCAAAAAAGCGAGTTGAAAAATGGAGCTCAGGGGCCCTGCAAATCACAAACCTGCAGAGTTATAAATGATAACTCTCGCCCACAAAAATATTGAGGGAAGGCAACGAAGAGGATTTGAAAGCAAGGCAGAATTGCAGGAAACAGATTTCAGGAGGTAGATTCGAATCGCCTTTAAAGCACAGGAAAAGCGGCAAAACCTCGACAATGATGCCCTTGGCCAAAAAGGGCGTATGCGTTTTTTCCTGAATATATTCAGGAAAAAACGCATACGCCCTTTTTGGCCAACCAAGCAACCTGGAAAGGCAAATCAGCGCTACAAAGAAGTCTCGCTTCCCATCGGTCAAAAGGGCCATGCTGAATAAAGTGTCAATACCAGAAATGCAGGAGAGGCCATGGAGAAATGGGAGCCTTGCTACGCTGATGGGTGGGATGTAAATTGCCAACAGCCACTCTGGAGAAGTGTATGGTGTGTCCTGAAACATCTAAAAAACTCGGCTTAGAGAGCATAGGGCACTTCCACTCATGGGCGTCTAATTTGGGAAAACTAAAAATCAGCAAGGCACAGGCACTCCAAAGTTTAGGGTTGCTCTGTTGACAAGAACCTCCACTTCATTCCACCTTAAATATCCCAGGAAAGAGAAAAATGGATAAAGAAGTTGTGGTCCTTAGGTACAATGGAATATCACTCAGCCATGAAATCAACGTCATAAGGCTAGTAGCAGCATGATGAGTGGATTCAGGTACGACGGTTCTAAGTGAAATAAGTCACACAGAAAAAGACACTAATCAGAAGATATCACTTATAGAGGGAATGTAAAAACCGCTACACTTGAACTGAATTACAAAACAGAACAGAGTCACACATTTAGAAAACACACTATGGCTGCCTAACGGGAAAGGCGAGGTGGGGTGATGCATAAAACAAGGGTTTCAAATTAGCTCAGATACCGTTCCATAAACCCAATATGTAATAGACAAGACCTACTCCTTGCTCAGTGAACTGGACTCAACACCCCCTATTCACCGCCCAAGAATAGATCTGACTAGTAAGAATCTTCAAACCTATGTATTGATATCTCTCCGTAAGTGAGTCAAGTGGGAGTAAAGCGGCATAAACACAGCAGTGAAAAGCAGCTAAACCCCATTAGGAAAATCAATTACTTTTAAAAACCCGTGAAACAAAGACAGTGAAAGAGAGAGAAATTCTTACAAAATTCGTTCAGGGGCTGTGATGCCACCTGGATTGACCATATCTAGACCCACAGCTGATTGAGACATAAGGGTGGACACTCTTGGGGCTGAGAGGTTTGGTGAGGTTGGGTGAGCAAACGCAGACCCTTTATAGTAATACTGCGTGGTACCCGTCTGATGGGTCCCAAATCTCCAGGTTCAAGGGCATCTTCCTACATCGAAAACATGCATGAGAAACCCAGAAGATGGTACACCGTGTGATCGGGAAAGGTTTCTAAAACGCACCTCATTTCTCATCTCCTTGTGCTCGGGTTCGCCATTCCATCCGCTTTACTAGCAATCTCCCTCCTTGGAGAATCAACACGTTTAACCTCCTGTTCCGTACAGGTTTCAATTTGTCCTGAGGATGAACGGGAAGAGGGGGAACCAATGAGCGACTAGCTCTAGGTGTTGGGAAAGGCACAGGTCACTCTATTTTCCCATCAGGAAGAAGAATTAACCACAGGCTCAGCCTGCCGCCCGGAACCAGAATAGGTCCTGAAGCAATCCTACGCTTTTGCGGCCAGCTCCCAAAAAAGCGAGTTGAAAAATGGAGCTCAGGGGCACTGCAAATCACAAACCTGCAGAGTTAGAAATGATAACTCTCGCCCACAAAAATATTGAGGGAAGGCAACGAAGAGGATTTGAAAGCAAGGCAGAATTGCAGGAAACAGATTTCAGGAGGTAGATTCGAATCGCCTTTAAAGCACAGGAAAAGCGGCAAAACCTCGACAATGATGCCCTTGGCCAAAAAGGGCGTATGCGTTTTTTCCTGAATATATTCAGGAAAAAACGCATACGCCCTTTTTGGCCAACCAAGCAACCTGGAAAGGCAAATCAGCGCTACAAAGAAGTCTCGCTTCCCATCGGTCAAAAGGGCCATGCTGAATAAAGTGTCAATACCAGAAATGCAGGAGAGGCCATGGAGAAATGGGAGCCTTGCTACGCTGATGGGCGGGATGTAAATTGCCAACAGCCACTCTGGAGAAGTGTATGGTGTGTCCTGAAACATCTAAAAAACTCGGCTTAGAGAGCATAGGGCACTTCCACTCATGGGCGTCTAATTTGGGAAAACTAAAAATCAGCAAGGCACAGGCACTCCAAAGTTTAGGGTTGCTCTGTTGACAAGAACCTCCACTTCATTCCACCTTAAATACCCCAGGAAAGAGAAAAATGGATAAAGAAGTTGTGGTCCTTAGGTACAATGGAATATCACTCAGCCATGAAATCAACGTCATAAGGCTAGTAGCAGCATGATGAGTGGATTCAGGTACGACGGTTCTAAGTGAAATAAGTCACACAGAAAAAGACACTAATCAGAAGATATCACTTATAGAGGGAATGTAAAAACCGCTACACTTGAACTGAATTACAAAACAGAACAGAGTCACACATTTAGAAAACACACTATGGCTGCCTAACGGGAAAGGCGAGGTGGGGTGATGCATAAAACAAGGGTTTCAAATTAGCTCAGATACCGTTCCATAAACCCAATATGTAATAGACAAGACCTACTGCTTGCTCAGTGAACTGCACTCAACACCCCCTATTCACCGCCCAAGAATAGATCTGATTAGTAAGAATCTTCAAACCTATGTATTGATATCTCTCCGTAAGTGAGTCAAGTGGGAGTAAAGCGGCATAAACACAGCAGTGAAAAGCAGCTAAACCCCATTAGGAAAATCAATTACTTTTAAAAACCCGTGAAACAAAGACAGTGAAAGAGAGAGAAATTCTTACAAAATTCGTTCAGGGGCTGTGATGCCACCTGGATTGACCATATCTAGACCCACAGCTGATTGAGACATAAGGGTGGACACTCTTGGGGCTGAGAGTTTTGGTGAGCTTGGGTGAGCAAACGCAGACCCTTTAAAGTAATACTGCGTGGTACCCGTCTGATGGGTCCCAAAACTCCAGGTTCAAGGGCATCTTCCTACATCGAAAACATGCATGAGAAACCCAGAAGATGGTACACTGTGTGATCGGGAAAGGTTTCTAAAACGCACCTCATTTCTCATCTCCTTGTGCTCGGGTTCGCCATTCCAGCCACTTTAATAGCAACCTCCCTCCTTGGAGAATCAGCACTTTAACCTCCTGTTCCGTACAGGTTTCAATTTGTCCTGAGGATGAACGGGAAGAGGGGGAACCAATGAGCGACTAGCTCTAGGTGGTGGGACAGGCACAGGTCACTCTATTTTCCCATCAGGAAGAAGAATTAACCACAGGCTCAGCCTGCCGCCCGGAACCAGAATAGGGCCTGAAGCAATCCTACGCTTTTGCGGCCAGCTCCCAAAAAAGCGAGTTGAAAAATGGAGCTCAGGGGCCCTGCAAATCACAAACCTGCAGAGTTAGAAATGATAACTCTCGCCCACAAAAATATTGAGGGAAGGCAACGAAGAGGATTTGAAAGCAAGGCAGAATTGCAGGAAACAGATTTCAGGAGGTAGATTCGAATCGCCTTTAAAGCACAGGAAAAGCGGCAAAACCTCGACAATGATGCCCTTGGCCAAAAAGGGCGTATGCGTTTTTTCCGGAATATATTCAGGAAAAAACGCATACGCCCTTTTTGGCCAACCAAGCAACCTGGAAAGGCAAATCAGCGCTACAAAGAAGTCTCGCTTCCCATCGGTCAAAAGGGCCATGCTGAATAAAGTGTCAATACCAGAAATGCAGGAGAGGCCATGGAGAAATGGGAGCCTTGCTACGCTGATGGGTGGGATGTAAATTGCCAACAGCCACTCTGGAGAAGTGTATGGTGTGTCCTGAAACATCTAAAAAACTCGGCTTAGAGAGCATAGGGCACTTCCACTCATGGGCGTCTAATTTGGGAAAACTAAAAATCAGCAAGGCACAGGCACTCCAAAGTTTAGGGTTGCTCTGTTGACAAGAACCTCCACTTCATTCCACCTTAAATATCCCAGGAAAGAGAAAAATGGATAAAGAAGTTGTGGTCCTTAGGTACAATGGAATATCACTCAGCCATGAAATCAACGTCATAAGGCTAGTAGCAGCATGATGAGTGGATTCAGGTACGACGGTTCTAAGTGAAATAAGTCACACAGAAAAAGACACTAATCAGAAGATATCACTTATAGAGGGAATGTAAAAACCGCTACACTTGAACTGAATTACAAAACAGAACAGAGTCACACATTTAGAAAACACACTATGGCTGCCTAACGGGAAAGGCGAGGTGGGGTGATGCATAAAACAAGGGTTTCAAATTAGCTCAGATACCGTTCCATAAACCCAATATGTAATAGACAAGACCTACTGCTTGCTCAGTGAACTGCACTCAACACCCCCTATTCACCGCCCAAGAATAGATCTGATTAGTAAGAATCTTCAAACCTATGTATTGATATCTCTCCGTAAGTGAGTCAAGTGGGAGTAAAGCGGCATAAACACAGCAGTGAAAAGCAGCTAAACCCCATTAGGAAAATCAATTACTTTTAAAAACCCGTGAAACAAAGACAGTGAAAGAGAGAGAAATTCTTACAAAATTCGTTCAGGGGCTGTGATGCCACCTGGATTGACCATATCTAGACCCACAGCTGATTGAGACATAAGGGTGGACACTCTTGGGGCTGAGAGTTTTGGTGAGCTTGGGTGAGCAAACGCAGACCCTTTAAAGTAATACTGCGTGGTACCCGTCTGATGGGTCCCAAATCTCCAGGTTCAAGGGCATCTTCCTACATCGAAAACATGCATGAGAAACCCAGAAGATGGTACACTGTGTGATCGGGAAAGGTTTCTAAAACGCACCTCATTTCTCATCTCCTTGTGCTCGGGTTCGCCATTCCAGCCACTTTAATAGCAACCTCCCTCCTTGGAGAATCAGCACTTTAACCTCCTGTTCCGTACAGGTTTCAATTTGTCCTGAGGATGAACGGGAAGAGGGGGAACCAATGAGCGACTAGCTCTAGGTGTTGGGAAAGGCACAGGTCACTCTATTTTCCCATCAGGAAGAAGAATTAACCACAGGCTCAGCCTGCCGCCCGGAACCAGAATAGGTCCTGAAGCAATCCTACGCTTTTGCGGCCAGCTCCCAAAAAAGCGAGTTGAAAAATGGAGCTCAGGGGCACTGCAAATCACAAACCTGCAGAGTTAGAAATGATAACTCTCGCCCACAAAAATATTGAGGGAAGGCAACGAAGAGGATTTGAAAGCAAGGCAGAATTGCAGGAAACAGATTTCAGGAGGTAGATTCGAATCGCCTTTAAAGCACAGGAAAAGCGGCAAAACCTCGACAATGATGCCCTTGGCCAAAAAGGGCGTATGCGTTTTTTCCTGAATATATTCAGGAAAAAACGCATACGCCCTTTTTGGCCAACCAAGCAACCTGGAAAGGCAAATCAGCGCTACAAAGAAGTCTCGCTTCCCATCGGTCAAAAGGGCCATGCTGAATAAAGTGTCAATACCAGAAATGCAGGAGAGGCCATGGAGAAATGGGAGCCTTGCTACGCTGATGGGCGGGATGTAAATTGCCAACAGCCACTCTGGAGAAGTGTATGGTGTGTCCTGAAACATCTAAAAAACTCGGCTTAGAGAGCATAGGGCACTTCCACTCATGGGCGTCTAATTTGGGAAAACTAAAAATCAGCAAGGCACAGGCACTCCAAAGTTTAGGGTTGCTCTGTTGACAAGAACCTCCACTTCATTCCACCTTAAATACCCCAGGAAAGAGAAAAATGGATAAAGAAGTTGTGGTCCTTAGGTACAATGGAATATCACTCAGCCATGAAATCAACGTCATAAGGCTAGTAGCAGCATGATGAGTGGATTCAGGTACGACGGTTCTAAGTGAAATAAGTCACACAGAAAAAGACACTAATCAGAAGATATCACTTATAGAGGGAATGTAAAAACCGCTACACTTGAACTGAATTACAAAACAGAACAGAGTCACACATTTAGAAAACACACTATGGCTGCCTAACGGGAAAGGCGAGGTGGGGTGATGCATAAAACAAGGGTTTCAAATTAGCTCAGATACCGTTCCATAAACCCAATATGTAATAGACAAGACCTACTGCTTGCTCAGTGAACTGCACTCAACACCCCCTATTCACCGCCCAAGAATAGATCTGATTAGTAAGAATCTTCAAACCTATGTATTGATATCTCTCCGTAAGTGAGTCAAGTGGGAGTAAAGCGGCATAAACACAGCAGTGAAAAGCAGCTAAACCCCATTAGGAAAATCAATTACTTTTAAAAACCCGTGAAACAAAGACAGTGAAAGAGAGAGAAATTCTTACAAAATTCGTTCAGGGGCTGTGATGCCACCTGGATTGACCATATCTAGACCCACAGCTGATTGAGACATAAGGGTGGACACTCTTGGGGCTGAGAGTTTTGGTGAGCTTGGGTGAGCAAACGCAGACCCTTTAAAGTAATACTGCGTGGTACCCGTCTGATGGGTCCCAAATCTCCAGGTTCAAGGGCATCTTCCTACATCGAAAACATGCATGAGAAACCCAGAAGATGGTACACTGTGTGATCGGGAAAGGTTTCTAAAACGCACCTCATTTCTCATCTCCTTGTGCTCGGGTTCGCCATTCCAGCCACTTTAATAGCAACCTCCCTCCTTGGAGAATCAGCACTTTAACCTCCTGTTCCGTACAGGTTTCAATTTGTCCTGAGGATGAACGGGAAGAGGGGGAACCAATGAGCGACTAGCTCTAGGTGGTGGGACAGGCACAGGTCACTCTATTTTCCCATCAGGAAGAAGAATTAACCACAGGCTCAGCCTGCCGCCCGGAACCAGAATAGGGCCTGAAGCAATCCTACGCTTTTGCGGCCAGCTCCCAAAAAAGCGAGTTGAAAAATGGAGCTCAGGGGCCCTGCAAATCACAAACCTGCAGAGTTAGAAATGATAACTCTCGCCCACAAAAATATTGAGGGAAGGCAACGAAGAGGATTTGAAAGCAAGGCAGAATTGCAGGAAACAGATTTCAGGAGGTAGATTCGAATCGCCTTTAAAGCACAGGAAAAGCGGCAAAACCTCGACAATGATGCCCTTGGCCAAAAAGGGCGTATGCGTTTTTTCCGGAATATATTCAGGAAAAAACGCATACGCCCTTTTTGGCCAACCAAGCAACCTGGAAAGGCAAATCAGCGCTACAAAGAAGTCTCGCTTCCCATCGGTCAAAAGGGCCATGCTGAATAAAGTGTCAATACCAGAAATGCAGGAGAGGCCATGGAGAAATGGGAGCATTGCTACGCTGATGGGTGGGATGTAAATTGCCAACAGCCACTCTGGAGAAGTGTATGGTGTGTCCTGAAACATCTAAAAAACTCGGCTTAGAGAGCATAGGGCACTTCCACTCATGGGCGTCTAATTTGGGAAAACTAAAAATCAGCAAGGCACAGGCACTCCAAAGTTTAGGGTTGCTCTGTTGACAAGAACCTCCACTTCATTCCACCTTAAATATCCCAGGAAAGAGAAAAATGGATAAAGAAGTTGTGGTCCTTAGGTACAATGGAATATCACTCAGCCATGAAATCAACGTCATAAGGCTAGTAGCAGCATGATGAGTGGATTCAGGTACGACGGTTCTAAGTGAAATAAGTCACACAGAAAAAGACACTAATCAGAAGATATCACTTATAGAGGGAATGTAAAAACCGCTACACTTGAACTGAATTACAAAACAGAACAGAGTCACACATTTAGAAAACACACTATGGCTGCCTAACGGGAAAGGCGAGGTGGGGTGATGCATAAAACAAGGGTTTCAAATTAGCTCAGATACCGTTCCATAAACCCAATATGTAATAGACAAGACCTACTCCTTGCTCAGTGAACTGGACTCAACACCCCCTATTCACCGCCCAAGAATAGATCTGACTAGTAAGAATCTTCAAACCTATGTATTGATATCTCTCCGTAAGTGAGTCAAGTGGGAGTAAAGCGGCATAAACACAGCAGTGAAAAGCAGCTAAACCCCATTAGGAAAATCAATTACTTTTAAAAACCCGTGAAACAAAGACAGTGAAAGAGAGAGAAATTCTTACAAAATTCGTTCAGGGGCTGTGATGCCACCTGGATTGACCATATCTAGACCCACAGCTGATTGAGACATAAGGGTGGACACTCTTGGGGCTGAGAGGTTTGGTGAGGTTGGGTGAGCAAACGCAGACCCTTTAAAGTAATACTGCGTGGTACCCGTCTGATGGGTCCCAAATCTCCAGGTTCAAGGGCATCTTCCTACATCGAAAACATGCATGAGAAACCCAGAAGATGGTACACCGTGTGATCGGGAAAGGTTTCTAAAACGCACCTCATTTCTCATCTCCTTGTGCTCGGGTTCGCCATTCCATCCGCTTTACTAGCAATCTCCCTCCTTGGAGAATCAACACGTTTAACCTCCTGTTCCGTACAGGTTTCAATTTGTCCTGAGGATGAACGGGAAGAGGGGGAACCAATGAGCGACTAGCTCTAGGTGTTGGGAAAGGCACAGGTCACTCTATTTTCCCATCAGGAAGAAGAATTAACCACAGGCTCAGCCTGCCGCCCGGAACCAGAATAGGTCCTGAAGCAATCCTACGCTTTTGCGGCCAGCTCCCAAAAAAGCGAGTTGAAAAATGGAGCTCAGGGGCACTGCAAATCACAAACCTGCAGAGTTATAAATGATAACTCTCGCCCACAAAAATATTGAGGGAAGGCAACGAAGAGGATTTGAAAGCAAGGCAGAATTGCAGGAAACAGATTTCAGGAGGTAGATTTGAATCGCCTTTAAAGCACAGGAAAAGCGGCAAAACCTCGACAATGATGCCCTTGGCCAAAAAGGGCGTATGCGTTTTTTCCTGAATATATTCAGGAAAAAACGCATACGCCCTTTTTGGCCAACCAAGCAACCTGGAAAGGCAAATCAGCGCTACAAAGAAGTCTCGCTTCCCATCGGTCAAAAGGGCCATGCTGAATAAAGTGTCAATACCAGAAATGCAGGAGAGGCCATGGAGAAATGGGAGCCTTGCTACGCTGATGGGCGGGATGTAAATTGCCAACAGCCACTCTGGAGAAGTGTACGGTGTGTCCTGAAACATCTAAAAAACTCGGCTTAGAGAGCATAGGGCACTTCCACTCATGGGCGTCTAATTTGGGAAAACTAAAAATCAGCAAGGCACAGGCACTCCAAAGTTTAGGGTTGCTCTGTTGACAAGAACCTCCACTTCATTCCACCTTAAATACCCCAGGAAAGAGAAAAATGGATAAAGAAGTTGTGGTCCTTAGGTACAATGGAATATCACTCAGCCATGAAATCAACGTCATAAGGCTAGTAGCAGCATGATGAGTGGATTCAGGTACGACGGTTCTAAGTGAAATAAGTCACACAGAAAAAGACACTAATCAGAAGATATCACTTATAGAGGGAATGTAAAAATCGCTACACTTGAACTGAATTACAAAACAGAACAGAGTCACACATTTAGAAAACACACTATGGCTGCCTAACGGGAAAGGCGAGGTGGGGTGATGCATAAAACAAGGGTTTCAAATTAGCTCAGATACCGTTCCATAAACCCAATATGTAATAGACAAGACCTACTGCTTGCTCAGTGAACTGCACTCAACACCCCCTATTCACCGCCCAAGAATAGATCTGATTAGTAAGAATCTTCAAACCTATGTATTGATATCTCTCCGTAAGTGAGTCAAGTGGGAGTAAAGCGGCATAAACACAGCAGTGAAAAGCAGCTAAACCCCATTAGGAAAATCAATTACTTTTAAAAACCCGTGAAACAAAGACAGTGAAAGAGAGAGAAATTCTTACAAAATTCGTTCAGGGGCTGTGATGCCACCTGGATTGACCATATCTAGACCCACAGCTGATTGAGACATAAGGGTGGACACTCTTGGGGCTGAGAGTTTTGGTGAGCTTGGGTGAGCAAACGCAGACCCTTTAAAGTAATACTGCGTGGTACCCGTCTGATGGGTCCCAAATCTCCAGGTTCAAGGGCATCTTCCTACATCGAAAACATGCATGAGAAACCCAGAAGATGGTACACTGTGTGATCGGGAAAGGTTTCTAAAACGCACCTCATTTCTCATCTCCTTGTGCTCGGGTTCGCCATTCCAGCCACTTTAATAGCAACCTCCCTCCTTGGAGAATCAGCACTTTAACCTCCTGTTCCGTACAGGTTTCAATTTGTCCTGAGGATGAACGGGAAGAGGGGGAACCAATGAGCGACTAGCTCTAGGTGGTGGGACAGGCACAGGTCACTCTATTTTCCCATCAGGAAGAAGAATTAACCACAGGCTCAGCCTGCCGCCCGGAACCAGAATAGGGCCTGAAGCAATCCTACGCTTTTGCGGCCAGCTCCCAAAAAAGCGAGTTGAAAAATGGAGCTCAGGGGCCCTGCAAATCACAAACCTGCAGAGTTAGAAATGATAACTCTCGCCCACAAAAATATTGAGGGAAGGCAACGAAGAGGATTTGAAAGCAAGGCAGAATTGCAGGAAACAGATTTCAGGAGGTAGATTCGAATCGCCTTTAAAGCACAGGAAAAGCGGCAAAACCTCGACAATGATGCCCTTGGCCAAAAAGGGCGTATGCGTTTTTTCCTGAATATATTCAGGAAAAAACGCATACGCCCTTTTTGGCCAACCAAGCAACCTGGAAAGGCAAATCAGCGCTACAAAGAAGTCTCCCTTCCCATCGGTCAAAAGGGCCATGCTGAATAAAGTGTCAATACCAGAAATGCAGGAGAGGCCATGGAGAAATGGGAGCCTTGCTACGCTGATGGGTGGGATGTAAATTGCCAACAGCCACTCTGGAGAAGTGTATGGTGTGTCCTGAAACATCTAAAAAACTCGGCTTAGAGAGCATAGGGCACTTCCACTCATGGGCGTCTAATTTGGGAAAACTAAAAATCAGCAAGGCACAGGCACTCCAAAGTTTAGGGTTGCTCTGTTGACAAGAACCTCCACTTCATTCCACCTTAAATATCCCAGGAAAGAGAAAAATGGATAAAGAAGTTGTGGTCCTTAGGTACAATGGAATATCACTCAGCCATGAAATCAACGTCATAAGGCTAGTAGCAGCATGATGAGTGGATTCAGGTACGACGGTTCTAAGTGAAATAAGTCACACAGAAAAAGACACTAATCAGAAGATATCACTTATAGAGGGAATGTAAAAACCGCTACACTTGAACTGAATTACAAAACAGAACAGAGTCACACATTTAGAAAACACACTATGGCTGCCTAACGGGAAAGGCGAGGTGGGGTGATGCATAAAACAAGGGTTTCAAATTAGCTCAGATACCGTTCCATAAACCCAATATGTAATAGACAAGACCTACTCCTTGCTCAGTGAACTGGACTCAACACCCCCTATTCACCGCCCAAGAATAGATCTGACTAGTAAGAATCTTCAAACCTATGTATTGATATCTCTCCGTAAGTGAGTCAAGTGGGAGTAAAGCGGCATAAACACAGCAGTGAAAAGCAGCTAAACCCCATTAGGAAAATCAATTACTTTTAAAAACCCGTGAAACAAAGACAGTGAAAGAGAGAGAAATTCTTACAAAATTCGTTCAGGGGCTGTGATGCCACCTGGATTGACCATATCTAGACCCACAGCTGATTGAGACATAAGGGTGGACACTCTTGGGGCTGAGAGGTTTGGTGAGGTTGGGTGAGCAAACGCAGACCCTTTAAAGTAATACTGCGTGGTACCCGTCTGATGGGTCCCAAATCTCCAGGTTCAAGGGCATCTTCCTACATCGAAAACATGCATGAGAAACCCAGAAGATGGTACACCGTGTGATCGGGAAAGGTTTCTAAAACGCACCTCATTTCTCATCTCCTTGTGCTCGGGTTCGCCATTCCATCCGCTTTACTAGCAATCTCCCTCCTTGGAGAATCAACACGTTTAACCTCCTGTTCCGTACAGGTTTCAATTTGTCCTGAGGATGAACGGGAAGAGGGGGAACCAATGAGCGACTAGCTCTAGGTGTTGGGAAAGGCACAGGTCACTCTATTTTCCCATCAGGAAGAAGAATTAACCACAGGCTCAGCCTGCCGCCCGGAACCAGAATAGGGCCTGAAGCAATCCTACGCTTTTGCGGCCAGCTCCCAAAAAAGCGAGTTGAAAAATGGAGCTCAGGGGCACTGCAAATCACAAACCTGCAGAGTTAGAAATGATAACTCTCGCCCACAAAAATATTGAGGGAAGGCAACGAAGAGGATTTGAAAGCAAGGCAGAATTGCAGGAAACAGATTTCAGGAGGTAGATTTGAATCGCCTTTAAAGCACAGGAAAAGCGGCAAAACCTCGACAATGATGCCCTTGGCCAAAAAGGGCGTATGCGTTTTTTCCTGAATATATTCAGGAAAAAACGCATACGCCCTTTTTGGCCAACCAAGCAACCTGGAAAGGCAAATCAGCGCTACAAAGAAGTCTCGCTTCCCATCGGTCAAAAGGGCCATGCTGAATAAAGTGTCAATACCAGAAATGCAGGAGAGGCCATGGAGAAATGGGAGCCTTGCTACGCTGATGGGCGGGATGTAAATTGCCAACAGCCACTCTGGAGAAGTGTACGGTGTGTCCTGAAACATCTAAAAAACTCGGCTTAGAGAGCATAGGGCACTTCCACTCATGGGCGTCTAATTTGGGAAAACTAAAAATCAGCAAGGCACAGGCACTCCAAAGTTTAGGGTTGCTCTGTTGACAAGAACCTCCACTTCATTCCACCTTAAATACCCCAGGAAAGAGAAAAATGGATAAAGAAGTTGTGGTCCTTAGGTACAATGGAATATCACTCAGCCATGAAATCAACGTCATAAGGCTAGTAGCAGCATGATGAGTGGATTCAGGTACGACGGTTCTAAGTGAAATAAGTCACACAGAAAAAGACACTAATCAGAAGATATCACTTATAGAGGGAATGTAAAAATCGCTACACTTGAACTGAATTACAAAACAGAACAGAGTCACACATTTAGAAAACACACTATGGCTGCCTAACGGGAAAGGCGAGGTGGGGTGATGCATAAAACAAGGGTTTCAAATTAGCTCAGATACCGTTCCATAAACCCAATATGTAATAGACAAGACCTACTGCTTGCTCAGTGAACTGCACTCAACACCCCCTATTCACCGCCCAAGAATAGATCTGATTAGTAAGAATCTTCAAACCTATGTATTGATATCTCTCCGTAAGTGAGTCAAGTGGGAGTAAAGCGGCATAAACACAGCAGTGAAAAGCAGCTAAACCCCATTAGGAAAATCAATTACTTTTAAAAACCCGTGAAACAAAGACAGTGAAAGAGAGAGAAATTCTTACAAAATTCGTTCAGGGGCTGTGATGCCACCTGGATTGACCATATCTAGACCCACAGCTGATTGAGACATAAGGGTGGACACTCTTGGGGCTGAGAGTTTTGGTGAGCTTGGGTGAGCAAACGCAGACCCTTTAAAGTAATACTGCGTGGTACCCGTCTGATGGGTCCCAAATCTCCAGGTTCAAGGGCATCTTCCTACATCGAAAACATGCATGAGAAACCCAGAAGATGGTACACTGTGTGATCGGGAAAGGTTTCTAAAACGCACCTCATTTCTCATCTCCTTGTGCTCGGGTTCGCCATTCCAGCCACTTTAATAGCAACCTCCCTCCTTGGAGAATCAGCACTTTAACCTCCTGTTCCGTACAGGTTTCAATTTGTCCTGAGGATGAACGGGAAGAGGGGGAACCAATGAGCGACTAGCTCTAGGTGGTGGGACAGGCACAGGTCACTCTATTTTCCCATCAGGAAGAAGAATTAACCACAGGCTCAGCCTGCCGCCCGGAACCAGAATAGGGCCTGAAGCAATCCTACGCTTTTGCGGCCAGCTCCCAAAAAAGCGAGTTGAAAAATGGAGCTCAGGGGCCCTGCAAATCACAAACCTGCAGAGTTAGAAATGATAACTCTCGCCCACAAAAATATTGAGGGAAGGCAACGAAGAGGATTTGAAAGCAAGGCAGAATTGCAGGAAACAGATTTCAGGAGGTAGATTCGAATCGCCTTTAAAGCACAGGAAAAGCGGCAAAACCTCGACAATGATGCCCTTGGCCAAAAAGGGCGTATGCGTTTTTTCCTGAATATATTCAGGAAAAAACGCATACGCCCTTTTTGGCCAACCAAGCAACCTGGAAAGGCAAATCAGCGCTACAAAGAAGTCTCCCTTCCCATCGGTCAAAAGGGCCATGCTGAATAAAGTGTCAATACCAGAAATGCAGGAGAGGCCATGGAGAAATGGGAGCCTTGCTACGCTGATGGGTGGGATGTAAATTGCCAACAGCCACTCTGGAGAAGTGTATGGTGTGTCCTGAAACATCTAAAAAACTCGGCTTAGAGAGCATAGGGCACTTCCACTCATGGGCGTCTAATTTGGGAAAACTAAAAATCAGCAAGGCACAGGCACTCCAAAGTTTAGGGTTGCTCTGTTGACAAGAACCTCCACTTCATTCCACCTTAAATATCCCAGGAAAGAGAAAAATGGATAAAGAAGTTGTGGTCCTTAGGTACAATGGAATATCACTCAGCCATGAAATCAACGTCATAAGGCTAGTAGCAGCATGATGAGTGGATTCAGGTACGACGGTTCTAAGTGAAATAAGTCACACAGAAAAAGACACTAATCAGAAGATATCACTTATAGAGGGAATGTAAAAACCGCTACACTTGAACTGAATTACAAAACAGAACAGAGTCACACATTTAGAAAACACACTATGGCTGCCTAACGGGAAAGGCGAGGTGGGGTGATGCATAAAACAAGGGTTTCAAATTAGCTCAGATACCGTTCCATAAACCCAATATGTAATAGACAAGACCTACTCCTTGCTCAGTGAACTGGACTCAACACCCCCTATTCACCGCCCAAGAATAGATCTGACTAGTAAGAATCTTCAAACCTATGTATTGATATCTCTCCGTAAGTGAGTCAAGTGGGAGTAAAGCGGCATAAACACAGCAGTGAAAAGCAGCTAAACCCCATTAGGAAAATCAATTACTTTTAAAAACCCGTGAAACAAAGACAGTGAAAGAGAGAGAAATTCTTACAAAATTCGTTCAGGGGCTGTGATGCCACCTGGATTGACCATATCTAGACCCACAGCTGATTGAGACATAAGGGTGGACACTCTTGGGGCTGAGAGGTTTGGTGAGGTTGGGTGAGCAAACGCAGACCCTTTAAAGTAATACTGCGTGGTACCCGTCTGATGGGTCCCAAATCTCCAGGTTCAAGGGCATCTTCCTACATCGAAAACATGCATGAGAAACCCAGAAGATGGTACACCGTGTGATCGGGAAAGGTTTCTAAAACGCACCTCATTTCTCATCTCCTTGTGCTCGGGTTCGCCATTCCATCCGCTTTACTAGCAATCTCCCTCCTTGGAGAATCAACACGTTTAACCTCCTGTTCCGTACAGGTTTCAATTTGTCCTGAGGATGAACGGGAAGAGGGGGAACCAATGAGCGACTAGCTCTAGGTGTTGGGAAAGGCACAGGTCACTCTATTTTCCCATCAGGAAGAAGAATTAACCACAGGCTCAGCCTGCCGCCCGGAACCAGAATAGGTCCTGAAGCAATCCTACGCTTTTGCGGCCAGCTCCCAAAAAAGCGAGTTGAAAAATGGAGCTCAGGGGCACTGCAAATCACAAACCTGCAGAGTTAGAAATGATAACTCTCGCCCACAAAAATATTGAGGGAAGGCAACGAAGAGGATTTGAAAGCAAGGCAGAATTGCAGGAAACAGATTTCAGGAGGTAGATTCGAATCGCCTTTAAAGCACAGGAAAAGCGGCAAAACCTCGACAATGATGCCCTTGGCCAAAAAGGGCGTATGCGTTTTTTCCTGAATATATTCAGGAAAAAACGCATACGCCCTTTTTGGCCAACCAAGCAACCTGGAAAGGCAAATCAGCGCTACAAAGAAGTCTCGCTTCCCATCGGTCAAAAGGGCCATGCTGAATAAAGTGTCAATACCAGAAATGCAGGAGAGGCCATGGAGAAATGGGAGCCTTGCTACGCTGATGGGCGGGATGTAAATTGCCAACAGCCACTCTGGAGAAGTGTATGGTGTGTCCTGAAACATCTAAAAAACTCGGCTTAGAGAGCATAGGGCACTTCCACTCATGGGCGTCTAATTTGGGAAAACTAAAAATCAGCAAGGCACAGGCACTCCAAAGTTTAGGGTTGCTCTGTTGACAAGAACCTCCACTTCATTCCACCTTAAATACCCCAGGAAAGAGAAAAATGGATAAAGAAGTTGTGGTCCTTAGGTACAATGGAATATCACTCAGCCATGAAATCAACGTCATAAGGCTAGTAGCAGCATGATGAGTGGATTCAGGTACGACGGTTCTAAGTGAAATAAGTCACACAGAAAAAGACACTAATCAGAAGATATCACTTATAGAGGGAATGTAAAAACCGCTACACTTGAACTGAATTACAAAACAGAACAGAGTCACACATTTAGAAAACACACTATGGCTGCCTAACGGGAAAGGCGAGGTGGGGTGATGCATAAAACAAGGGTTTCAAATTAGCTCAGATACCGTTCCATAAACCCAATATGTAATAGACAAGACCTACTGCTTGCTCAGTGAACTGCACTCAACACCCCCTATTCACCGCCCAAGAATAGATCTGATTAGTAAGAATCTTCAAACCTATGTATTGATATCTCTCCGTAAGTGAGTCAAGTGGGAGTAAAGCGGCATAAACACAGCAGTGAAAAGCAGCTAAACCCCATTAGGAAAATCAATTACTTTTAAAAACCCGTGAAACAAAGACAGTGAAAGAGAGAGAAATTCTTACAAAATTCGTTCAGGGGCTGTGATGCCACCTGGATTGACCATATCTAGACCCACAGCTGATTGAGACATAAGGGTGGACACTCTTGGGGCTGAGAGTTTTGGTGAGCTTGGGTGAGCAAACGCAGACCCTTTAAAGTAATACTGCGTGGTACCCGTCTGATGGGTCCCAAATCTCCAGGTTCAAGGGCATCTTCCTACATCGAAAACATGCATGAGAAACCCAGAAGATGGTACACTGTGTGATCGGGAAAGGTTTCTAAAACGCACCTCATTTCTCATCTCCTTGTGCTCGGGTTCGCCATTCCAGCCACTTTAATAGCAACCTCCCTCCTTGGAGAATCAGCACTTTAACCTCCTGTTCCGTACAGGTTTCAATTTGTCCTGAGGATGAACGGGAAGAGGGGGAACCAATGAGCGACTAGCTCTAGGTGGTGGGACAGGCACAGGTCACTCTATTTTCCCATCAGGAAGAAGAATTAACCACAGGCTCAGCCTGCCGCCCGGAACCAGAATAGGGCCTGAAGCAATCCTACGCTTTTGCGGCCAGCTCCCAAAAAAGCGAGTTGAAAAATGGAGCTCAGGGGCCCTGCAAATCACAAACCTGCAGAGTTAGAAATGATAACTCTCGCCCACAAAAATATTGAGGGAAGGCAACGAAGAGGATTTGAAAGCAAGGCAGAATTGCAGGAAACAGATTTCAGGAGGTAGATTCGAATCGCCTTTAAAGCACAGGAAAAGCGGCAAAACCTCGACAATGATGCCCTTGGCCAAAAAGGGCGTATGCGTTTTTTCCGGAATATATTCAGGAAAAAACGCATACGCCCTTTTTGGCCAACCAAGCAACCTGGAAAGGCAAATCAGCGCTACAAAGAAGTCTCGCTTCCCATCGGTCAAAAGGGCCATGCTGAATAAAGTGTCAATACCAGAAATGCAGGAGAGGCCATGGAGAAATGGGAGCCTTGCTACGCTGATGGGTGGGATGTAAATTGCCAACAGCCACTCTGGAGAAGTGTACGGTGTGTCCTGAAACATCTAAAAAACTCGGCTTAGAGAGCATAGGGCACTTCCACTCATGGGCGTCTAATTTGGGAAAACTAAAAATCAGCAAGGCACAGGCACTCCAAAGTTTAGGGTTGCTCTGTTGACAAGAACCTCCACTTCATTCCACCTTAAATATCCCAGGAAAGAGAAAAATGGATAAAGAAGTTGTGGTCCTTAGGTACAATGGAATATCACTCAGCCATGAAATCAACGTCATAAGGCTAGTAGCAGCATGATGAGTGGATTCAGGTACGACGGTTCTAAGTGAAATAAGTCACACAGAAAAAGACACTAATCAGAAGATATCACTTATAGAGGGAATGTAAAAACCGCTACACTTGAACTGAATTACAAAACAGAACAGAGTCACACATTTAGAAAACACACTATGGCTGCCTAACGGGAAAGGCGAGGTGGGGTGATGCATAAAACAAGGGTTTCAAATTAGCTCAGATACCGTTCCATAAACCCAATATGTAATAGACAAGACCTACTCCTTGCTCAGTGAACTGGACTCAACACCCCCTATTCACCGCCCAAGAATAGATCTGACTAGTAAGAATCTTCAAACCTATGTATTGATATCTCTCCGTAAGTGAGTCAAGTGGGAGTAAAGCGGCATAAACACAGCAGTGAAAAGCAGCTAAACCCCATTAGGAAAATCAATTACTTTTAAAAACCCGTGAAACAAAGACAGTGAAAGAGAGAGAAATTCTTACAAAATTCGTTCAGGGGCTGTGATGCCACCTGGATTGACCATATCTAGACCCACAGCTGATTGAGACATAAGGGTGGACACTCTTGGGGCTGAGAGGTTTGGTGAGGTTGGGTGAGCAAACGCAGACCCTTTAAAGTAATACTGCGTGGTACCCGTCTGATGGGTCCCAAATCTCCAGGTTCAAGGGCATCTTCCTACATCGAAAACATGCATGAGAAACCCAGAAGATGGTACACCGTGTGATCGGGAAAGGTTTCTAAAACGCACCTCATTTCTCATCTCCTTGTGCTCGGGTTCGCCATTCCATCCGCTTTACTAGCAATCTCCCTCCTTGGAGAATCAACACGTTTAACCTCCTGTTCCGTACAGGTTTCAATTTGTCCTGAGGATGAACGGGAAGAGGGGGAACCAATGAGCGACTAGCTCTAGGTGTTGGGAAAGGCACAGGTCACTCTATTTTCCCATCAGGAAGAAGAATTAACCACAGGCTCAGCCTGCCGCCCGGAACCAGAATAGGTCCTGAAGCAATCCTACGCTTTTGCGGCCAGCTCCCAAAAAAGCGAGTTGAAAAATGGAGCTCAGGGGCACTGCAAATCACAAACCTGCAGAGTTATAAATGATAACTCTCGCCCACAAAAATATTGAGGGAAGGCAACGAAGAGGATTTGAAAGCAAGGCAGAATTGCAGGAAACAGATTTCAGGAGGTAGATTTGAATCGCCTTTAAAGCACAGGAAAAGCGGCAAAACCTCGACAATGATGCCCTTGGCCAAAAAGGGCGTATGCGTTTTTTCCTGAATATATTCAGGAAAAAACGCATACGCCCTTTTTGGCCAACCAAGCAACCTGGAAAGGCAAATCAGCGCTACAAAGAAGTCTCGCTTCCCATCGGTCAAAAGGGCCATGCTGAATAAAGTGTCAATACCAGAAATGCAGGAGAGGCCATGGAGAAATGGGAGCCTTGCTACGCTGATGGGCGGGATGTAAATTGCCAACAGCCACTCTGGAGAAGTGTACGGTGTGTCCTGAAACATCTAAAAAACTCGGCTTAGAGAGCATAGGGCACTTCCACTCATGGGCGTCTAATTTGGGAAAACTAAAAATCAGCAAGGCACAGGCACTCCAAAGTTTAGGGTTGCTCTGTTGACAAGAACCTCCACTTCATTCCACCTTAAATACCCCAGGAAAGAGAAAAATGGATAAAGAAGTTGTGGTCCTTAGGTACAATGGAATATCACTCAGCCATGAAATCAACGTCATAAGGCTAGTAGCAGCATGATGAGTGGATTCAGGTACGACGGTTCTAAGTGAAATAAGTCACACAGAAAAAGACACTAATCAGAAGATATCACTTATAGAGGGAATGTAAAAACCGCTACACTTGAACTGAATTACAAAACAGAACAGAGTCACACATTTAGAAAACACACTATGGCTGCCTAACGGGAAAGGCGAGGTGGGGTGATGCATAAAACAAGGGTTTCAAATTAGCTCAGATACCGTTCCATAAACCCAATATGTAATAGACAAGACCTACTGCTTGCTCAGTGAACTGCACTCAACACCCCCTATTCACCGCCCAAGAATAGATCTGATTAGTAAGAATCTTCAAACCTATGTATTGATATCTCTCCGTAAGTGAGTCAAGTGGGAGTAAAGCGGCATAAACACAGCAGTGAAAAGCAGCTAAACCCCATTAGGAAAATCAATTACTTTTAAAAACCCGTGAAACAAAGACAGTGAAAGAGAGAGAAATTCTTACAAAATTCGTTCAGGGGCTGTGATGCCACCTGGATTGACCATATCTAGACCCACAGCTGATTGAGACATAAGGGTGGACACTCTTGGGGCTGAGAGTTTTGGTGAGCTTGGGTGAGCAAACGCAGACCCTTTAAAGTAATACTGCGTGGTACCCGTCTGATGGGTCCCAAATCTCCAGGTTCAAGGGCATCTTCCTACATCGAAAACATGCATGAGAAACCCAGAAGATGGTACACCGTGTGATCGGGAAAGGTTTCTAAAACGCACCTCATTTCTCATCTCCTTGTGCTCGGGTTCGCCATTCCATCCGCTTTACTAGCAATCTCCCTCCTTGGAGAATCAACACGTTTAACCTCCTGTTCCGTACAGGTTTCAATTTGTCCTGAGGATGAACGGGAAGAGGGGGAACCAATGAGCGACTAGCTCTAGGTGTTGGGAAAGGCACAGGTCACTCTATTTTCCCATCAGGAAGAAGAATTAACCACAGGCTCAGCCTGCCGCCCGGAACCAGAATAGGTCCTGAAGCAATCCTACGCTTTTGCGGCCAGCTCCCAAAAAAGCGAGTTGAAAAATGGAGCTCAGGGGCACTGCAAATCACAAACCTGCAGAGTTAGAAATGATAACTCTCGCCCACAAAAATATTGAGGGAAGGCAACGAAGAGGATTTGAAAGCAAGGCAGAATTGCAGGAAACAGATTTCAGGAGGTAGATTCGAATCGCCTTTAAAGCACAGGAAAAGCGGCAAAACCTCGACAATGATGCCCTTGGCCAAAAAGGGCGTATGCGTTTTTTCCTGAATATATTCAGGAAAAAACGCATACGCCCTTTTTGGCCAACCAAGCAACCTGGAAAGGCAAATCAGCGCTACAAAGAAGTCTCGCTTCCCATCGGTCAAAAGGGCCATGCTGAATAAAGTGTCAATACCAGAAATGCAGGAGAGGCCATGGAGAAATGGGAGCCTTGCTACGCTGATGGGCGGGATGTAAATTGCCAACAGCCACTCTGGAGAAGTGTATGGTGTGTCCTGAAACATCTAAAAAACTCGGCTTAGAGAGCATAGGGCACTTCCACTCATGGGCGTCTAATTTGGGAAAACTAAAAATCAGCAAGGCACAGGCACTCCAAAGTTTAGGGTTGCTCTGTTGACAAGAACCTCCACTTCATTCCACCTTAAATACCCCAGGAAAGAGAAAAATGGATAAAGAAGTTGTGGTCCTTAGGTACAATGGAATATCACTCAGCCATGAAATCAACGTCATAAGGCTAGTAGCAGCATGATGAGTGGATTCAGGTACGACGGTTCTAAGTGAAATAAGTCACACAGAAAAAGACACTAATCAGAAGATATCACTTATAGAGGGAATGTAAAAACCGCTACACTTGAACTGAATTACAAAACAGAACAGAGTCACACATTTAGAAAACACACTATGGCTGCCTAACGGGAAAGGCGAGGTGGGGTGATGCATAAAACAAGGGTTTCAAATTAGCTCAGATACCGTTCCATAAACCCAATATGTAATAGACAAGACCTACTGCTTGCTCAGTGAACTGCACTCAACACCCCCTATTCACCGCCCAAGAATAGATCTGATTAGTAAGAATCTTCAAACCTATGTATTGATATCTCTCCGTAAGTGAGTCAAGTGGGAGTAAAGCGGCATAAACACAGCAGTGAAAAGCAGCTAAACCCCATTAGGAAAATCAATTACTTTTAAAAACCCGTGAAACAAAGACAGTGAAAGAGAGAGAAATTCTTACAAAATTCGTTCAGGGGCTGTGATGCCACCTGGATTGACCATATCTAGACCCACAGCTGATTGAGACATAAGGGTGGACACTCTTGGGGCTGAGAGTTTTGGTGAGCTTGGGTGAGCAAACGCAGACCCTTTAAAGTAATACTGCGTGGTACCCGTCTGATGGGTCCCAAATCTCCAGGTTCAAGGGCATCTTCCTACATCGAAAACATGCATGAGAAACCCAGAAGATGGTACACTGTGTGATCGGGAAAGGTTTCTAAAACGCACCTCATTTCTCATCTCCTTGTGCTCGGGTTCGCCATTCCAGCCACTTTAATAGCAACCTCCCTCCTTGGAGAATCAGCACTTTAACCTCCTGTTCCGTACAGGTTTCAATTTGTCCTGAGGATGAACGGGAAGAGGGGGAACCAATGAGCGACTAGCTCTAGGTGGTGGGACAGGCACAGGTCACTCTATTTTCCCATCAGGAAGAAGAATTAACCACAGGCTCAGCCTGCCGCCCGGAACCAGAATAGGGCCTGAAGCAATCCTACGCTTTTGCGGCCAGCTCCCAAAAAAGCGAGTTGAAAAATGGAGCTCAGGGGCCCTGCAAATCACAAACCTGCAGAGTTAGAAATGATAACTCTCGCCCACAAAAATATTGAGGGAAGGCAACGAAGAGGATTTGAAAGCAAGGCAGAATTGCAGGAAACAGATTTCAGGAGGTAGATTCGAATCGCCTTTAAAGCACAGGAAAAGCGGCAAAACCTCGACAATGATGCCCTTGGCCAAAAAGGGCGTATGCGTTTTTTCCTGAATATATTCAGGAAAAAACGCATACGCCCTTTTTGGCCAACCAAGCAACCTGGAAAGGCAAATCAGCGCTACAAAGAAGTCTCGCTTCCCATCGGTCAAAAGGGCCATGCTGAATAAAGTGTCAATACCAGAAATGCAGGAGAGGCCATGGAGAAATGGGAGCCTTGCTACGCTGATGGGTGGGATGTAAATTGCCAACAGCCACTCTGGAGAAGTGTATGGTGTGTCCTGAAACATCTAAAAAACTCGGCTTAGAGAGCATAGGGCACTTCCACTCATGGGCGTCTAATTTGGGAAAACTAAAAATGAGCAAGGCACAGGCACTCCAAAGTTTAGGGTTGCTCTGTTGACAAGAACCTCCACTTCATTCCACCTTAAATATCCCAGGAAAGAGAAAAATGGATAAAGAAGTTGTGGTCCTTAGGTACAATGGAATATCACTCAGCCATGAAATCAACGTCATAAGGCTAGTAGCAGCATGATGAGTGGATTCAGGTACGACGGTTCTAAGTGAAATAAGTCACACAGAAAAAGACACTAATCAGAAGATATCACTTATAGAGGGAATGTAAAAACCGCTACACTTGAACTGAATTACAAAACAGAACAGAGTCACACATTTAGAAAACACACTATGGCTGCCTAACGGGAAAGGCGAGGTGGGGTGATGCATAAAACAAGGGTTTCAAATTAGCTCAGATACCGTTCCATAAACCCAATATGTAATAGACAAGACCTACTCCTTGCTCAGTGAACTGGACTCAACACCCCCTATTCACCGCCCAAGAATAGATCTGACTAGTAAGAATCTTCAAACCTATGTATTGATATCTCTCCGTAAGTGAGTCAAGTGGGAGTAAAGCGGCATAAACACAGCAGTGAAAAGCAGCTAAACCCCATTAGGAAAATCAATTACTTTTAAAAACCCGTGAAACAAAGACAGTGAAAGAGAGAGAAATTCTTACAAAATTCGTTCAGGGGCTGTGATGCCACCTGGATTGACCATATCTAGACCCACAGCTGATTGAGACATAAGGGTGGACACTCTTGGGGCTGAGAGGTTTGGTGAGGTTGGGTGAGCAAACGCAGACCCTTTAAAGTAATACTGCGTGGTACCCGTCTGATGGGTCCCAAATCTCCAGGTTCAAGGGCATCTTCCTACATCGAAAACATGCATGAGAAACCCAGAAGATGGTACACCGTGTGATCGGGAAAGGTTTCTAAAACGCACCTCATTTCTCATCTCCTTGTGCTCGGGTTCGCCATTCCATCCGCTTTACTAGCAATCTCCCTCCTTGGAGAATCAACACGTTTAACCTCCTGTTCCGTACAGGTTTCAATTTGTCCTGAGGATGAACGGGAAGAGGGGGAACCAATGAGCGACTAGCTCTAGGTGTTGGGAAAGGCACAGGTCACTCTATTTTCCCATCAGGAAGAAGAATTAACCACAGGCTCAGCCTGCCGCCCGGAACCAGAATAGGTCCTGAAGCAATCCTACGCTTTTGCGGCCAGCTCCCAAAAAAGCGAGTTGAAAAATGGAGCTCAGGGGCACTGCAAATCACAAACCTGCAGAGTTATAAATGATAACTCTCGCCCACAAAAATATTGAGGGAAGGCAACGAAGAGGATTTGAAAGCAAGGCAGAATTGCAGGAAACAGATTTCAGGAGGTAGATTTGAATCGCCTTTAAAGCACAGGAAAAGCGGCAAAACCTCGACAATGATGCCCTTGGCCAAAAAGGGCGTATGCGTTTTTTCCTGAATATATTCAGGAAAAAACGCATACGCCCTTTTTGGCCAACCAAGCAACCTGGAAAGGCAAATCAGCGCTACAAAGAAGTCTCGCTTCCCATCGGTCAAAAGGGCCATGCTGAATAAAGTGTCAATACCAGAAATGCAGGAGAGGCCATGGAGAAATGGGAGCCTTGCTACGCTGATGGGCGGGATGTAAATTGCCAACAGCCACTCTGGAGAAGTGTACGGTGTGTCCTGAAACATCTAAAAAACTCGGCTTAGAGAGCATAGGGCACTTCCACTCATGGGCGTCTAATTTGGGAAAACTAAAAATCAGCAAGGCACAGGCACTCCAAAGTTTAGGGTTGCTCTGTTGACAAGAACCTCCACTTCATTCCACCTTAAATACCCCAGGAAAGAGAAAAATGGATAAAGAAGTTGTGGTCCTTAGGTACAATGGAATATCACTCAGCCATGAAATCAACGTCATAAGGCTAGTAGCAGCATGATGAGTGGATTCAGGTACGACGGTTCTAAGTGAAATAAGTCACACAGAAAAAGACACTAATCAGAAGATATCACTTATAGAGGGAATGTAAAAATCGCTACACTTGAACTGAATTACAAAACAGAACAGAGTCACACATTTAGAAAACACACTATGGCTGCCTAACGGGAAAGGCGAGGTGGGGTGATGCATAAAACAAGGGTTTCAAATTAGCTCAGATACCGTTCCATAAACCCAATATGTAATAGACAAGACCTACTGCTTGCTCAGTGAACTGCACTCAACACCCCCTATTCACCGCCCAAGAATAGATCTGATTAGTAAGAATCTTCAAACCTATGTATTGATATCTCTCCGTAAGTGAGTCAAGTGGGAGTAAAGCGGCATAAACACAGCAGTGAAAAGCAGCTAAACCCCATTAGGAAAATCAATTACTTTTAAAAACCCGTGAAACAAAGACAGTGAAAGAGAGAGAAATTCTTACAAAATTCGTTCAGGGGCTGTGATGCCACCTGGATTGACCATATCTAGACCCACAGCTGATTGAGACATAAGGGTGGACACTCTTGGGGCTGAGAGTTTTGGTGAGCTTGGGTGAGCAAACGCAGACCCTTTAAAGTAATACTGCGTGGTACCCGTCTGATGGGTCCCAAATCTCCAGGTTCAAGGGCATCTTCCTACATCGAAAACATGCATGAGAAACCCAGAAGATGGTACACTGTGTGATCGGGAAAGGTTTCTAAAACGCACCTCATTTCTCATCTCCTTGTGCTCGGGTTCGCCATTCCAGCCACTTTAATAGCAACCTCCCTCCTTGGAGAATCAGCACTTTAACCTCCTGTTCCGTACAGGTTTCAATTTGTCCTGAGGATGAACGGGAAGAGGGGGAACCAATGAGCGACTAGCTCTAGGTGGTGGGACAGGCACAGGTCACTCTATTTTCCCATCAGGAAGAAGAATTAACCACAGGCTCAGCCTGCCGCCCGGAACCAGAATAGGGCCTGAAGCAATCCTACGCTTTTGCGGCCAGCTCCCAAAAAAGCGAGTTGAAAAATGGAGCTCAGGGGCCCTGCAAATCACAAACCTGCAGAGTTAGAAATGATAACTCTCGCCCACAAAAATATTGAGGGAAGGCAACGAAGAGGATTTGAAAGCAAGGCAGAATTGCAGGAAACAGATTTCAGGAGGTAGATTCGAATCGCCTTTAAAGCACAGGAAAAGCGGCAAAACCTCGACAATGATGCCCTTGGCCAAAAAGGGCGTATGCGTTTTTTCCTGAATATATTCAGGAAAAAACGCATACGCCCTTTTTGGCCAACCAAGCAACCTGGAAAGGCAAATCAGCGCTACAAAGAAGTCTCGCTTCCCATCGGTCAAAAGGGCCATGCTGAATAAAGTGTCAATACCAGAAATGCAGGAGAGGCCATGGAGAAATGGGAGCCTTGCTACGCTGATGGGTGGGATGTAAATTGCCAACAGCCACTCTGGAGAAGTGTATGGTGTGTCCTGAAACATCTAAAAAACTCGGCTTAGAGAGCATAGGGCACTTCCACTCATGGGCGTCTAATTTGGGAAAACTAAAAATCAGCAAGGCACAGGCACTCCAAAGTTTAGGGTTGCTCTGTTGACAAGAACCTCCACTTCATTCCACCTTAAATATCCCAGGAAAGAGAAAAATGGATAAAGAAGTTGTGGTCCTTAGGTACAATGGAATATCACTCAGCCATGAAATCAACGTCATAAGGCTAGTAGCAGCATGATGAGTGGATTCAGGTACGACGGTTCTAAGTGAAATAAGTCACACAGAAAAAGACACTAATCAGAAGATATCACTTATAGAGGGAATGTAAAAACCGCTACACTTGAACTGAATTACAAAACAGAACAGAGTCACACATTTAGAAAACACACTATGGCTGCCTAACGGGAAAGGCGAGGTGGGGTGATGCATAAAACAAGGGTTTCAAATTAGCTCAGATACCGTTCCATAAACCCAATATGTAATAGACAAGACCTACTCCTTGCTCAGTGAACTGGACTCAACACCCCCTATTCACCGCCCAAGAATAGATCTGACTAGTAAGAATCTTCAAACCTATGTATTGATATCTCTCCGTAAGTGAGTCAAGTGGGAGTAAAGCGGCATAAACACAGCAGTGAAAAGCAGCTAAACCCCATTAGGAAAATCAATTACTTTTAAAAACCCGTGAAACAAAGACAGTGAAAGAGAGAGAAATTCTTACAAAATTCGTTCAGGGGCTGTGATGCCACCTGGATTGACCATATCTAGACCCACAGCTGATTGAGACATAAGGGTGGACACTCTTGGGGCTGAGAGGTTTGGTGAGGTTGGGTGAGCAAACGCAGACCCTTTAAAGTAATACTGCGTGGTACCCGTCTGATGGGTCCCAAATCTCCAGGTTCAAGGGCATCTTCCTACATCGAAAACATGCATGAGAAACCCAGAAGATGGTACACCGTGTGATCGGGAAAGGTTTCTAAAACGCACCTCATTTCTCATCTCCTTGTGCTCGGGTTCGCCATTCCATCCGCTTTACTAGCAATCTCCCTCCTTGGAGAATCAACACGTTTAACCTCCTGTTCCGTACAGGTTTCAATTTGTCCTGAGGATGAACGGGAAGAGGGGGAACCAATGAGCGACTAGCTCTAGGTGTTGGGAAAGGCACAGGTCACTCTATTTTCCCATCAGGAAGAAGAATTAACCACAGGCTCAGCCTGCCGCCCGGAACCAGAATAGGTCCTGAAGCAATCCTACGCTTTTGCGGCCAGCTCCCAAAAAAGCGAGTTGAAAAATGGAGCTCAGGGGCACTGCAAATCACAAACCTGCAGAGTTATAAATGATAACTCTCGCCCACAAAAATATTGAGGGAAGGCAACGAAGAGGATTTGAAAGCAAGGCAGAATTGCAGGAAACAGATTTCAGGAGGTAGATTTGAATCGCCTTTAAAGCACAGGAAAAGCGGCAAAACCTCGACAATGATGCCCTTGGCCAAAAAGGGCGTATGCGTTTTTTCCTGAATATATTCAGGAAAAAACGCATACGCCCTTTTTGGCCAACCAAGCAACCTGGAAAGGCAAATCAGCGCTACAAAGAAGTCTCACTTCCCATCGGTCAAAAGGGCCATGCTGAATAAAGTGTCAATACCAGAAATGCAGGAGAGGCCATGGAGAAATGGGAGCCTTGCTACGCTGATGGGCGGGATGTAAATTGCCAACAGCCACTCTGGAGAAGTGTACGGTGTGTCCTGAAACATCTAAAAAACTCGGCTTAGAGAGCATAGGGCACTTCCACTCATGGGCGTCTAATTTGGGAAAACTAAAAATCAGCAAGGCACAGGCACTCCAAAGTTTAGGGTTGCTCTGTTGACAAGAACCTCCACTTCATTCCACCTTAAATACCCCAGGAAAGAGAAAAATGGATAAAGAAGTTGTGGTCCTTAGGTACAATGGAATATCACTCAGCCATGAAATCAACGTCATAAGGCTAGTAGCAGCATGATGAGTGGATTCAGGTACGACGGTTCTAAGTGAAATAAGTCACACAGAAAAAGACACTAATCAGAAGATATCACTTATAGAGGGAATGTAAAAATCGCTACACTTGAACTGAATTACAAAACAGAACAGAGTCACACATTTAGAAAACACACTATGGCTGCCTAACGGGAAAGGCGAGGTGGGGTGATGCATAAAACAAGGGTTTCAAATTAGCTCAGATACCGTTCCATAAACCCAATATGTAATAGACAAGACCTACTGCTTGCTCAGTGAACTGCACTCAACACCCCCTATTCACCGCCCAAGAATAGATCTGATTAGTAAGAATCTTCAAACCTATGTATTGATATCTCTCCGTAAGTGAGTCAAGTGGGAGTAAAGCGGCATAAACACAGCAGTGAAAAGCAGCTAAACCCCATTAGGAAAATCAATTACTTTTAAAAACCCGTGAAACAAAGACAGTGAAAGAGAGAGAAATTCTTACAAAATTCGTTCAGGGGCTGTGATGCCACCTGGATTGACCATATCTAGACCCACAGCTGATTGAGACATAAGGGTGGACACTCTTGGGGCTGAGAGTTTTGGTGAGCTTGGGTGAGCAAACGCAGACCCTTTAAAGTAATACTGCGTGGTACCCGTCTGATGGGTCCCAAATCTCCAGGTTCAAGGGCATCTTCCTACATCGAAAACATGCATGAGAAACCCAGAAGATGGTACACTGTGTGATCGGGAAAGGTTTCTAAAACGCACCTCATTTCTCATCTCCTTGTGCTCGGGTTCGCCATTCCAGCCACTTTAATAGCAACCTCCCTCCTTGGAGAATCAGCACTTTAACCTCCTGTTCCGTACAGGTTTCAATTTGTCCTGAGGATGAACGGGAAGAGGGGGAACCAATGAGCGACTAGCTCTAGGTGGTGGGACAGGCACAGGTCACTCTATTTTCCCATCAGGAAGAAGAATTAACCACAGGCTCAGCCTGCCGCCCGGAACCAGAATAGGGCCTGAAGCAATCCTACGCTTTTGCGGCCAGCTCCCAAAAAAGCGAGTTGAAAAATGGAGCTCAGGGACCCTGCAAATCACAAACCTGCAGAGTTAGAAATGATAACTCTCGCCCACAAAAATATTGAGGGAAGGCAACGAAGAGGATTTGAAAGCAAGGCAGAATTGCAGGAAACAGATTTCAGGAGGTAGATTCGAATCGCCTTTAAAGCACAGGAAAAGCGGCAAAACCTCGACAATGATGCCCTTGGCCAAAAAGGGCGTATGCGTTTTTTCCGGAATATATTCAGGAAAAAACGCATACGCCCTTTTTGGCCAACCAAGCAACCTGGAAAGGCAAATCAGCGCTACAAAGAAGTCTCCCTTCCCATCGGTCAAAAGGGCCATGCTGAATAAAGTGTCAATACCAGAAATGCAGGAGAGGCCATGGAGAAATGGGAGCCTTGCTACGCTGATGGGTGGGATGTAAATTGCCAACAGCCACTCTGGAGAAGTGTATGGTGTGTCCTGAAACATCTAAAAAACTCGGCTTAGAGAGCATAGGGCACTTCCACTCATGGGCGTCTAATTTGGGAAAACTAAAAATCAGCAAGGCACAGGCACTCCAAAGTTTAGGGTTGCTCTGTTGACAAGAACCTCCACTTCATTCCACCTTAAATATCCCAGGAAAGAGAAAAATGGATAAAGAAGTTGTGGTCCTTAGGTACAATGGAATATCACTCAGCCATGAAATCAACGTCATAAGGCTAGTAGCAGCATGATGAGTGGATTCAGGTACGACGGTTCTAAGTGAAATAAGTCACACAGAAAAAGACACTAATCAGAAGATATCACTTATAGAGGGAATGTAAAAACCGCTACACTTGAACTGAATTACAAAACAGAACAGAGTCACACATTTAGAAAACACACTATGGCTGCCTAACGGGAAAGGCGAGGTGGGGTGATGCATAAAACAAGGGTTTCAAATTAGCTCAGATACCGTTCCATAAACCCAATATGTAATAGACAAGACCTACTCCTTGCTCAGTGAACTGGACTCAACACCCCCTATTCACCGCCCAAGAATAGATCTGACTAGTAAGAATCTTCAAACCTATGTATTGATATCTCTCCGTAAGTGAGTCAAGTGGGAGTAAAGCGGCATAAACACAGCAGTGAAAAGCAGCTAAACCCCATTAGGAAAATCAATTACTTTTAAAAACCCGTGAAACAAAGACAGTGAAAGAGAGAGAAATTCTTACAAAATTCGTTCAGGGGCTGTGATGCCACCTGGATTGACCATATCTAGACCCACAGCTGATTGAGACATAAGGGTGGACACTCTTGGGGCTGAGAGGTTTGGTGAGGTTGGGTGAGCAAACGCAGACCCTTTAAAGTAATACTGCGTGGTACCCGTCTGATGGGTCCCAAATCTCCAGGTTCAAGGGCATCTTCCTACATCGAAAACATGCATGAGAAACCCAGAAGATGGTACACCGTGTGATCGGGAAAGGTTTCTAAAACGCACCTCATTTCTCATCTCCTTGTGCTCGGGTTCGCCATTCCATCCGCTTTACTAGCAATCTCCCTCCTTGGAGAATCAACACGTTTAACCTCCTGTTCCGTACAGGTTTCAATTTGTCCTGAGGATGAACGGGAAGAGGGGGAACCAATGAGCGACTAGCTCTAGGTGTTGGGAAAGGCACAGGTCACTCTATTTTCCCATCAGGAAGAAGAATTAACCACAGGCTCAGCCTGCCGCCCGGAACCAGAATAGGGCCTGAAGCAATCCTACGCTTTTGCGGCCAGCTCCCAAAAAAGCGAGTTGAAAAATGGAGCTCAGGGGCACTGCAAATCACAAACCTGCAGAGTTAGAAATGATAACTCTCGCCCACAAAAATATTGAGGGAAGGCAACGAAGAGGATTTGAAAGCAAGGCAGAATTGCAGGAAACAGATTTCAGGAGGTAGATTCGAATCGCCTTTAAAGCACAGGAAAAGCGGCAAAACCTCGACAATGATGCCCTTGGCCAAAAAGGGCGTACGCGTTTTTTCCTGAATATATTCAGGAAAAAACGCATACGCCCTTTTTGGCCAACCAAGCAACCTGGAAAGGCAAATCAGCGCTACAAAGAAGTCTCGCTTCCCATCGGTCAAAAGGGCCATGCTGAATAAAGTGTCAATACCAGAAATGCAGGAGAGGCCATGGAGAAATGGGAGCCTTGCTACGCTGATGGGCGGGATGTAAATTGCCAACAGCCACTCTGGAGAAGTGTACGGTGTGTCCTGAAACATCTAAAAAACTCGGCTTAGAGAGCATAGGGCACTTCCACTCATGGGCGTCTAATTTGGGAAAACTAAAAATCAGCAAGGCACAGGCACTCCAAAGTTTAGGGTTGCTCTGTTGACAAGAACCTCCACTTCATTCCACCTTAAATACCCCAGGAAAGAGAAAAATGGATAAAGAAGTTGTGGTCCTTAGGTACAATGGAATATCACTCAGCCATGAAATCAACGTCATAAGGCTAGTAGCAGCATGATGAGTGGATTCAGGTACGACGGTTCTAAGTGAAATAAGTCACACAGAAAAAGACACTAATCAGAAGATATCACTTATAGAGGGAATGTAAAAATCGCTACACTTGAACTGAATTACAAAACAGAACAGAGTCACACATTTAGAAAACACACTATGGCTGCCTAACGGGAAAGGCGAGGTGGGGTGATGCATAAAACAAGGGTTTCAAATTAGCTCAGATACCGTTCCATAAACCCAATATGTAATAGACAAGACCTACTGCTTGCTCAGTGAACTGCACTCAACACCCCCTATTCACCGCCCAAGAATAGATCTGATTAGTAAGAATCTTCAAACCTATGTATTGATATCTCTCCGTAAGTGAGTCAAGTGGGAGTAAAGCGGCATAAACACAGCAGTGAAAAGCAGCTAAACCCCATTAGGAAAATCAATTACTTTTAAAAACCCGTGAAACAAAGACAGTGAAAGAGAGAGAAATTCTTACAAAATTCGTTCAGGGGCTGTGATGCCACCTGGATTGACCATATCTAGACCCACAGCTGATTGAGACATAAGGGTGGACACTCTTGGGGCTGAGAGTTTTGGTGAGCTTGGGTGAGCAAACGCAGACCCTTTAAAGTAATACTGCGTGGTACCCGTCTGATGGGTCCCAAATCTCCAGGTTCAAGGGCATCTTCCTACATCGAAAACATGCATGAGAAACCCAGAAGATGGTACACTGTGTGATCGGGAAAGGTTTCTAAAACGCACCTCATTTCTCATCTCCTTGTGCTCGGGTTCGCCATTCCAGCCACTTTAATAGCAACCTCCCTCCTTGGAGAATCAGCACTTTAACCTCCTGTTCCGTACAGGTTTCAATTTGTCCTGAGGATGAACGGGAAGAGGGGGAACCAATGAGCGACTAGCTCTAGGTGGTGGGACAGGCACAGGTCACTCTATTTTCCCATCAGGAAGAAGAATTAACCACAGGCTCAGCCTGCCGCCCGGAACCAGAATAGGGCCTGAAGCAATCCTACGCTTTTGCGGCCAGCTCCCAAAAAAGCGAGTTGAAAAATGGAGCTCAGGGACCCTGCAAATCACAAACCTGCAGAGTTAGAAATGATAACTCTCGCCCACAAAAATATTGAGGGAAGGCAACGAAGAGGATTTGAAAGCAAGGCAGAATTGCAGGAAACAGATTTCAGGAGGTAGATTCGAATCGCCTTTAAAGCACAGGAAAAGCGGCAAAACCTCGACAATGATGCCCTTGGCCAAAAAGGGCGTATGCGTTTTTTCCGGAATATATTCAGGAAAAAACGCATACGCCCTTTTTGGCCAACCAAGCAACCTGGAAAGGCAAATCAGCGCTACAAAGAAGTCTCCCTTCCCATCGGTCAAAAGGGCCATGCTGAATAAAGTGTCAATACCAGAAATGCAGGAGAGGCCATGGAGAAATGGGAGCCTTGCTACGCTGATGGGTGGGATGTAAATTGCCAACAGCCACTCTGGAGAAGTGTATGGTGTGTCCTGAAACATCTAAAAAACTCGGCTTAGAGAGCATAGGGCACTTCCACTCATGGGCGTCTAATTTGGGAAAACTAAAAATCAGCAAGGCACAGGCACTCCAAAGTTTAGGGTTGCTCTGTTGACAAGAACCTCCACTTCATTCCACCTTAAATATCCCAGGAAAGAGAAAAATGGATAAAGAAGTTGTGGTCCTTAGGTACAATGGAATATCACTCAGCCATGAAATCAACGTCATAAGGCTAGTAGCAGCATGATGAGTGGATTCAGGTACGACGGTTCTAAGTGAAATAAGTCACACAGAAAAAGACACTAATCAGAAGATATCACTTATAGAGGGAATGTAAAAACCGCTACACTTGAACTGAATTACAAAACAGAACAGAGTCACACATTTAGAAAACACACTATGGCTGCCTAACGGGAAAGGCGAGGTGGGGTGATGCATAAAACAAGGGTTTCAAATTAGCTCAGATACCGTTCCATAAACCCAATATGTAATAGACAAGACCTACTCCTTGCTCAGTGAACTGGACTCAACACCCCCTATTCACCGCCCAAGAATAGATCTGACTAGTAAGAATCTTCAAACCTATGTATTGATATCTCTCCGTAAGTGAGTCAAGTGGGAGTAAAGCGGCATAAACACAGCAGTGAAAAGCAGCTAAACCCCATTAGGAAAATCAATTACTTTTAAAAACCCGTGAAACAAAGACAGTGAAAGAGAGAGAAATTCTTACAAAATTCGTTCAGGGGCTGTGATGCCACCTGGATTGACCATATCTAGACCCACAGCTGATTGAGACATAAGGGTGGACACTCTTGGGGCTGAGAGGTTTGGTGAGGTTGGGTGAGCAAACGCAGACCCTTTAAAGTAATACTGCGTGGTACCCGTCTGATGGGTCCCAAATCTCCAGGTTCAAGGGCATCTTCCTACATCGAAAACATGCATGAGAAACCCAGAAGATGGTACACCGTGTGATCGGGAAAGGTTTCTAAAACGCACCTCATTTCTCATCTCCTTGTGCTCGGGTTCGCCATTCCATCCGCTTTACTAGCAATCTCCCTCCTTGGAGAATCAACACGTTTAACCTCCTGTTCCGTACAGGTTTCAATTTGTCCTGAGGATGAACGGGAAGAGGGGGAACCAATGAGCGACTAGCTCTAGGTGTTGGGAAAGGCACAGGTCACTCTATTTTCCCATCAGGAAGAAGAATTAACCACAGGCTCAGCCTGCCGCCCGGAACCAGAATAGGGCCTGAAGCAATCCTACGCTTTTGCGGCCAGCTCCCAAAAAAGCGAGTTGAAAAATGGAGCTCAGGGGCACTGCAAATCACAAACCTGCAGAGTTAGAAATGATAACTCTCGCCCACAAAAATATTGAGGGAAGGCAACGAAGAGGATTTGAAAGCAAGGCAGAATTGCAGGAAACAGATTTCAGGAGGTAGATTCGAATCGCCTTTAAAGCACAGGAAAAGCGGCAAAACCTCGACAATGATGCCCTTGGCCAAAAAGGGCGTACGCGTTTTTTCCTGAATATATTCAGGAAAAAACGCATACGCCCTTTTTGGCCAACCAAGCAACCTGGAAAGGCAAATCAGCGCTACAAAGAAGTCTCGCTTCCCATCGGTCAAAAGGGCCATGCTGAATAAAGTGTCAATACCAGAAATGCAGGAGAGGCCATGGAGAAATGGGAGCCTTGCTACGCTGATGGGCGGGATGTAAATTGCCAACAGCCACTCTGGAGAAGTGTACGGTGTGTCCTGAAACATCTAAAAAACTCGGCTTAGAGAGCATAGGGCACTTCCACTCATGGGCGTCTAATTTGGGAAAACTAAAAATCAGCAAGGCACAGGCACTCCAAAGTTTAGGGTTGCTCTGTTGACAAGAACCTCCACTTCATTCCACCTTAAATATCCCAGGAAAGAGAAAAATGGATAAAGAAGTTGTGGTCCTTAGGTACAATGGAATATCACTCAGCCATGAAATCAACGTCATAAGGCTAGTAGCAGCATGATGAGTGGATTCAGGTACGACGGTTCTAAGTGAAATAAGTCACACAGAAAAAGACACTAATCAGAAGATATCACTTATAGAGTGAATGTGAAAACCACTACCCTTGAACTGAATTACAAAACAGAACAGAGTCACACATTTAGAAAACACACTATGGCTGCCTAACGGGAAAGGTGAGGTGGGGTGATGCCTAAAACAAGGGTTTCAAATTAGCTCAGATACCGTTCCATAAACCCAATATGTAATAGACAAGACCTACTCCTTGCTCAGTGAACTGGACTCAACACCCCCTATTCACCGCCCAAGAATAGATCTGACTAGTAAGAATCTTCAAACCTATGTATTGATATCTCTCCGTAAGTGAGTCAAGTGGGAGTAAAGCGGCATAAACACAGCAGTGAAAAGCAGCTAAACCCCATTAGGAAAATCAATTACTTTTAAAAACCCGTGAAACAAAGACAGTGAAAGAGAGAAAAATTCTTACAAAATTCGTTCAGGGGCTGTGATGCCACCTGGATTGACCATATCTAGACCCACAGCTGATTGAGACATAAGGGTGGACACTCTTGGGGCTGAGAGGTTTGGTGAGGTTGGGTGAGCAAACGCAGACCCTTTAAAGTAATACTGCGTGGTACCCGTCTGATGGGTCCCAAATCTCCAGGTTCAAGGGCATCTTCCTACATCGAAAACATGCATGAGAAACCCAGAAGATGGTACACCGTGTGATCGGGAAAGGTTTCTAAAACGCACCTCATTTCTCATCTCCTTGTGCTCGGGTTCGCCATTCCAGCCACTTTAATAGCAATCTCCCTCCTTGGAGAATCAACACGTTTAACCTCCTGTTCCGTACAGGTTTCAATTTGTCCTGAGGATGAACGGGAAGAGGGGGAACCAATGAGCGACTAGCTCTAGGTGTTGGGAAAGGCACAGGTCACTCTATTTTCCCATCAGGAAGAAGAATTAACCACAGGCTCAGCCTGCCGCCCGGAACCAGAATAGGGCCTGAAGCAATCCTACGCTTTTGCGGCCAGCTCCCAAAAAAGCGAGTTGAAAAATGGAGCTCAGGGGCACTGCAAATCACAAACCTGCAGAGTTAGAAATGATAACTCTCGCCCACAAAAATATTGAGGGAAGGCAACGAAGAGGATTTGAAAGCAAGGCAGAATTGCAGGAAACAGATTTCAGGAGGTAAATTCGAATCGCCTTTAAAGCACAGGAAAAGCGGCAAAACCTCGACAATGATGCCCTTGGCCAAAAACGGCGTATGCGTTTTTTCCTGAATATATTCAGGAAAAAACGCATACGCCCTTTTTGGCCAACCAAGCAACCTGGAAAGGCAAATCAGCGCTACAAAGAAGTCTCGCTTCCCATCGGTCAAAAGGGCCATGCTGAATAAAGTGTCAATACCAGAAATGCAGGAGAGGCCATGGAGAAACGGGAGCCTTGCTACGCTGATGGGTGGGATGTAAATTGCCAACAGCCACTCTGGAGAAGTGTATGGTGTGTCCTGAAACATCTAAAAAACTCGGCTTAGAGAGCATAGGGCACTTCCACTCATGGGCGTCTAATTTGGGAAAACTAAAAATCAGCAAGGCACAGGCACTCCAAAGTTTAGGGTTGCTCTGTTGACAAGAACCTCCACTTCATTCCACCTTAAATATCCCAGGAAAGAGGAAAATGGATAAAGAAGTTGTGGTCCTTAGGTACAATGGAATATCACTCAGCCATGAAATCAACGTCATAAGGCTAGTAGCAGCATGATGAGTGGATTCAGGTACGACGGTTCTAAGTGAAATAAGTCACACAGAAAAAGACACTAATCAGAAGATATCACTTATAGAGGGAATGTAAAAACCACTACACTTGAACTGAATTACAAAACAGAACAGAGTCACACATTTAGAAAACACACTATGGCTGCCTAACGGGAAAGGCGAGGTGGGGTGATGCATAAAACAAGGGTTTCAAATTAGCTCAGATACCGTTCCATAAACCCAATATGTAATAGACAAGACCTACTCCTTGCTCAGTGAACTGGACTCAACACCCCCTATTCACCGCCCAAGAATAGATCTGACTAGTAAGAATCTTCAAACCTATGTATTGATATCTCTCCGTAAGTGAGTCAAGTGGGAGTAAAGCGGCATAAACACAGCAGTGAAAAGCAGCTAAACCCCATTAGGAAAATCAATTACTTTTAAAAACCCGTGAAACAAAGACAGTGAAAGAGAGAGAAATTCTTACAAAATTCGTTCAGGGGCTGTGATGCCACCTGGATTCACCATATCTAGACCCACAGCTGATTGAGACATAAGGGTGGACACTCTTGGGGCTGAGAGGTTTGGTGAGGTTGGGTGAGCAAACGCAGACCCTTTAAAGTAATACTGCGTGGTACCCGTCTGATGGGTCCCAAATCTCCAGGTTCAAGGGCATCTTCCTACATCGAAAACATGCATGAGAAACCCAGAAGATGGTACACCGTGTGATCGGGAAAGGTTTCTAAAACGCACCTCATTTCTCATCTCCTTGTGCTCGGGTTCGCCATTCCATCCGCTTTACTAGCAATCTCCCTCCTTGGAGAATCAACACGTTTAACCTCCTGTTCCGTACAGGTTGCAATTTGTCCTGAGGATGAACGGGAAGAGGGGGAACCAATGAGCGACTAGCTCTAGGTGTTGGGAAAGGCACAGGTCACTCTATTTTCCCATCAGGAAGAAGAATTAACCACAGGCTCAGCCTGCCGCCCGGAACCAGAATAGGTCCTGAAGCAATCCTACGCTTTTGCGGCCAGCTCCCAAAAAAGCGAGTTGAAAAATGGAGCTCAGGGGCACTGCAAATCACAAACCTGCAGAGTTATAAATGATAACTCTCGCCCACAAAAATATTGAGGGAAGGCAACGAAGAGGATTTGAAAGCAAGGCAGAATTGCAGGAAACAGATTTCAGGAGGTAAATTCGAATCGCCTTTAAAGCACAGGAAAAGCGGCAAAACCTCGACAATGATGCCCTTGGCCAAAAACGGCGTATGCGTTTTTTCCTGAATATATTCAGGAAAAAACGCATACGCCCTTTTTGGCCAACCAAGCAACCTGGAAAGGCAAATCAGCGCTACAAAGAAGTCTCGCTTCCCATCGGTCAAAAGGGCCATGCTGAATAAAGTGTCAATACCAGAAATGCAGGAGAGGCCATGGAGAAATGGGAGCCTTGCTACGCTGATGGGCGGGATGTAAATTGCCAACAGCCACTCTGGAGAAGTGTATGGTGTGTCCTGAAACATCTAAAAAACTCGGCTTAGAGAGCATAGGGCACTTCCACTCATGGGCGTCTAATTTGGGAAAACTAAAAATCAGCAAGGCACAGGCACTCCAAAGTTTAGGGTTGCTCTGTTGACAAGAACCTCCACTTCATTCCACCTTAAATATCCCAGGAAAGAGGAAAATGGATAAAGAAGTTGTGGTCCTTAGGTACAATGGAATATCACTCAGCCATGAAATCAACGTCATAAGGCTAGTAGCAGCATGATGAGTGGATTCAGGTACGACGGTTCTAAGTGAAATAAGTCACACAGAAAAAGACACTAATCAGAAGATATCACTTATAGAGGGAATGTAAAAACCGCTACACTTGAACTGAATTACAAAACAGAACAGAGTCACACATTTAGAAAACACACTATGGCTGCCTAACGGGAAAGGCGAGGTGGGGTGATGCATAAAACAAGGGTTTCAAATTAGCTCAGATACCGTTCCATAAACCCAATATGTAATAGACAAGACCTACTCCTTGCTCAGTGAACTGGACTCAACACCCCCTATTCACCGCCCAAGAATAGATCTGACTAGTAAGAATCTTCAAACCTATGTATTGATATCTCTCCGTAAGTGAGTCAAGTGGGAGTAAAGCGGCATAAACACAGCAGTGAAAAGCAGCTAAACCCCATTAGGAAAATCAATTACTTTTAAAAACCCGTGAAACAAAGACAGTGAAAGAGAGAGAAATTCTTACAAAATTCGTTCAGGGGCTGTGATGCCACCTGGATTCACCATATCTAGACCCACAGCTGATTGAGACATAAGGGTGGACACTCTTGGGGCTGAGAGGTTTGGTGAGGTTGGGTGAGCAAACGCAGACCCTTTAAAGTAATACTGCGTGGTACCCGTCTGATGGGTCCCAAATCTCCAGGTTCAAGGGCATCTTCCTACATCGAAAACATGCATGAGAAACCCAGAAGATGGTACACCGTGTGATCGGGAAAGGTTTCTAAAACGCACCTCATTTCTCATCTCCTTGTGCTCGGGTTCGCCATTCCATCCGCTTTACTAGCAATCTCCCTCCTTGGAGAATGAACACGTTTAACCTCCTGTTCCGTACAGGTTGCAATTTGTCCTGAGGATGAACGGGAAGAGGGGGAACCAATGAGCGACTAGCTCTAGGTGTTGGGAAAGGCACAGGTCACTCTATTTTCCCATCAGGAAGAAGAATTAACCACAGGCTCAGCCTGCCGCCCGGAACCAGAATAGGTCCTGAAGCAATCCTACGCTTTTGCGGCCAGCTCCCAAAAAAGCGAGTTGAAAAATGGAGCTCAGGGGCACTGCAAATCACAAATCTGCAGAGTTATAAATGATAACTCTCGCCCACAAAAATATTGAGGGAAGGCAACGAAGAGGATTTGAAAGCAAGGCAGAATTGCAGGAAACAGATTTCAGGAGGTAGATTCGAATCGCCTTTAAAGCACAGGAAAAGCAGCAAAACCTCGACAATGATGCCCTTCGCCAAAAAGGGCGTATGCGTTTTTTCCTGAATATATTAAGGAAAAAACGCATACGCCCTTTTTGGCCAACCAAGCAACCTGGAAAGGCAAATCAGCGCTACAAAGAAGTCTCGCTTCCCATCGGTCAAAAGGGCCATGCTGAATAAAGTGTCAATACCAGAAATGCAGGAGAGGCCATGGAGAAATGGGAGCCTTGCTACGCTGATGGGCGGGATGTAAATTGCCAACAGCCACTCTGGAGAAGTGTACGGTGTGTCCTGAAACATCTAAAAAACTCGGCTTAGAGAGCATAGGGCACTTCCACTCATGGGCGTCTAATTTGGGAAAACTAAAAATCAGCAAGGCACAGGCACTCCAAAGTTTAGGGTTGCTCTGTTGACAAGAACCTCCACTTCATTCCACCTTAAATATCCCAGGAAAGAGAAAAATGGATAAAGAAGTTGTGGTCCTTAGGTACAATGGAATATCACTCAGCCATGAAATCAACGTCATAAGGCTAGTAGCAGCATGATGAGTGGATTCAGGTACGACGGTTCTAAGTGAAATAAGTCACACAGAAAAAGACACTAATCAGAAGATATCACTTATAGAGGGAATGTAAAAACCGCTACACTTGAACTGAATTACAAAACAGAACAGAGTCACACATTTAGAAAACACACTATGGCTGCCTAACGGGAAAGGCGAGGTGGGGTGATGCATAAAACAAGGGTTTCAAATTAGCTCAGATACCGTTCCATAAACCCAATATGTAATAGACAAGACCTATTCCTTGCTCAGTGAACTGGACTCAACACCCCCTATTCACCGCCCAAGAATAGATCTGACTAGTAAGAATCTTCAAACCTATGTATTGATATCTCTCCGTAAGTGAGTCAAGTGGGAGTAAAGCGGCATAAACACAGCAGTGAAAAGCAGCTAAACCCCATTAGGAAAATCAATTACTTTTAAAAACCCGTGAAACAAAGACAGTGAAAGAGAGAGAAATTCTTACAAAATTCGTTCAGGGGCTGTGATGCCACCTGGATTCACCATATCTAGACCCACAGCTGATTGAGACATAAGGGTGGACACTCTTGGGGCTGAGAGGTTTGGTGAGGTTGGGTGAGCAAACGCAGACCCTTTAAAGTAATACTGCGTGGTACCCGTCTGATGGGTCCCAAATCTCCAGGTTCAAGGGCATCTTCCTACATCGAAAACATGCATGAGAAACCCAGAAGATGGTACACCGTGTGATCGGGAAAGGTTTCTAAAACGCACCTCATTTCTCATCTCCTTGTGCTCGGGTTCGCCATTCCATCCGCTTTACTAGCAATCTCCCTCCTTGGAGAATCAACACGTTTAACCTCCTGTTCCGTACAGGTTGCAATTTGTCCTGAGGATGAACGGGAAGAGGGGGAACCAATGAGCGACTAGCTCTAGGTGTTGGGAAAGGCACAGGTCACTCTATTTTCCCATCAGGAAGAAGAATTAACCACAGGCTCAGCCTGCCGCCCGGAACCAGAATAGGTCATGAAGCAATCCTACGCTTTTGCGGCCAGCTCCCAAAAAAGCGAGTTGAAAAATGGAGCTCAGGGGCACTGCAAATCACAAACCTGCAGAGTTAGAAATGATAACTCTCGCCCACAAAAATATTGAGGGAAGGCAACGAAGAGGATTTGAAAGCAAGGCAGAATTGCAGGAAACAGATTTCAGGAGGTAGATTCGAATCGCCTTTAAAGCACAAGAAAAGCGGCAAAACGTCGACAATGATGCCCTTGGCCAAAAAGGGCGTATGCGTTTTTTCCTGAATATATTCAGGAAAAAACGCATACGCCCTTTTTGGCCAACCAAGCAACCTGGAAAGGCAAATCAGCGCTACAAAGAAGTCTCGCTTCCCATCGGTCAAAAGGGCCATGCTGAATAAAGTGTCAATACCAGAAATGCAGGAGAGGCCATGGAGAAATGGGAGCCTTGCTACGCTGATGGGCGGGATGTAAATTGCCAACAGCCACTCTGGAGAAGTGTATGGTGTGTCCTGAAACATCTAAAAAACTCGGCTTAGAGAGCATAGGGCACTTCCACTCATGGGCGTCTAATTTGGGAAAACTAAAAATCAGCAAGGCACAGGCACTCCAAAGTTTAGGGTTGCTCTGTTGACAAGAACCTCCACTTCATTCCACCTTAAATATCCCAGGAAAGAGGAAAATGGATAAAGAAGTTGTGGTCCTTAGGTACAATGGAATATCACTCAGCCATGAAATCAACGTCATAAGGCTAGTAGCAGCATGATGAGTGGATTCAGGTACGACGGTTCTAAGTGAAATAAGTCACACAGAAAAAGACACTAATCAGAAGATATCACTTATAGAGGGAATGTAAAAACCGCTACACTTGAACTGAATTACAAAACAGAACAGAGTCACACATTTAGAAAACACACTATGGCTGCCTAACGGGAAAGGCGAGGTGGGGTGATGCCTAAAACAAGGGTTTCAAATTAGCTCAGATACCGTTCCATAAACCCAATATGTAATAGACAAGACCTACTCCTTGCTCAGTGAACTGGACTCAACACCCCCTATTCACCGCCCAAGAATAGATCTGACTAGTAAGAATCTTCAAACCTATGTATTGATATCTCTCCGTAAGTGAGTCAAGTGGGAGTAAAGCGGCATAAACACAGCAGTGAAAAGCAGCTAAACCCCATTAGGAAAATCAATTACTTTTAAAAACCCGTGAAACAAAGACAGTGAAAGAGAGAGAAATTCTTACAAAATTCGTTCAGGGGCTGTGATGCCACCTGGATTGACCATATCTAGACCCACAGCTGATTGAGACATAAGGGTGGACACTCTTGGGGCTGAGAGGTTTGGTGAGGTTGGGTGAGCAAACGCAGACCCTTTAAAGTAATACTGCGTGGTACCCGTCTGATGGGTCCCAAATCTCCAGGTTCAAGGGCATCTTCCTACATCGAAAACATGCATGAGAAACCCAGAAGATGGTACACCGTGTGATCGGGAAAGGTTTCTAAAACGCACCTCATTTCTCATCTCCTTGTGCTCGGGTTCGCCATTCCATCCGCTTTACTAGCAATCTCCCTCCTTGGAGAATCAACACGTTTAACCTCCTGTTCCGTACAGGGTGCAATTTGTCCTGAGGATGAACGGGAAGAGGGGGAACCAATGAGCGACTAGCTCTAGGTGTTGGGAAAGGCACAGGTCACTCTATTTTCCCATCAGGAAGAAGAATTAACCACAGGCTCAGCCTGCCGCCCGGAACCAGAATAGGGCCTGAAGCAATCCTACGCTTTTGCGGCCAGCTCCCAAAAAAGCGAGTTGAAAAATGGAGCTCAGGGGCACTGCAAATCACAAACCTGCAGAGTTAGAAATGATAACTCTCGCCCACAAAAATATTGAGGGAAGGCAACGAAGAGGATTTGAAAGCAAGGCAGAATTGCAGGAAACAGATTTCAGGAGGTAGATTCGAATCGCCTTTAAAGCACAGGAAAAGCGGCAAAACCTCGACAATGATGCCCTTGGCCAAAAAGGGCGTATGCGTTTTTTCCTGAATATATTCAGGAAAAAACGCATACGCCCTTTTTGGCCAACCAAGCAACCTGGAAAGGCAAATCAGCGCTACAAAGAAGTCTCGCTTCCCATCGGTCAAAAGGGCCATGCTGAATAAAGTGTCAATACCAGAAATGCAGGAGAGGCCATGGAGAAATGGGAGCCTTGCTACGCTGATGGGCGGGATGTAAATTGCCAACAGCCACTCTGGAGAAGTGTACGGTGTGTCCTGAAACATCTAAAAAACTCGGCTTAGAGAGCATAGGGCACTTCCACTCATGGGCGTCTAATTTGGGAAAACTAAAAATCAGCAAGGCACAGGCACTCCAAAGTTTAGGGTTGCTCTGTTGACAAGAACCTCCACTTCATTCCACCTTAAATATCCCAGGAAAGAGAAAAATGGATAAAGAAGTTGTGGTCCTTAGGTACAATGGAATATCACTCAGCCATGAAATCAACGTCATAAGGCTAGTAGCAGCATGATGAGTGGATTCAGGTACGACGGTTCTAAGTGAAATAAGTCACACAGAAAAAGACACTAATCAGAAGATATCACTTATAGAGGGAATGTAAAATCCGCTACACTTGAACTGAATTACAAAACAGAACAGAGTCACACATTTAGAAAACACACTATGGCTGCCTAACGGGAAAGGTGAGGTGGGGTGATGCCTAAAACAAGGGTTTCAAATTAGCTCAGATACCGTTCCATAAACCCAATATGTAATAGACAAGACCTACTCCTTGCTCAGTGAACTGGACTCAACACCCCCTATTCACCGCCCAAGAATAGATCTGACTAGTAAGAATCTTCAAACCTATGTATTGATATCTCTCCGTAAGTGAGTCAAGTGGGAGTAAAGCGGCATAAACACAGCAGTGAAAAGCAGCTAAACCCCATTAGGAAAATCAATTACTTTTAAAAACCCGTGAAACAAAGACAGTGAAAGACAGAGACATTCTTACAAAATTCGTTCAGGGGCTGTGATGCCACCTGGATTGACCATATCTAGACCCACAGCTGATTGAGATATAAGGGTGGACACTCTTGGGGCTGAGAGGTTTGGTGAGGTTGGGTGAGCAAACGCAGACCCTTTAAAGTAATACTGCGTGGTACCCGTCTGATGGGTCCCAAATCTCCAGGTTCAAGGGCATCTTCCTACATCGAAAACATGCATGAGAAACCCAGAAGATGGTACACCGTGTGATCGGGAAAGGTTTCTAAAACGCACCTCATTTCTCATCTCCTTGTGCTCGGGTTCGCCATTCCATCCGCTTTACTAGCAATCTCCCTCCTTGGAGAATCAACACGTTTAACCTCCTGTTCCGTACAGGTTGCAATTTGTCCTGAGGATGAACGGGAAGAGGGGGAACCAATGAGCGACTAGCTCTAGGTGTTGGGAAAGGCACAGGTCACTCTATTTTCCCATCAGGAAGAAGAATTAACCACAGGCTCAGCCTGCCGCCCGGAACCAGAATAGGTCCTGAAGCAATCCTACGCTTTTGCGGCCAGCTCCCAAAAAAGCGAGTTGAAAAATGGAGCTCAGGGGCACTGCAAATCACAAACCTGCAGAGTTAGAAATGATAACTCTCGCCCACAAAAATATTGAGGGAAGGCAACGAAGAGGATTTGAAAGCAAGGCAGAATTGCAGGAAACAGATTTCAGGAGGTAGATTCGAATCGCCTTTAAAGCACAGGAAAAGCGGCAAAACTCGACAATGATGCCCTTGGCCAAAAAGGGCGTATGCGTTTTTTCCTGAATATATTCAGGAAAAAACGCATACGCCCTTTTTGGCCAACCAAGCAACCTGGAAAGGCAAATCAGCGCTACAAAGAAGTCTCGCTTCCCATCGGTCAAAAGGGCCATGCTGAATAAAGTGTCAATACCAGAAATGCAGGAGAGGCCATGGAGAAATGGGAGCCTTGCTACGCTGATGGGCGGGATGTAAATTGCCAACAGCCACTCTGGAGAAGTGTACGGTGTGTCCTGAAACATCTAAAAAACTCGGCTTAGAGAGCATAGGGCACTTCCACTCATGGGCGTCTAATTTGGGAAAACTAAAAATCAGCAAGGCACAGGCACTCCAAAGTTTAGGGTTGCTCTGTTGACAAGAACCTCCACTTCATTCCACCTTAAATATCCCAGGAAAGAGAAAAATGGATAAAGAAGTTGTGGTCCTTAGGTACAATGGAATATCACTCAGCCATGAAATCAACGTCATAAGGCTAGTAGCAGCATGATGAGTGGATTCAGGTACGACGGTTCTAAGTGAAATAAGTCACACAGAAAAAGACACTAATCAGAAGATATCACTTATAGAGGGAATGTAAAAACCGCTACACTTGAACTGAATTACAAAACAGAACAGAGTCACACATTTAGAAAACACACTATGGCTGCCTAACGGGAAAGGTGAGGTGGGGTGATGCCTAAAACAAGGGTTTCAAATTAGCTCAGATACCGTTCCATAAACCCAATATGTAATAGACAAGACCTACTCCTTGCTCAGTGAACTGGACTCAACACCCCCTATTCACCGCCCAAGAATAGATCTGACTAGTAAGAATCTTCAAACCTATGTATTGATATCTCTCCATAAGTGAGTCAAGAGGGAGTAAAGCGGCATAAACACAGCAGTGAAAAGCAGCTAAACCCCATTAGGAAAATCAATTACTTTTAAAAACCCGTGAAACAAAGACAGTGAAAGAGAGAGAAATTCTTACAAAATTCGTTCAGGGGCTGTGATGCCACCTGGATTGACCATATCTAGACCCACAGCTGATTGAGACATAAGGGTGGACACTCTTGGGGCTGAGAGGTTTGGTGAGGTTGGGTGAGCAAACGCAGACCCTTTAAAGTAATACTGTGTGGTACCCATCCCATGGGTCCCAAATCTCCAGGTTCAAGGGCATCTTCCTACATCGAAAACATGCATGAGAAACCCAGAAGATGGTACACCGTGTGATCGGGAAAGGTTTCTAAAACGCACCTCATTTCTCATCTCCTTGTGCTCGGGTTCGCCATTCCAGCCACTTTAATAGCAATCTCCCTCCTTGGAGAAACAGCACTTTAACCTCCTGTTCCGTACAGGTTTCAATTTGTCCTGAGGATGAACGGGAAGAGGGGGAACCAATGAGCGACTAGCTCTAGGTGGTGGGACAGGCACAGGTCACTCTATTTTCCCATCAGGAAGAAGAATTAACCACCGGCTCAGCCTGCCGCCCGGAACCAGAATAGGTCCTGAAGCAATCCTACGCTTTTGCGGCCAGCTCCCAAAAAAGCGAGTTGAAAAATGGAGCTCAGGGGCCCTGCAAATCACAAACCTGCAGAGTTATAAATGATAACTCTCGCCCACAAAAATATTGAGGGAAGGCAACGAAGAGGATTTGAAAGCAAGGCAGAATTGCAGGAAACAGATTTCAGGAGGTAGATTCGAATCGCCTTTAAAGCACAGGAAAAGCGGCAAAACCTCGACAATGATGCCCTTGGCCAAAAAGGGCGTATGCGTTTTTTCCTGAATATATTCAGGAAAAAACGCATACGCCCTTTTTGGCCAACCAAGCAACCTGGAAAGGCAAATCAGCGCTACAAAGAAGTCTCGCTTCCCATCGGTCAAAAGGGCCATGCTGAATAAAGTGTCAATACCAGAAATGCAAGAGAGGCCATGGAGAAATGGGAGCCTTGCTACGCTGATGGGCGGGATGTAAATTGCCAACAGCCACTCTGGAGAAGTGTACGGTGTGTCCTGAAACATCTAAAAAACTCGGCTTAGAGAGCATAGGGCACTTCCACTCATGGGCGTCTAATTTGGGAAAACTAAAAATCAGCAAGGCACAGGCACTCCAAAGTTTAGGGTTGCTCTGTTGACAAGAACCTCCACTTCATTCCACCTTAAATATCCCAGGAAAGAGAAAAATGGATAAAGAAGTTGTGGTCCTTAGGTACAATGGAATATCACTCAGCCATGAAATCAACGTCATAAGGCTAGTAGCAGCATGATGAGTGGATTCAGGTACGACGGTTCTAAGTGAAATAAGTCACACAGAAAAAGACACTAATCATAAGATATCACTTATAGAGGGAAAGTAAAAACCGCTACACTTGAACTGAATTACAAAACAGAACAGAGTCACACATTTAGAAAACACACTATGGCTGCCTAACGGGAAAGGCGAGGTGGGGTGATGCATAAAACAAGGGTTTCATATTAGCTCAGATACCGTTCCATAAACCCAATATGTAATAGACAAGACCTACTGCTTGCTCAGTGAACTGGACTCAACACCCCCTATTCACCGCCCAAGAATAGATCTGACTAGTAAGAATCTTCAAACCTATGTATTGATATCTCTCCGTAAGTGAGTCAAGTGGGAGTAAAGCGGCATAAACACAGCAGTGAAAAGCAGCTAAACCCCATTAGGAAAATCAATTACTTTTAAAAACCCGTGAAACAAAGACAGTGAAAGAGAGAGACATTCTTACAAAATTCGTTCAGGGGCTGTGATGCCACCTGGATTGACCATATCTAGACCCACAGCTGATTGAGACATAAGGGTGGACACTCTTGGGGCTGAGAGGTTTGGTGAGGTTGGGTGAGCAAACGCAGACCCTTTAAAGTAATACTGCGTGGTACCCGTCTGATGGGTCCCAAATCTCCAGGTTCAAGGGCATCTTCCTACATCGAAAACATGCATGAGAAACCCAGAAGATGGTACACCGTGTGATCGGGAAAGGTTTCTAAAACGCACCTCATTTCTCATCTCCTTGTGCTCGGGTTCGCCATTCCATCCGCTTTACTAGCAATCTCCCTCCTTGGAGAATCAACACGTTTAACCTCCTGTTCCGTACAGGTTGCAATTTGTCCTGAGGATGAACGGGAAGAGGGGGAACCAATGAGCGACTAGCTCTAGGTGTTGGGAAAGGCACAGGTCACTCTATTTTCCCATCAGGAAGAAGAATTAACCACAGGCTCAGCCTGCCGCCCGGAACCAGAATAGGTCCTGAAGCAATCCTACGCTTTTGCGGCCAGCTCCCAAAAAAGCGAGTTGAAAAATGGAGCTCAGGGGCACTGCAAATCACAAACCTGCAGAGTTAGAAATGATAACTCTCGCCCACAAAAATATTGAGGGAAGGCAACGAAGAGGATTTGAAAGCAAGGCAGAATTGCAGGAAACAGATTTCAGGAGGTAGATTCGAATCGCCTTTAAAGCACAGGAAAAGCGGCAAAACCTCGACAATGATGCCCTTGGCCAAAAAGGGCGTATGCGTTTTTTCCTGAATATATTCAGGAAAAAACGCATACGCCCTTTTTGGCCAACCAAGCAACCTGGAAAGGCAAATCAGCGCTACAAAGAAGTCTCGCTTCCCATCGGTCAAAAGGGCCATGCTGAATAAAGTGTCAATACCAGAAATGCAGGAGAGGCCATGGAGAAATGGGAGCCTTGCTACGCTGATGGGCGAGATGTAAATTGCCAACAGCCACTCTGGAGAAGTGTACGGTGTGTCCTGAAACATCTAAAAAACTCGGCTTAGAGAGCATAGGGCACTTCCACTCATGGGCGTCTAATTTGGGAAAACTAAAAATCAGCAAGGCACAGGCACTCCAAAGTTTAGGGTTGCTCTGTTGACAAGAACCTCCACTTCATTCCACCTTAAATATCCCAGGAAAGAGAAAAATGGATAAAGAAGTTGTGGTCCTTAGGTACAATGGAATATCACTCAGCCATGAAATCAACGTCATAAGGCTAGTAGCAGCATGATGAGTGGATTCAGGTACGACGGTTCTAAGTGAAATAAGTCACACAGAAAAAGACACTAATCAGAAGATATCACTTATAGAGGGAATGTAAAAACCGCTACACTTGAACTGAATTACAAAACAGAACAGAGTCACACATTTAGAAAACACACTATGGCTGCCTAACGGGAAAGGTGAGGTGGGGTGATGCCTAAAACAAGGGTTTCAAATTAGCTCAGATACCGTTCCATAAACCCAATATGTAATAGACAAGACCTACTCCTTGCTCAGTGAACTGGACTCAACACCCCCTATTCACCGCCCAAGAATAGATCTGACTAGTAAGAATCTTCAAACCTATGTATTGATATCTCTCCGTAAGTGAGTCAAGTGGGAGTAAAGCGGCATAAACACAGCAGTGAAAAGCAGCTAAACCCCATTAGGAAAATCAATTACTTTTAAAAACCCGTGAAACAAAGACAGTGAAAGAGAGAGAAATTCTTACAAAATTCGTTCAGGGGCTGTGATGCCACCTGGATTGACCATATCTAGACCCACAGCTGATTGAGACATAAGGGTGGACACTCTTGGGGCTGAGAGGTTTGGTGAGGTTGGGTGAGCAAACGCAGACCCTTTAAAGTAATACTGCGTGGTACCCGTCTGATGGGTCCCAAATCTCCAGGTTCAAGGGCATCTTCCTACATCGAAAACATGCATGAGAAACCCAGAAAATGGTACACCGTGTGATCGGGAAAGGTTTCTAAAACGCACCTCATTTCTCATCTCCTTGTGCTCGGGTTCGCCATTCCATCCGCTTTACTAGCAATCTCCCTCCTTGGAGAATCAACACGTTTAACCTCCTGTTCCGTACAGGTTTCAATTTGTCCTGAGGATGAACGGGAAGAGGGGGAACCAATGAGCGACTAGCTCTAGGTGTTGGGAAAGGCACAGGTCACTCTATTTTCCCATCAGGAAGAAGAATTAACCACAGGCTCAGCCTGCCGCCCGGAACCAGAATAGGGCCTGAAGCAATCCTACGCTTTTGCGGCCAGCTCCCAAAAAAGCGAGTTGAAAAATGGAGCTCAGGGGCACTGCAAATCACAAACCTGCAGAGTTAGAAATGATAACTCTCGCCCACAAAAATATTGAGGGAAGGCAACGAAGAGGATTTGAAAGCAAGGCAGAATTGCAGGAAACAGATTTCAGGAGGTAGATTCGAATCGCCTTTAAAGCACAGGAAAAGCGGCAAAACCTCGACAATGATGCCCTTGGCCAAAAAGGGCGTATGCGTTTTTTCCTGAATATATTCAGGAAACAACGCATACGCCCTTTTTGGCCAACCAAGCAACCTGGAAAGGCAAATCAGCGCTACAAAGAAGTCTCGCTTCCCATCGTTCAAAAGGGCTATGCTGAATAAAGTGTCAATACCAGAAATGCAGGAGAGGCCATGGAGAAATGGGAGCCTTGCTACGCTGATGGGCGGGATGTAAATTGCCAACAGCCACTCTGGAGAAGTGTATGGTGTGTCCTGAAACATCTAAAAAACTCGGCTTAGAGAGCATAGGGCACTTCCACTCATGGGCGTCTAATTTGGGAAAACTAAAAATCAGCAAGGCACAGGCACTCCAAAGTTTAGGGTTGCTCTGTTGACAAGAACCTCCACTTCATTCCACCTTAAATATCCCAGGAAAGAGAAAAATGGATAAAGAAGTTGTGGTCCTTAGGTACAATGGAATATCACTCAGCCATGAAATCAACGTCATAAGGCTAGTAGCAGCATGATGAGTGGATTCAGGTACGACGGTTCTAAGTGAAATAAGTCACACAGAAAAAGACACTAATCAGAAGATATCACTTATAGAGGGAATGTAAAAACCGCTACACTTGAACTGAATTACAAAACAGAACAGAGTCACACATTTAGAAAACACACTATGGCTGCCTATCGGGAAAGGTGAGGTGGGGTGATGCCTAAAACAAGGGTTTCAAATTAGCTCAGATACCGTTCCATAAACCCAATATGTAATAGACAAGACCTACTCCTTGCTCAGTGAACTGGACTCAACACCCCCTATTCACCGCCCAAGAATAGATCTGATTAGTAAGAATCTTCAAACCTATGTATTGATATCTCTCCGTAAGTGAGTCAAGTGGGAGTAAAGCGGCATAAACACAGCAGTGAAAATCAGCTAAACCCCATTAGGAAAATCAATTACTTTTAAAAACCCGTGAAACAAAGACAGTGAAAGAGAGAGAAATTCTTACAAAATTCGTTCAGGGGCTGTGATGCCACCTGGATTGACCATATCTAGACCCACAGCTGATTGAGACATAAGGGTGGACACTCTTGGGGCTGAGAGTTTTGGTGAGCTTGGGTGAGCAAACGCAGACCCTTTAAAGTAATACTGCGTGGTACCCGTCTGATGGGTCCCAAATCTCCAGGTTCAAGGGCATCTTCCTACATCGAAAACATGCATGAGAAACCCAGAAGATGGTACACTGTGTGATCGGGAAAGGTTTCTAAAACGCACCTCATTTCTCATCTCCTTGTGCTCGGGTTCGCCATTCCAGCCACTTTAATAGCAACCTCCCTCCTTGGAGAATCAGCACTTTAACCTCCTGTTCCGTACAGGTTTCAATTTGTCCTGAGGATGAACGGGAAGTGGGGGAAACAATGAGCGACTAGCTCTAGGTGGTGGGACAGGCACAGGTCACTCTATTTTCCCATCAGGAAGAAGAATTAACCACAGGCTCAGCCTGCCGCCCGGAACCAGAATAGGGCCTGAAGCAATCCTACGCTTTTGCGGCCAGCTCCCAAAAAAGCGAGTTGAAAAATGGAGCTCAGGGGCCCTGCAAATCACAAACCTGCAGAGTTAGAAATGATAACTCTCGCCCACAAAAATATTGAGGGAAGGCAACGAAGAGGATTTGAAAGCAAGGCAGAATTGCAGGAAACAGATTTCAGGAGGTAGATTCGAATCGCCTTTAAAGCACAGGAAAAGCGGCAAAACCTCGACAATGATGCCCTTGGCCAAAAAGGGCGTATGCGTTTTTTCCTGAATATATTCAGGAAAAAACGCATACGCCCTTTTTGGCCAACCAAGCAACCTGGAAAGGCAAATCAGCGCTACAAAGAAGTCTCGCTTCCCATCGGTCAAAAGGGCCATGCTGAATAAAGTGTCAATACCAGAAATGCAAGAGAGGCCATGGAGAAATGGGAGCCTTGCTACGCTGATGGGCGGGATGTAAATTGCCAACAGCCACTCTGGAGAAGTGTACGGTGTGTCCTGAAACATCTAAAAAACTCGGCTTAGAGAGCATAGGGCACTTCCACTCATGGGCGTCTAATTTGGGAAAACTAAAAATCAGCAAGGCACAGGCACTCCAAAGTTTAGGGTTGCTCTGTTGACAAGAACCTCCACTTCATTCCACCTTAAATATCCCAGGAAAGAGAAAAATGGATAAAGAAGTTGTGGTCCTTAGGTACAATGGAATATCACTCAGCCATGAAATCAACGTCATAAGGCTAGTAGCAGCATGATGAGTGGATTCAGGTAGGACGGTTCTAAGTGAAATAAGTCACACAGAAAAAGACACTAATCATAAGATATCACTTATAGAGGGAAAGTAAAAACCGCTACACTTGAACTGAATTACAAAACAGAACAGAGTCACACATTTAGAAAACACACTATGGCTGCCTAACGGGAAAGGCGAGGTGGGGTGATGCATAAAACAAGGGTTTCAAATTAGCTCAGATACCGTTCCATAAACCCAATATGTAATAGACAAGACCTACTGCTTGCTCAGTGAACTGGACTCAACACCCCCTATTCACCGCCCAAGAATATATCTGACTAGTAAGAATCTTCAAACCTATGTATTGATATCTCTCCGTAAGTGAGTCAAGTGGGAGTAAAGCGGCATAAACACAGCAGTGAAAAGCAGCTAAACCCCATTAGGAAAATCAATTACTTTTAAAAACCCGTGAAACAAAGACAGTGAAAGAGAGAGAAATTCTTACAAAATTCGTTCAGGGGCTGTGATGCCACCTGGATTGACCATATCTAGACCCACAGCTGATTGAGACATAAGGGTGGACACTCTTGGGGCTGAGAGGTTTGGTGAGGTTGGGTGAGCAAACGCAGACCCTTTAAAGTAATACTGCGTGGTACCCGTCTGATGGGTCCCAAATCTCCAGGTTCAAGGGCATCTTCCTACATCGAAAACATGCATGAGAAACCCAGAAGATGGTACACCGTGTGATCGGGAAAGGTTTCTAAAACGCACCTCATTTCTCATCTCCTTGTGCTCGGGTTCGCCATTCCATCCGCTTTACTAGCAATCTCCCTCCTTGGAGAATCAACACGTTTAACCTCCTGTTCCGTACAGGTTGCAATTTGTCCTGAGGATGAACGGGAAGAGGGGGAACCAATGAGCGACTAGCTCTAGGTGTTGGGAAAGGCACAGGTCACTCTATTTTCCCATCAGGAAGAAGAATTAACCACAGGCTCAGCCTGCCGCCCGGAACCAGAATAGGGCCTGAAGCAATCCTACGCTTTTGCGGCCAGCTCCCAAAAAAGCGAGTTGAAAAATGGAGCTCAGGGGCACTGCAAATCACAAACCTGCAGAGTTATAAATGATAACTCTCGCCCACAAAAATATTGAGGGAAGGCAACGAAGAGGATTTGAAAGCAAGGCAGAATTGCAGGAAACAGATTTCAGGAGGTAGATTCGAATCGCCTTTAAAGCACAGGAAAAGCGGCAAAACCTCGACAATGATGCCCTTGGCCAAAAAGGGCGTATGCGTTTTTTCCTGAATATATTCAGGAAAAAACGCATACGCCCTTTTTGGCCAACCAAGCAACCTGGAAAGGCAAATCAGCGCTACAAAGAAGTCTCGCTTCCCATCGTTCAAAAGGGCCATGCTGAATAAAGTGTCAATACCAGAAATGCAGGAGAGGCCATGGAGAAATGGGAGCCTTGCTACGCTGATGGGCGGGATGTAAATTGCCAACAGCCACTCTGGAGAAGTGTACGGTGTGTCCTGAAACATCTAAAAAACTCGGCTTAGAGAGCATAGGGCACTTCCACTCATGGGCGTCTAATTTGGGAAAACTAAAAATCAGCAAGGCACAGGCACTCCAAAGTTTAGGGTTGCTCTGTTGACAAGAACCTCCACTTCATTCCACCTTAAATATCCCAGGAAAGAGAAAAATGGATAAAGAAGTTGTGGTCCTTAGGTACAATGGAATATCACTCAGCCATGAAATCAACGTCATAAGGCTAGTAGCAGCATGATGAGTGGATTCAGGTAGGACGGTTCTAAGTGAAATAAGTCACACAGAAAAAGACACTAATCATAAGATATCACTTATAGAGGGAAAGTAAAAACCGCTACACTTGAACTGAATTACAAAACAGAACAGAGTCACACATTTAGAAAACACACTATGGCTGCCTAACGGGAAAGGCGAGGTGGGGTGATGCATAAAACAAGGGTTTCATATTAGCTCAGATACCGTTCCATAAACCCAATATGTAATAGACAAGACCTACTGCTTGCTCAGTGAACTGGACTCAACACCCCCTATTCACCGCCCAAGAATAGATCTGACTAGTAAGAATCTTCAAACCTATGTATTGATATCTCTCCGTAAGTGAGTCAAGTGGGAGTAAAGCGGCATAAACACAGCAGTGAAAAGCAGCTAAACCCCATTAGGAAAATCAATTACTTTTAAAAACCCGTGAAACAAAGACAGTGAAAGAGAGAGACATTCTTACAAAATTCGTTCAGGGGCTGTGATGCCACCTGGATTGACCATATCTAGACCCACAGCTGATTGAGACATAAGGGTGGACACTCTTGGGGCTGAGAGGTTTGGTGAGGTTGGGTGAGCAAACGCAGACCCTTTAAAGTAATACTGCGTGGTACCCGTCTGATGGGTCCCAAATCTCCAGGTTCAAGGGCATCTTCCTACATCGAAAACATGCATGAGAAACCCAGAAGATGGTACACCGTGTGATCGGGAAAGGTTTCTAAAACGCACCTCATTTCTCATCTCCTTGTGCTCGGGTTCGCCATTCCATCCGCTTTACTAGCAATCTCCCTCCTTGGAGAATCAACACGTTTAACCTCCTGTTCCGTACAGGTTGCAATTTGTCCTGAGGATGAACGGGAAGAGGGGGAACCAATGAGCGACTAGCTCTAGGTGTTGGGAAAGGCACAGGTCACTCTATTTTCCCATCAGGAAGAAGAATTAACCACAGGCTCAGCCTGCCGCCCGGAACCAGAATAGGTCCTGAAGCAATCCTACGCTTTTGCGGCCAGCTCCCAAAAAAGCGAGTTGAAAAATGGAGCTCAGGGGCACTGCAAATCACAAACCTGCAGAGTTAGAAATGATAACTCTCGCCCACAAAAATATTGAGGGAAGGCAACGAAGAGGATTTGAAAGCAAGGCAGAATTGCAGGAAACAGATTTCAGGAGGTAGATTCGAATCGCCTTTAAAGCACAGGAAAAGCGGCAAAACCTCGAAAATGATGCCCTTGGCCAAAAAGGGCGTATGCGTTTTTTCCTGAATATATTCAGGAAAAAACGCATACGCCCTTTTTGGCCAACCAAGCAACCTGGAAAGGCAAATCAGCGCTACAAAGAAGTCTCGCTTCCCATCGGTCAAAAGGGCCATGCTGAATAAAGTGTCAATACCAGAAATGCAGGAGAGGCCATGGAGAAATGGGAGCCTTGCTACGCTGATGGGCGAGATGTAAATTGCCAACAGCCACTCTGGAGAAGTGTACGGTGTGTCCTGAAACATCTAAAAAACTCGGCTTAGAGAGCATAGGGCACTTCCACTCATGGGCGTCTAATTTGGGAAAACTAAAAATCAGCAAGGCACAGGCACTCCAAAGTTTAGGGTTGCTCTGTTGACAAGAACCTCCACTTCATTCCACCTTAAATATCCCAGGAAAGAGAAAAATGGATAAAGAAGTTGTGGTCCTTAGGTACAATGGAATATCACTCAGCCATGAAATCAACGTCATAAGGCTAGTAGCAGCATGATGAGTGGATTCAGGTAGGACGGTTCTAAGTGAAATAAGTCACACAGAAAAAGACACTAATCATAAGATATCACTTATAGAAGGAAAGTAAAAACCGCTACACTTGAACTGAATTACAAAACAGAACAGAGTCACACATTTAGAAAACACACTATGGCTGCCTAACGGGAAAGGCGAGGTGGGGTGATGCATAAAACAAGGGTTTCAAATTAGCTCAGATAACGTTCCATAAACCCAATATGTAATAGACAAGACCTACTGCTTGCTCAGTGAACTGGACTCAACACCCCCTATTCACCGCCCAAGAATAGATCTGACTAGTAAGAATCTTCAAACCTATGTATTGATATCTCTCCGTAAGTGAGTCAAGTGGGAGTAAAGCGGCATAAACACAGCAGTGAAAAGCAGCTAAACCCCATTAGGAAAATCAATTACTTTTAAAAACCCGTGAAACAAAGACAGTGAAAGAGAGAGAAATTCTTACAAAATTCGTTCAGGGGCTGTGATGCCACCTGGATTGACCATATCTAGACCCACAGCTGATTGAGACATAAGGGTGGACACTCTTGGGGCTGAGAGGTTTGGTGAGGTTGGGTGAGCAAACGCAGACCCTTTAAAGTAATACTGCGTGGTACCCGTCTGATGGGTCCCAAATCTCCAGGTTCAAGGGCATCTTCCTACATCGAAAACATGCATGAGAAACCCAGAAGATGGTACACCGTGTGATCGGGAAAGGTTTCTAAAACGCACCTCATTTCTCATCTCCTTGTGCTCGGGTTCGCCATTCCATCCGCTTTACTAGCAATCTCCCTCCTTGGAGAATCAACACGTTTAACCTCCTGTTCCGTACAGGTTGCAATTTGTCCTGAGGATGAACGGGAAGAGGGGGAACCAATGAGCGACTAGCTCTAGGTGTTGGGAAAGGCACAGGTCACTCTATTTTCCCATCAGGAAGAAGAATTAACCACAGGCTCAGCCTGCCGCCCAGAACCAGAATAGGTCCTGAAGCAATCCTACGCTTTTGCGGCCAGCTCCCAAAAAAGCGAGTTGAAAAATGGAGCTCAGGGGCACTGCAAATCACAAACCTGCAGAGTTATAAATGATAACTCTCGCCCACAAAAATATTGAGGGAAGGCAACGAAGAGGATTTGAAAGCAAGGCAGAATTGCAGGAAACAGATTTCAGGAGGTAGATTCGAATCGCCTTTAAAGCACAGGAAAAGCGGCAAAACCTCGACAATGATGCCCTTGGCCAAAAAGGGCGTATGCGTTTTTTCCTGAATATATTCAGGAAAAAACGCATACGCCCTTTTTGGCCAACCAAGCAACCTGGAAAGGCAAATCAGCGCTACAAAGAAGTCTCGCTTCCCATCGTTCAAAAGGGCCATGCTGAATAAAGTGTCAATACCAGAAATGCAGGAGAGGCCATGGAGAAATGGGAGCCTTGCTACGCTGATGGGCGGGATGTAAATTGCCAACAGCCACTCTGGAGAAGTGTACGGTGTGTCCTGAAACATCTAAAAAACTCGGCTTAGAGAGCATAGGGCACTTCCACTCATGGGCGTCTAATTTGGGAAAACTAAAAATCAGCAAGGCACAGGCACTCCAAAGTTTAGGGTTGCTCTGTTGACAAGAACCTCCACTTCATTCCACCTTAAATACCCCAGGAAAGAGAAAAATGGATAAAGAAGTTGTGGTCCTTAGGTACAATGGAATATCACTCAGCCATGAAATCAACGTCATAAGGCTAGTAGCAGCATGATGAGTGGATTCAGGTACGACGGTTCTAAGTGAAATAAGTCACACAGAAAAAGACACTAATCAGAAGATATCACTTATAGAGGGAATGTAAAAACCGCTACACTTGAACTGAATTACAAAACAGAACAGAGTCACACATTTAGAAAACACACTATGGCTGCCTAACGGGAAAGGCGAGGTGGGGTGATGCATAAAACAAGGGTTTCAAATTAGCTCAGATACCGTTCCATAAACCCAATATGTAATAGACAAGACCTACTGCTTGCTCAGTGAACTGCACTCAACACCCCCTATTCACCGCCCAAGAATAGATCTGATTAGTAAGAATCTTCAAACCTATGTATTGATATCTCTCCGTAAGTGAGTCAAGTGGGAGTAAAGCGGCATAAACACAGCAGTGAAAAGCAGCTAAACCCCATTAGGAAAATCAATTACTTTTAAAAACCCGTGAAACAAAGACAGTGAAAGAGAGAGAAATTCTTACAAAATTCGTTCAGGGGCTGTGATGCCACCTGGATTGACCATATCTAGACCCACAGCTGATTGAGACATAAGGGTGGACACTCTTGGGGCTGAGAGTTTTGGTGAGCTTGGGTGAGCAAACGCAGACCCTTTAAAGTAATACTGCGTGGTACCCGTCTGATGGGTCCCAAATCTCCAGGTTCAAGGGCATCTTCCTACATCGAAAACATGCATGAGAAACCCAGAAGATGGTACACTGTGTGATCGGGAAAGGTTTCTAAAACGCACCTCATTTCTCATCTCCTTGTGCTCGGGTTCGCCATTCCAGCCACTTTAATAGCAACCTCCCTCCTTGGAGAATCAGCACTTTAACCTCCTGTTCCGTACAGGTTTCAATTTGTCCTGAGGATGAACGGGAAGTGGGGGAACCAATGAGCGACTAGCTCTAGGTGGTGGGACAGGCACAGGTCACTCTATTTTCCCATCAGGAAGAAGAATTAACCACAGGCTCAGCCTGCCGCCCGGAACCAGAATAGGGCCTGAAGCAATCCTACGCTTTTGCGGCCAGCTCCCAAAAAAGCGAGTTGAAAAATGGAGCTCAGGGGCCCTGCAAATCACAAACCTGCAGAGTTAGAAATGATAACTCTCGCCCACAAAAATATTGAGGGAAGGCAACGAAGAGGATTTGAAAGCAAGGCAGAATTGCAGGAAACAGATTTCAGGAGGTAGATTCGAATCGCCTTTAAAGCACAGGAAAAGCGGCAAAACCTCGACAATGATGCCCTTGGCCAAAAAGGGCGTATGCGTTTTTTCCTGAATATATTCAGGAAAAAACGCATACGCCCTTTTTGGCCAACCAAGCAACCTGGAAAGGCAAATCAGCGCTACAAAGAAGTCTCGCTTCCCATCGGTCAAAAGGGCCATGCTGAATAAAGTGTCAATACCAGAAATGCAGGAGAGGCCATGGAGAAATGGGAGCCTTGCTACGCTGATGGGCGGGATGTAAATTGCCAACAGCCACTCTGGAGAAGTGTACGGTGTGTCCTGAAACATCTAAAAAACTCGGCTTAGAGAGCATAGGGCACTTCCACTCATGGGCGTCTAATTTGGGAAAACTAAAAATCAGCAAGGCACAGGCACTCCAAAGTTTAGGGTTGCTCTGTTGACAAGAACCTCCACTTCATTCCACCTTAAATACCCCAGGAAAGAGAAAAATGGATAAAGAAGTTGTGGTCCTTAGGTACAATGGAATATCACTCAGCCATGAAATCAACGTCATAAGGCTAGTAGCAGCATGATGAGTGGATTCAGGTACGACGGTTCTAAGTGAAATAAGTCACACAGAAAAAGACACTAATCAGAAGATATCACTTATAGAGGGAATGTAAAAACCGCTACACTTGAACTGAATTACAAAACAGAACAGAGTCACACATTTAGAAAACACACTATGGCTGCCTAACGGGAAAGGTGAGGTGGGGTGATGCCTAAAACAAGGGTTTCAAATTAGCTCAGATACCGTTCCATAAACCCAATATGTAATAGACAAGACCTACTCCTTGCTCAGTGAACTGGACTCAACACCCCCTATTCACCGCCCAAGAATAGATCTGACTAGTAAGAATCTTCAAACCTATGTATTGATATCTCTCCGTAAGTGAGTCAAGTGGGAGTAAAGCGGCATAAACACAGCAGTGAAAAGCAGCTAAACCCCATTAGGAAAATCAATTACTTTTAAAAACCCGTGAAACAAAGAGAGTGAAAGAGAGAGAAATTCTTACAAAATTCGTTCAGGGGCTGTGATGCCACCTGGATTGACCATATCTAGACCCACAGCTGATTGAGACATAAGGGTGGACACTCTTGGGGCTGAGAGGTTTGGTGAGGTTGGGTGAGCAAACGTAGACCCTTTAAAGTAATACTGTGTGGTACCCATCCCATGGGTCCCAAATCTCCAGGTTCAAGGGCATCTTCCTACATCGAAAACATGCATGAGAAACCCAGAAGATGGTACACCGTGTGATCGGGAAAGGTTTCTAAAACGCACCTCATTTCTCATCTCCTTGTGCTCGGGTTCGCCATTCCAGCCACTTTAATAGCAATCACCCTCCTTGGAGAAACAGCACTTTAACCTCCTGTTCCGTACAGGTTTCAATTTGTCCTGAGGATGAACGGGAAGAGGGGGAACCAATGAGCGACTAGCTCTAGGTGGTGGGACAGGCACAGGTCACTCTATTTTCCCATCAGGAAGAAGAATTAACCACCGGCTCAGCCTGCCGCCCGGAACCAGAATAGGTCCTGAAGCAATCCTACGCTTTTGCGGCCAGCTCCCAAAAAAGCGAGTTGAAAAATGGAGCTCAGGGGCCCTGCAAATCACAAACCTGCAGAGTTATAAATGATAACTCTCGCCCACAAAAATATTGAGGGAAGGCAACGAAGAGGATTTGAAAGCAAGGCAGAATTGCAGGAAACAGATTTCAGGAGGTAGATTCGAATCGCCTTTAAAGCACAGGAAAAGCGGCAAAACCTCGACAATGATGCCCTTGGCCAAAAAGGGCGTATGCGTTTTTTCCTGAATATATTCAGGAAAAAACGCATACGCCCTTTTTGGCCAACCAAGCAACCTGGAAAGGCAAATCAGCGCTACAAAGAAGTCTCGCTTCCCATCGGTCAAAAGGGCCATGCTGAATAAAGTGTCAATACCAGAAATGCAGGAGAGGCCATGGAGAAATGGGAGCCTTGCTACGCTGATGGGCGGGATGTAAATTGCCAACAGCCACTCTGGAGAAGTGTACGGTGTGTCCTGAAACATCTAAAAAACTCGGCTTAGAGAGCATAGGGCACTTCCACTCATGGGCGTCTAATTTGGGACAACTAAAAATCAGCAAGGCACAGGCACTCCAAAGTTTAGGGTTGCTCTGTTGACAAGAACCTCCACTTCATTCCACCTTAAATATCCCAGGAAAGAGAAAAATGGATAAAGAAGTTGTGGTCCTTAGGTACAATGGAATATCACTCAGCCATGAAATCAACGTCATAAGGCTAGTAGCAGCATGATGAGTGGATTCAGGTACGACGGTTCTAAGTGAAATAAGTCACACAGAAAAAGACACTAATCATAACATATCACTTATAGAGGGAATGTAAAAACCGCTACACTTGAACTGAATTACAAAACAGAACAGAGTCACACATTTAGAAAACACACTATGGCTGCCTAACGGGAAAGGTGAGGTGGGGTGATGCCTAAAACAAGGGTTTCAAATTAGCTCAGATACCGTTCCATAAACCCAATATGTAATAGACAAGACCTACTCCTTGCTCAGTGAACTGGACTCAACACCCCCTATTCACCGCCCAAGAATAGATCTGACTAGTAAGAATCTTCAAACCTATGTATTGATATCTCTCCGTAAGTGAGTCAAGTGGGAGTAAAGCGGCATAAACACAGCAGTGAAAAGCAGCTAAACCCCATTAGGAAAATCAATTACTTTTAAAAACCCGTGAAACAAAGACAGTGAAAGAGAGAGAAATTCTTACAAAATTCGTTCAGGGGCTGTGATGCCACCTGGATTGACCATATCTAGACCCACAGCTGATTGAGACATAAGGGTGGACACTCTTGGGGCTGAGAGGTTTGGTGAGGTTGGGTGAGCAAACGTAGACCCTTTAAAGTAATACTGTGTGGTACCCATCCCATGGGTCCCAAATCTCCAGGTTCAAGGGCATCTTCCTACATCGAAAACATGCATGAGAAACCCAGAAGATGGTACACCGTGTGATCGGGAAAGGTTTCTAAAACGCACCTCATTTCTCATCTCCTTGTGCTCGGGTTCGCCATTCCAGCCACTTTAATAGCAATCTCCCTCCTTGGAGAAACAGCACTTTAACCTCCTGTTCCGTACAGGTTTCAATTTGTCCTGAGGATGAACGGGAAGAGGGGGAACCAATGAGCGACTAGCTCTAGGTGGTGGGACAGGCACAGGTCACTCTATTTTCCCATCAGGAAGAAGAATTAACCACCGGCTCAGCCTGCCGCCCGGAACCAGAATAGGTCCTGAAGCAATCCTACGCTTTTGCGGCCAGCTCCCAAAAAAGCGAGTTGAAAAATGGAGCTCAGGGGCCCTGCAAATCACAAACCTGCAGAGTTATAAATGATAACTCTCGCCCACAAAAATATTGAGGGAAGGCAACGAAGAGGATTTGAAAGCAAGGCAGAATTGCAGGAAACAGATTTCAGGAGGTAGATTCGAATCGCCTTTAAAGCACAGGAAAAGCGGCAAAACCTCGACAATGATGCCCTTGGCCAAAAAGGGCGTATGCGTTTTTTCCTGAATATATTCAGGAAAAAACGCATACGCCCTTTTTGGCCAACCAAGCAACCTGGAAAGGCAAATCAGCGCTACAAAGAAGTCTCGCTTCCCATCGGTCAAAAGGGCCATGCTGAATAAAGTGTCAATACCAGAAATGCAAGAGAGGCCATGGAGAAATGGGAGCCTTGCTACGCTGATGGGCGGGATGTAAATTGCCAACAGCCACTCTGGAGAAGTGTACGGTGTGTCCTGAAACATCTAAAAAACTCGGCTTAGAGAGCATAGGGCACTTCCACTCATGGGCGTCTAATTTGGGAAAACTAAAAATCAGCAAGGCACAGGCACTCCAAAGTTTAGGGTTGCTCTGTTGACAAGAACCTCCACTTCATTCCACCTTAAATACCCCAGGAAAGAGAAAAATGGATAAAGAAGTTGTGGTCCTTAGGTACAATGGAATATCACTCAGCCATGAAATCAACGTCATAAGGCTAGTAGCAGCATGATGAGTGGATTCAGGTACGACGGTTCTAAGTGAAATAAGTCACACAGAAAAAGACACTAATCAGAAGATATCACTTATAGAGGGAATGTAAAAACCGCTACACTTGAACTGAATTACAAAACAGAACAGAGTCAGACATTTAGAAAACACACTATGGCTGCCTAACGGGAAAGGCGAGGTGGGGTGATGCATAAAACAAGGGTTTCAAATTAGCTCAGATACCGTTCCATAAACCCAATATGTAATAGACAAGACCTACTGCTTGCTCAGTGAACTGCACTCAACACCCCCTATTCACCGCCCAAGAATAGATCTGATTAGTAAGAATCTTCAAACCTATGTATTGATATCTCTCCGTAAGTGAGTCAAGTGGGAGTAAAGCGGCATAAACACAGCAGTGAAAAGCAGCTAAACCCCATTAGGAAAATCAATTACTTTTAAAAACCCGTGAAACAAAGACAGTGAAAGAGAGAGAAATTCTTACAAAATTCGTTCAGGGGCTGTGATGCCACCTGGATTGACCATATCTAGACCCACAGCTGATTGAGACATAAGGGTGGACACTCTTGGGGCTGAGAGTTTTGGTGAGCTTGGGTGAGCAAACGCAGACCCTTTAAAGTAATACTGCGTGGTACCCGTCTGATGGGTCCCAAATCTCCAGGTTCAAGGGCATCTTCCTACATCGAAAACATGCATGAGAAACCCAGAAGATGGTACACTGTGTGATCGGGAAAGGTTTCTAAAACGCACCTCATTTCTCATCTCCTTGTGCTCGGGTTCGCCATTCCAGCCACTTTAATAGCAACCTCCCTCCTTGGAGAATCAGCACTTTAACCTCCTGTTCCGTACAGGTTTCAATTTGTCCTGAGGATGAACGGGAAGTGGGGGAACCAATGAGCGACTAGCTCTAGGTGGTGGGACAGGCACAGGTCACTCTATTTTCCCATCAGGAAGAAGAATTAACCACAGGCTCAGCCTGCCGCCCGGAACCAGAATAGGGCCTGAAGCAATCCTACGCTTTTGCGGCCAGCTCCCAAAAAAGCGAGTTGAAAAATGGAGCTCAGGGGCCCTGCAAATCACAAACCTGCAGAGTTAGAAATGATAACTCTCGCCCACAAAAATATTGAGGGAAGGCAACGAAGAGGATTTGAAAGCAAGGCAGAATTGCAGGAAACAGATTTCAGGAGGTAGATTCGAATCGCCTTTAAAGCACAGGAAAAGCGGCAAAACCTCGACAATGATGCCCTTGGCCAAAAAGGGCGTATGCGTTTTTTCCTGAATATATTCAGGAAAAAACGCATACGCCCTTTTTGGCCAACCAAGCAACCTGGAAAGGCAAATCAGCGCTACAAAGAAGTCTCGCTTCCCATCGGTCAAAAGGGCCATGCTGAATAAAGTGTCAATACCAGAAATGCAGGAGAGGCCATGGAGAAATGGGAGCCTTGCTACGCTGATGGGCGGGATGTAAATTGCCAACAGCCACTCTGGAGAAGTGTACGGTGTGTCCTGAAACATCTAAAAAACTCGGCTTAGAGAGCATAGGGCACTTCCACTCATGGGCGTCTAATTTGGGACAACTAAAAATCAGCAAGGCACAGGCACTCCAAAGTTTAGGGTTGCTCTGTTGACAAGAACCTCCACTTCATTCCACCTTAAATATCCCAGGAAAGAGAAAAATGGATAAAGAAGTTGTGGTCCTTAGGTACAATGGAATATCACTCAGCCATGAAATCAACGTCATAAGGCTAGTAGCAGCATGATGAGTGGATTCAGGTACGACGGTTCTAAGTGAAATAAGTCACACAGAAAAAGACACTAATCATAACATATCACTTATAGAGGGAATGTAAAAACCGCTACACTTGAACTGAATTACAAAACAGAACAGAGTCACACATTTAGAAAACACACTATGGCTGCCTAACGGGAAAGGTGAGGTGGGGTGATGCCTAAAACAAGGGTTTCAAATTAGCTCAGATACCGTTCCATAAACCCAATATGTAATAGACAAGACCTACTCCTTGCTCAGTGAACTGGACTCAACACCCCCTATTCACCGCCCAAGAATAGATCTGACTAGTAAGAATCTTCAAACCTATGTATTGATATCTCTCCGTAAGTGAGTCAAGTGGGAGTAAAGCGGCATAAACACAGCAGTGAAAAGCAGCTAAACCCCATTAGGAAAATCAATTACTTTTAAAAACCCGTGAAACAAAGACAGTGAAAGAGAGAGAAATTCTTACAAAATTCGTTCAGGGGCTGTGATGCCACCTGGATTGACCATATCTAGACCCACAGCTGATTGAGACATAAGGGTGGACACTCTTGGGGCTGAGAGGTTTGGTGAGGTTGGGTGAGCAAACGTAGACCCTTTAAAGTAATACTGTGTGGTACCCATCCCATGGGTCCCAAATCTCCAGGTTCAAGGGCATCTTCCTACATCGAAAACATGCATGAGAAACCCAGAAGATGGTACACCGTGTGATCGGGAAAGGTTTCTAAAACGCACCTCATTTCTCATCTCCTTGTGCTCGGGTTCGCCATTCCAGCCACTTTAATAGCAATCACCCTCCTTGGAGAAACAGCACTTTAACCTCCTGTTCCGTACAGGTTTCAATTTGTCCTGAGGATGAACGGGAAGAGGGGGAACCAATGAGCGACTAGCTCTAGGTGGTGGGACAGGCACAGGTCACTCTATTTTCCCATCAGGAAGAAGAATTAACCACCGGCTCAGCCTGCCGCCCGGAACCAGAATAGGTCCTGAAGCAATCCTACGCTTTTGCGGCCAGCTCCCAAAAAAGCGAGTTGAAAAATGGAGCTCAGGGACCCTGCAAATCACAAACCTGCAGAGTTAGAAATGATAACTCTCGCCCACAAAAATATTGAGGGAAGGCAACGAAGAGGATTTGAAAGCAAGGCAGAATTGCAGGAAACAGATTTCAGGAGGTAGATTCGAATCGCCTTTAAAGCACAGGAAAAGCGGCAAAACCTCGACAATGATGCCCTTGGCCAAAAAGGGCGTATGCGTTTTTTCCTGAATATATTCAGGAAAAAACGCATACGCCCTTTTTGGCCAACCAAGCAACCTGGAAAGGCAAATCAGCGCTACAAAGAAGTCTCGCTTCCCATCGGTCAAAAGGGCCATGCTGAATAAAGTGTCAATACCAGAAATGCAGGAGAGGCCATGGAGAAATGGGAGCCTTGCTACGCTGATGGGCGGGATGTAAATTGCCAACAGCCACTCTGGAGAAGTGTACGGTGTGTCCTGAAACATCTAAAAAACTCGGCTTAGAGAGCATAGGGCACTTCCACTCATGGGCGTCTAATTTGGGAAAACTAAAAATCAGCAAGGCACAGGCACTCCAAAGTTTAGGGTTGCTCTGTTGACAAGAACCTCCACTTCATTCCACCTTAAATATCCCAGGAAAGAGAAAAATGGATAAAGAAGTTGTGGTCCTTAGGTACAATGGAATATCACTCAGCCATGAAATCAACGTCATAAGGCTAGTAGCAGCATGATGAGTGGATTCAGGTACGACGGTTCTAAGTGAAATAAGTCACACAGAAAAAGACACTAATCAGAAGATATCACTTATAGAGGGAATGTAAAAACCGCTACACTTGAACTGAATTACAAAACAGAACAGAGTCACACATTTAGAAAACACACTATGGCTGCCTAACGGGAAAGGTGAGGTGGGGTGATGCCTAAAACAAGGGTTTCAAATTAGCTCAGATACCGTTCCATAAACCCAATATGTAATAGACAAGACCTACTCCTTGCTCAGTGAACTGGACTCAACACCCCCTATTCACCGCCCAAGAATAGATCTGACTAGTAAGAATCTTCAAACCTATGTATTGATATCTCTCCGTAAGTGAGTCAAGTGGGAGTAAAGCGGCATAAACACAGCAGTGAAAAGCAGCTAAACCCCATTAGGAAAATCAATTACTTTTAAAAACCCGTGAAACAAAGACAGTGAAAGAGAGAGAAATTCTTACAAAATTCGTTCAGGGGCTGTGATGCCACCTGGATTGACCATATCTAGACCCACAGCTGATTGAGACATAAGGGTGGACACTCTTGGGGCTGAGAGGTTTGGTGAGGTTGGGTGAGCAAACGTAGACCCTTTAAAGTAATACTGTGTGGTACCCATCCCATGGGTCCCAAATCTCCAGGTTCAAGGGCATCTTCCTACATCGAAAACATGCATGAGAAACCCAGAAGATGGTACACCGTGTGATCGGGAAAGGTTTCTAAAACGCACCTCATTTCTCATCTCCTTGTGCTCGGGTTCGCCATTCCAGCCACTTTAATAGCAATCTCCCTCCTTGGAGAAACAGCACTTTAACCTCCTGTTCCGTACAGGTTTCAATTTGTCCTGAGGATGAACGGGAAGAGGGGGAACCAATGAGCGACTAGCTCTAGGTGGTGGGACAGGCACAGGTCACTCTATTTTCCCATCAGGAAGAAGAATTAACCACCGGCTCAGCCTGCCGCCCGGAACCAGAATAGGTCCTGAAGCAATCCTACGCTTTTGCGGCCAGCTCCCAAAAAAGCGAGTTGAAAAATGGAGCTCAGGGGCCCTGCAAATCACAAACCTGCAGAGTTAGAAATGATAACTCTCGCCCACAAAAATATTGAGGGAAGGCAACGAAGAGGATTTGAAAGCAAGGCAGAATTGCAGGAAACAGATTTCAGGAGGTAGATTCGAATCGCCTTTAAAGCACAGGAAAAGCGGCAAAACCTCGACAATGATGCCCTTGGCCAAAAAGGGCGTATGCGTTTTTTCCTGAATATATTCAGGAAAAAACGCATACGCCCTTTTTGGCCAACCAAGCAACCTGGAAAGGCAAATCAGCGCTACAAAGAAGTCTCGCTTCCCATCGGTCAAAAGGGCCATGCTGAATAAAGTGTCAATACCAGAAATGCAAGAGAGGCCATGGAGAAATGGGAGCCTTGCTACGCTGATGGGCGGGATGTAAATTGCCAACAGCCACTCTGGAGAAGTGTACGGTGTGTCCTGAAACATCTAAAAAACTCGGCTTAGAGAGCATAGGGCACTTCCACTCATGGGCGTCTAATTTGGGAAAACTAAAAATCAGCAAGGCACAGGCACTCCAAAGTTTAGGGTTGCTCTGTTGACAAGAACCTCCACTTCATTCCACCTTAAATACCCCAGGAAAGAGAAAAATGGATAAAGAAGTTGTGGTCCTTAGGTACAATGGAATATCACTCAGCCATGAAATCAACGTCATAAGGCTAGTAGCAGCATGATGAGTGGATTCAGGTAGGACGGTTCTAAGTGAAATAAGTCACACAGAAAAAGACACTAATCATAAGATATCACTTATAGAGGGAAAGTAAAAACCGCTACACTTGAACTGAATTACAAAACAGAACAGAGTCACACATTTAGAAAACACACTATGGCTGCCTAACGGGAAAGGCGAGGTGGGGTGATGCATAAAACAAGTGTTTCAAATTAGCTCAGATACCGTTCCATAAACCCAATATGTAATAGACAAGACCTACTGCTTGCTCAGTGAACTGGACTCAACACCCCCTATTCACCGCCCAAGAATAGATCTGACTAGTAAGAATCTTCAAACCTATGTATTGATATCTCTCCGTAAGTGAGTCAAGTGGGAGTAAAGCGGCATAAACACAGCAGTGAAAAGCAGCTAAACCCCATTAGGAAAATCAATTACTTTTAAAAACCCGTGAAACAAAGACAGTGAAAGAGAGAGAAATTCTTACAAAATTCGTTCAGGGGCTGTGATGCCACCTGGATTGACCATATCTAGACCCACAGCTGATTGAGACATAAGGGTGGACACTCTTGGGGCTGAGAGGTTTGGTGAGGTTGGGTGAGCAAACGCAGACCCTTTAAAGTAATACTGCGTGGTACCCGTCTGATGGGTCCCAAATCTCCAGGTTCAAGGGCATCTTCCTACATCGAAAACATGCATGAGAAACCCAGAAGATGGTACACCGTGTGATCGGGAAAGGTTTCTAAAACGCACCTCATTTCTCATCTCCTTGTGCTCGGGTTCGCCATTCCATCCGCTTTACTAGCAATCTCCCTCCTTGGAGAATCAACACGTTTAACCTCCTGTTCCGTACAGGTTTCAATTTGTCCTGAGGATGAACGGGAAGAGGGGGAACCAATGAGCGACTAACTCTAGGTGTTGGGAAAGGCACAGGTCACTCTATTTTCCCATCAGGAAGAAGAATTAACCACAGGCTCAGCCTGCCGCCCGGAACCAGAATAGGGCCTGAAGCAATCCTACGCTTTTGCGGCCAGCTCCCAAAAAAGCGAGTTGAAAAATGGAGCTCAGGGGCCCTGCAAATCACAAACCTGCAGAGTTATAAATGATAACTCTCGCCCACAAAAATATTGAGGGAAGGCAACGAAGAGGATTTGAAAGCAAGGCAGAATTGCAGGAAACAGATTTCAGGAGGTAGATTCGAATCGCCTTTAAAGCACAGGAAAAGCGGCAAAACCTCGACAATGATGCCCTTGGCCAAAAAGGGCGTATGCGTTTTTTCCTGAATACATTCAGGAAAAAACGCATACGCCCTTTTTGGCCAACCAAGCAACCTGGAAAGGCAAATCAGCGCTACAAAGAAGTCTCGCTTCCCATCGTTCAAAAGGGCTATGCTGAATAAAGTGTCAATACCAGAAATGCAGGAGAGGCCATGGAGAAATGGGAGCCTTGCTACGCTGATGGGCGGGATGTAAATTGCCAACAGCCACTCTGGAGAAGTGTACGGTGTGTCCTGAAACATCTAAAAAACTCGGCTTAGAGAGCATAGGGCACTTCCACTCATGGGCGTCTAATTTGGGAAAACTAAAAATCAGCAAGGCACAGGCACTCCAAAGTTTAGGGTTGCTCTGTTGACAAGAACCTCCACTTCATTCCACCTTAAATACCCCAGGAAAGAGAAAAATGGATAAAGAAGTTGTGGTCCTTAGGTACAATGGAATATCACTCAGCCATGAAATCAACGTCATAAGGCTAGTAGCAGCATGATGAGTGGATTCAGGTACGACGGTTCTAAGTGAAATAAGTCACACAGAAAAAGACACTAATCAGAAGATATCACTTATAGAGGGAATGTAAAAACCGCTACACTTGAACTGAATTACAAAACAGAACAGAGTCACACATTTAGAAAACACACTATGGCTGCCTAACGGGAAAGGCGAGGTGGGGTGATGCATAAAACAAGGGTTTCAAATTAGCTCAGATACCGTTCCATAAACCCAATATGTAATAGACAAGACCTACTGCTTGCTCAGTGAACTGCACTCAACACCCCCTATTCACCGCCCAAGAATAGATCTGATTAGTAAGAATCTTCAAACCTATGTATTGATATCTCTCCGTAAGTGAGTCAAGTGGGAGTAAAGCGGCATAAACACAGCAGTGAAAAGCAGCTAAACCCCATTAGGAAAATCAATTACTTTTAAAAACCCGTGAAACAAAGACAGTGAAAGAGAGAGAAATTCTTACAAAATTCGTTCAGGGGCTGTGATGCCACCTGGATTGACCATATCTAGACCCACAGCTGATTGAGACATAAGGGTGGACACTCTTGGGGCTGAGAGTTTTGGTGAGCTTGGGTGAGCAAACGCAGACCCTTTAAAGTAATACTGCGTGGTACCCGTCTGATGGGTCCAAAATCTCCAGGTTCAAGGGCATCTTCCTACATCGAAAACATGCATGAGAAACCCAGAAGATGGTACACTGTGTGATCGGGAAAGGTTTCTAAAACGCACCTCATTTCTCATCTCCTTGTGCTCGGGTTCGCCATTCCAGCCACTTTAATAGCAACCTCCCTCCTTGGAGAATCAGCACTTTAACCTCCTGTTCCGTACAGGTTTCAATTTGTCCTGAGGATGAACGGGAAGTGGGGGAACCAATGAGCGACTAGCTCTAGGTGGTGGGACAGGCACAGGTCACTCTATTTTCCCATCAGGAAGAAGAATTAACCACAGGCTCAGCCTGCCGCCCGGAACCAGAATAGGGCCTGAAGCAATCCTACGCTTTTGCGGCCAGCTCCCAAAAAAGCGAGTTGAAAAATGGAGCTCAGGGGCCCTGCAAATCACAAACCTGCAGAGTTATAAATGATAACTCTCGCCCACAAAAATATTGAGGGAAGGCAACGAAGAGGATTTGAAAGCAAGGCAGAATTGCAGGAAACAGATTTCAGGAGGTAGATTCGAATCGCCTTTAAAGCACAGGAAAAGCGGCAAAACCTCGACAATGATGCCCTTGGCCAAAAAGGGCGTATGCGTTTTTTCCTGAATATATTCAGGAAAAAACGCATACGCCCTTTTTGGCCAACCAAGCAACCTGGAAAGGCAAATCAGCGCTACAAAGAAGTCTCGCTTCCCATCGGTCAAAAGGGCCATGCTGAATAAAGTGTCAATACCAGAAATGCAAGAGAGGCCATGGAGAAATGGGAGCCTTGCTACGCTGATGGGCGGGATGTAAATTGCCAACAGCCACTCTGGAGAAGTGTACGGTGTGTCCTGAAACATCTAAAAAACTCGGCTTAGAGAGCATAGGGCACTTCCACTCATGGGCGTCTAATTTGGGAAAACTAAAAATCAGCAAGGCACAGGCACTCCAAAGTTTAGGGTTGCTCTGTTGACAAGAACCTCCACTTCATTCCACCTTAAATATCCCAGGAAAGAGAAAAATGGATAAAGAAGTTGTGGTCCTTAGGTACAATGGAATATCACTCAGCCATGAAATCAACGTCATAAGGCTAGTAGCAGCATGATGAGTGGATTCAGGTACGACGGTTCTAAGTGAAATAAGTCACACAGAAAAAGACACTAATCATAAGATATCACTTATAGAGGGAAAGTAAAAACCGCTACACTTGAACTGAATTACAAAACAGAACAGAGTCACACATTTAGAAAACACACTATGGCTGCCTAACGGGAAAGGTGAGGTGGGGTGATGCCTAAAACAAGGGTTTCAAATTAGCTCAGATACCGTTCCATAAACCCAATATGTAATAGACAAGACCTACTCCTTGCTCAGTGAACTGGACTCAACACACCCTATTCACCGCCCAAGAATAGATCTGACTAGTAAGAATCTTCAAACCTATGTATTGATATCTCTCCGTAAGTGAGTCAAGTGGGAGTAAAGCGGCATAAACACAGCAGTGAAAAGCAGCTAAACCCCATTAGGAAAATCAATTACTTTTAAAAACCCGTGAAACAAAGACAGTGAAAGAGAGAGAAATTCTTACAAAATTCGTTCAGGGGCTGTGATGCCACCTGGATTGACCATATCTAGACCCACAGCTGATTGAGACATAAGGGTGGACACTCTTGGGGCTGAGAGGTTTGGTGAGGTTGGGTGAGCAAACGCAGACCCTTTAAAGTAATACTGCGTGGTACCCGTCCCATGGGTCCCAAATCTCCAGGTTCAAGGGCATCTTCCTACATCGAAAACATGCATGAGAACCCCAGAAGATGGTACACCGTGTGATCGGGAAAGGTTTCTAAAACGCACCTCATTTCTCATCTCCTTGTGCTCGGGTTCGCCATTCCAGCCACTTTAATAGCAATCTCCCTCCTTGGAGAATCAGCACTTTAACCTCCTGTTCCGTACAGGTTTCAATTTGTCCTGAGGCTGAACGGGAAGAGGGGGAACCAATGAGCGACTAGCTCTAGGTGGTGGGACAGGCACAGGTCACTCTATTTTCCCATCAGGAAGAAGAATTAACCACAGGCTCAGCCTGCCGCCCGGAACCAGAATAGGGCCTGAAGCAATCCTACGCTTTTGCGGCCAGCTCCCAAAAAAGCGAGTTGAAAAATGGAGCTCAGGGGCCCTGCAAATCACAAACCTGCAGAGTTATAAATGATAACTCTCGCCCACAAAAATATTGAGGGAAGGCAACGAAGAGGATTTGAAAGCAAGGCAGAATTGCAGGAAACAGATTTCAGGAGGTAGATTCGAATCGCCTTTAAAGCACAGGAAAAGCGGCAAAACCTCGACAATGATGCCCTTGGCCAAAAAGGGCGTATGCGTTTTTTCCTGAATATATTCAGGAAAAAACGCATACGCCCTTTTTGGCCAACCAAGCAACCTGGAAAGGCAAATCAGCGCTACAAAGAAGTCTCGCTTCCCATCGGTCAAAAGGGCCATGCTGAATAAAGTGTCAATACCAGAAATGCAGGAGAGGCCATGGAGAAATGGGAGCCTTGCTACGCTGATGGGCGGGATGTAAATTGCCAACAGCCACTCTGGAGAAGTGTACGGTGTGTCCTGAAACATCTAAAAAACTCGGCTTAGAGAGCATAGGGCACTTCCACTCATGGGCGTCTAATTTGGGAAAACTAAAAATCAGCAAGGCACAGGCACTCCAAAGTTTAGGGTTGCTCTGTTGACAAGAACCTCCACTTCATTCCACCTTAAATATCCCAGGAAAGAGAAAAATGGATAAAGAAGTTGTGGTCCTTAGGTACAATGGAATATCACTCAGCCATGAAATCAACGTCATAAGGCTAGTAGCAGCATGATGAGTGGATTCAGGTACGACGGTTCTAAGTGAAATAAGTCACACAGAAAAAGACACTAATCAGAAGATATCACTTATAGAGGGAATGTAAAAACCGCTACACTTGAACTGAATTACAAAACAGAACAGAGTCACACATTTAGAAAACACACTATGGCTGCCTAACGGGAAAGGTGAGGTGGGGTGATGCCTAAAACAAGGGTTTCAAATTAGCTCAGATACCGTTCCATAAACCCAATATGTAATAGACAAGACCTACTCCTTGCTCAGTGAACTGGACTCAACACCCCCTATTCACCGCCCAAGAATAGATCTGACTAGTAAGAATCTTCAAACCTATGTATTGATATCTCTCCGTAAGTGAGTCAAGTGGGAGTAAAGCGGCATAAACACAGCAGTGAAAAGCAGCTAAACCCCATTAGGAAAATCAATTACTTTTAAAAACCCGTGAAACAAAGACAGTGAAAGAGAGAGAAATTCTTACAAAATTCGTTCAGGGGCTGTGATGCCACCTGGATTGACCATATCTAGACCCACAGCTGATTGAGACATAAGGGTGGACACTCTTGGGGCTGAGAGGTTTGGTGAGGTTGGGTGAGCAAACGTAGACCCTTTAAAGTAATACTGTGTGGTACCCATCCCATGGGTCCCAAATCTCCAGGTTCAAGGGCATCTTCCTACATCGAAAACATGCATGAGAAACCCAGAAGATGGTACACCGTGTGATCGGGAAAGGTTTCTAAAACGCACCTCATTTCTCATCTCCTTGTGCTCGGGTTCGCCATTCCAGCCACTTTAATAGCAATCTCCCTCCTTGGAGAAACAGCACTTTAACCTCCTGTTCCGTACAGGTTTCAATTTGTCCTGAGGATGAACGGGAAGAGGGGGAACCAATGAGCGACTAGCTCTAGGTGGTGGGACAGGCACAGGTCACTCTATTTTCCCATCAGGAAGAAGAATTAACCACCGGCTCAGCCTGCCGCCCGGAACCAGAATAGGTCCTGAAGCAATCCTACGCTTTTGCGGCCAGCTCCCAAAAAAGCGAGTTGAAAAATGGAGCTCAGGGGCCCTGCAAATCACAAACCTGCAGAGTTATAAATGATAACTCTCGCCCACAAAAATATTGAGGGAAGGCAACGAAGAGGATTTGAAAGCAAGGCAGAATTGCAGGAAACAGATTTCAGGAGGTAGATTCGAATCGCCTTTAAAGCACAGGAAAAGCGGCAAAACCTCGACAATGATGCCCTTGGCCAAAAAGGGCGTATGCGTTTTTTCCTGAATATATTCAGGAAAAAACGCATACGCCCTTTTTGGCCAACCAAGCAACCTGGAAAGGCAAATCAGCGCTACAAAGAAGTCTCGCTTCCCATCGGTCAAAAGGGCCATGCTGAATAAAGTGTCAATACCAGAAATGCAAGAGAGGCCATGGAGAAATGGGAGCCTTGCTACGCTGATGGGCGGGATGTAAATTGCCAACAGCCACTCTGGAGAAGTGTACGGTGTGTCCTGAAACATCTAAAAAACTCGGCTTAGAGAGCATAGGGCACTTCCACTCATGGGCGTCTAATTTGGGAAAACTAAAAATGAGCAAGGCACAGGCACTCCAAAGTTTAGGGTTGCTCTGTTGACAAGAACCTCCACTTCATTCCACCTTAAATACCCCAGGAAAGAGAAAAATGGATAAAGAAGTTGTGGTCCTTAGGTACAATGGAATATCACTCAGCCATGAAATCAACGTCATAAGGCTAGTAGCAGCATGATGAGTGGATTCAGGTAGGACGGTTCTAAGTGAAATAAGTCACACAGAAAAAGACACTAATCATAAGATATCACTTATAGAGGGAAAGTAAAAACCGCTACACTTGAACTGAATTACAAAACAGAACAGAGTCACACATTTAGAAAACACACTATGGCTGCCTAACGGGAAAGGCGAGGTGGGGTGATGCATAAAACAAGGGTTTCAAATTAGCTCAGATACCGTTCCATAAACCCAATATGTAATAGACAAGACCTACTGCTTGCTCAGTGAACTGGACTCAACACCCCCTATTCACCGCCCAAGAATAGATCTGACTAGTAAGAATCTTCAAACCTATGTATTGATATCTCTCCGTAAGTGAGTCAAGTGGGAGTAAAGCGGCATAAACACAGCAGTGAAAAGCAGCTAAACCCCATTAGGAAAATCAATTACTTTTAAAAACCCGTGAAACAAAGACAGTGAAAGAGAGAGAAATTCTTACAAAATTCGTTCAGGGGCTGTGATGCCACCTGGATTGACCATATCTAGACCCACAGCTGATTGAGACATAAGGGTGGACACTCTTGGGGCTGACAGGTTTGGTGAGGTTGGGTGAGCAAACGCAGACCCTTTAAAGTAATACTGTGTGGTACCCATCCCATGGGTCCCAAATCTCCAGGTTCAAGGGCATCTTCCTACATCGAAAACATGCATGAGAAACCCAAAAGATGGTACACCGTGTGATCGGGAAAGGTTTCTAAAACGCACCTCATTTCTCATCTCCTTGTGCTCGGGTTCGCCATTCCAGCCACTTTAATAGCAATCTCCCTCCTTGGAGAAACAGAACTTTAACCTCCTGTTCCGTACAGGTTTCTATTTGTCCTGAGGATGAACGGGAAGAGGGGGAACCAATGAGCGACTAGCTCTAGGTGGTGGGACAGGCACAGGTCACTCTATTTTCCCATCAGGAAGAAGAATTAACCACCGGCTCAGCCTGCCGCCCGGAACCAGAATAGGTCCTGAAGCAATCCTACGCTTTTGCGGCCAGCTCCCAAAAAAGCGAGTTGAAAAATGGAGCTCAGGGGCACTGCAAATCACAAACCTGCAGAGTTATAAATGATAACTCTCGCCCACAAAAATATTGAGGGAAGGCAACGAAGAGGATTTGAAAGCAAGGCAGAATTGCAGGAAACAGATTTCAGGAGGTAGATTCGAATCGCCTTTAAAGCACAGGAAAAGCGGCAAAACCTCGACAATGATGCCCTTGGCCAAAAAGGGCGTATGCGTTTTTTCCTGAATATATTCAGGAAAAAACGCATACGCCCTTTTTGGCCAACCAAGCAACCTGGAAAGGCAAATCAGCGCTACAAAGAAGTCTCGCTTCCCATCGGTCAAAAGGGCCATGCTGAATAAAGTGTCAATACCAGAAATGCAAGAGAGGCCATGGAGAAATGGGAGCCTTGCTACGCTGATGGGCGGGATGTAAATTGCCAACAGCCACTCTGGAGAAGTGTACGGTGTGTCCTGAAACATCTAAAAAACTCGGCTTAGAGAGCATAGGGCACTTCCACTCATGGGCGTCTAATTTGGGAAAACTAAAAATCAGCAAGGCACAGGCACTCCAAAGTTTAGGGTTGCTCTGTTGACAAGAACCTCCACTTCATTCCACCTTAAATATCCCAGGAAAGAGAAAAATGGATAAAGAAGTTGTGGTCCTTAGGTACAATGGAATATCACTCAGCCATGAAATCAACGTCATAAGGCTAGTAGCAGCATGATGAGTGGATTCAGGTACGACGGTTCTAAGTGAAATAAGTCACACAGAAAAAGACACTAATCAGAAGATATCACTTATAGAGGGAATGTAAAAACCGCTACACTTGAACTGAATTACAAAACAGAACAGAGTCACACATTTAGAAAACACACTATGGCTGCCTAACGGGAAAGGCGAGGTGGGGTGATGCATAAAACAAGGGTTTCAAATTAGCTCAGATACCGTTCCATAAACCCAATATGTAATAGACAAGACCTACTCCTTGCTCAGTGAACTGGACTCAACACCCCCTATTCACCGCCCAAGAATAGATCTGACTAGTAAGAATCTTCAAACCTATGTATTGATATCTCTCCGTAAGTGAGTCAAGTGGGAGTAAAGCGGCATAAACACAGCAGTGAAAAGCAGCTAAACCCCATTAGGAAAATCAATTACTTTTAAAAACCCGTGAAACAAAGACAGTGAAAGAGAGAGAAATTCTTACAAAATTCGTTCAGGGGCTGTGATGCCACCTGGATTGACCATATCTAGACCCACAGCTGATTGAGACATAAGGGTGGACACTCTTGGGGCTGAGAGGTTTGGTGAGGTTGGGTGAGCAAACGCAGACCCTTTAAAGTAATACTGCGTGGTACCCGTCTGATGGGTCCCAAATCTCCAGGTTCAAGGGCATCTTCCTACATCGAAAACATGCATGAGAAACCCAGAAGATGGTACACCGTGTGATCGGGAAAGGTTTCTAAAACGCACCTCATTTCTCATCTCCTTGTGCTCGGGTTCGCCATTCCATCCGCTTTACTAGCAATCTCCCTCCTTGGAGAATCAACACGTTTAACCTCCTGTTCCGTACAGGTTGCAATTTGTCCTGAGGATGAACGGGAAGAGGGGGAACCAATGAGCGACTAGCTCTAGGTGTTGGGAAAGGCACAGGTCACTCTATTTTCCCATCAGGAAGAAGAATTAACCACAGGCTCAGCCTGCCGCCCGGAACCAGAATAGGGCCTGAAGCAATCCTACGCTTTTGCGGCCAGCTCCCAAAAAAGCGAGTTGAAAAATGGAGCTCAGGGGCACTGCAAATCACAAACCTGCAGAGTTATAAATGATAACTCTCGCCCACAAAAATATTGAGGGAAGGCAACGAAGAGGATTTGAAAGCAAGGCAGAATTGCAGGAAACAGATTTCAGGAGGTAGATTCGAATCGCCTTTAAAGCACAGGAAAAGCGGCAAAACCTCGACAATGATGCCCTTGGCCAAAAAGGGCGTACGCGTTTTTTCCTGAATATATTCAGGAAAAAACGCGTACGCCCTTTTTGGCCAACCAAGCAACCTGGAAAGGCAAATCAGCGCTACAAAGAAGTCTCGCTTCCCATCGGTCAAAAGGGCCATGCTGAATAAAGTGTCAATACCAGAAATGCAGGAGAGGCCATGGAGAAATGGGAGCCTTGCTACGCTGATGGGCGGGATGTAAATTGCCAACAGCCACTCTGGAGAAGTGTACGGTGTGTCCTGAAACATCTAAAAAACTCGGCTTAGAGAGCATAGGGCACTTCCACTCATGGGCGTCTAATTTGGGAAAACTAAAAATCAGCAAGGCACAGGCACTCCAAAGTTTAGGGTTGCTCTGTTGACAAGAACCTCCACTTCATTCCACCTTAAATATCCCAGGAAAGAGAAAAATGGATAAAGAAGTTGTGGTCCTTAGGTACAATGGAATATCACTCAGCCATGAAATCAACGTCATAAGGCTAGTAGCAGCATGATGAGTGGATTCAGGTACGACGGTTCTAAGTGAAATAAGTCACACAGAAAAAGACACTAATCAGAAGATATCACTTATAGAGGGAATGTAAAAACCGCTACACTTGAACTGAATTACAAAACAGAACAGAGTCACACATTTAGAAAACACACTATGGCTGCCTAACGGGAAAGGTGAGGTGGGGTGATGCCTAAAACAAGGGTTTCAAATTAGCTCAGATACCGTTCCATAAACCCAATATGTAATAGACAAGACCTACTCCTTGCTCAGTGAACTGGACTCAACACCCCCTATTCACCGCCCAAGAATAGATCTGACTAGTAAGAATCTTCAAACCTATGTATTGATATCTCTCCGTAAGTGAGTCAAGTGGGAGTAAAGCGGCATAAACACAGCAGTGAAAAGCAGCTAAACCCCATTAGGAAAATCAATTACTTTTAAAAACCCGTGAAACAAAGACAGTGAAAGAGAGAGAAATTCTTACAAAATTCGTTCAGGGGCTGTGATGCCACCTGGATTGACCATATCTAGACCCACAGCTGATTGAGACATAAGGGTGGACACTCTTGGGGCTGAGAGGTTTGGTGAGGTTGGGTGAGCAAACGCAGACCCTTTAAAGTAATACTGCGTGGTACCCGTCTGATGGGTCCCAAATCTCCAGGTTCAAGGGCATCTTCCTACATCGAAAACATGCATGAGAAACCCAGAAGATGGTACACCGTGTGATCGGGAAAGGTTTCTAAAACGCACCTCATTTCTCATCTCCTTGTGCTCGGGTTCGCCATTCCATCCGCTTTACTAGCAATCTCCCTCCTTGGAGAATCAACACGTTTAACCTCCTGTTCCGTACAGGTTGCAATTTGTCCTGAGGATGAACGGGAAGAGGGGGAACCAATGAGCGACTAGCTCTAGGTGTTGGGAAAGGCACAGGTCACTCTATTTTCCCATCAGGAAGAAGAATTAACCACAGGCTCAGCCTGCCGCCCGGAACCAGAATAGGTCCTGAAGCAATCCTACGCTTTTGCGGCCAGCTCCCAAAAAAGCGAGTTGAAAAATGGAGCTCAGGGGCACTGCAAATCACAAACCTGCAGAGTTATAAATGATAACTCTCGCCCACAAAAATATTGAGGGAAGGCAACGAAGAGGATTTGAAAGCAAGGCAGAATTGCAGGAAACAGATTTCAGGAGGTAGATTCGAATCGCCTTTAAAGCACAGGAAAAGCGGCAAAACCTCGACAATGATGCCCTTGGCCAAAAAGGGCGTACGCGTTTTTTCCTGAATATATTCAGGAAAAAACGCATACGCCCTTTTTGGCCAACCAAGCAACCTGGAAAGGCAAATCAGCGCTACAAAGAAGTCTCGCTTCCCATCGGTCAAAAGGGCCATGCTGAATAAAGTGTCAATACCAGAAATGCAGGAGAGGCCATGGAGAAATGGGAGCCTTGCTACGCTGATGGGCGGGATGTAAATTGCCAACAGCCACTCTGGAGAAGTGTACGGTGTGTCCTGAAACATCTAAAAAACTCGGCTTAGAGAGCATAGGGCACTTCCACTCATGGGCGTCTAATTTGGGAAAACTAAAAATCAGCAAGGCACAGGCACTCCAAAGTTTAGGGTTGCTCTGTTGACAAGAACCTCCACTTCATTCCACCTTAAATATCCCAGGAAAGAGAAAAATGGATAAAGAAGTTGTGGTCCTTAGGTACAATGGAATATCACTCAGCCATGAAATCAACGTCATAAGGCTAGTAGCAGCATGATGAGTGGATTCAGGTACGACGGTTCTAAGTGAAATAAGTCACACAGAAAAAGACACTAATCAGAAGATATCACTTATAGAGGGAATGTAAAAACCGCTACACTTGAACTGAATTACAAAACAGAACAGAGTCACACATTTAGAAAACACACTATGGCTGCCTAACGGGAAAGGTGAGGTGGGGTGATGCCTAAAACAAGGGTTTCAAATTAGCTCAGATACCGTTCCATAAACCCAATATGTAATAGACAAGACCTACTCCTTGCTCAGTGAACTGGACTCAACACCCCCTATTCACCGCCCAAGAATAGATCTGACTAGTAAGAATCTTCAAACCTATGTATTGATATCTCTCCGTAAGTGAGTCAAGTGGGAGTAAAGCGGCGTAAACACAGCAGTGAAAAGCAGCTAAACCCCATTAGGAAAATCAATTACTTTTAAAAACCCGTGAAACAAAGACAGTGAAAGAGAGAGAAATTCTTACAAAATTCGTTCAGGGGCTGTGATGCCACCTGGATTGACCATATCTAGACCCACAGCTGATTGAGACATAAGGGTGGACACTCTTGGGGCTGAGAGGTTTGGTGAGGTTGGGTGAGCAAACGCAGACCCTTTAAAGTAATACTGCGTGGTACCCGTCTGATGGGTCCCAAATCTCCAGGTTCAAGGGCATCTTCCTACATCGAAAACATGCATGAGAAACCCAGAAGATGGTACACCGTGTGATCGGGAAAGGTTTCTAAAACGCACCTCATTTCTCATCTCCTTGTGCTCGGGTTCGCCATTCCATCCGCTTTACTAGCAATCTCCCTCCTTGGAGAATCAACACGTTTAACCTCCTGTTCCGTACAGGTTGCAATTTGTCCTGAGGATGAACGGGAAGAGGGGGAACCAATGAGCGACTAGCTCTAGGTGTTGGGAAAGGCACAGGTCACTCTATTTTCCCATCAGGAAGAAGAATTAACCACAGGCTCAGCCTGCCGCCAGGAACCAGAATAGGTCCTGAAGCAATCCTACGCTTTTGCGGCCAGCTCCCAAAAAAGCGAGTTGAAAAATGGAGCTCAGGGGCACTGCAAATCACAAACCTGCAGAGTTATAAATGATAACTCTCGCCCACAAAAATATTGAGGGAAGGCAACGAAGAGGATTTGAAAGCAAGGCAGAATTGCAGGAAACAGATTTCAGGAGGTAGATTCGAATCGCCTTTAAAGCACAGGAAAAGCGGCAAAACCTCGACAATGATGCCCTTGGCCAAAAAGGGCGTACGCGTTTTTTCCTGAATATATTCAGGAAAAAACGCATACGCCCTTTTTGGCCAACCAAGCAACCTGGAAAGGCAAATCAGCGCTACAAAGAAGTCTCGCTTCCCATCGGTCAAAAGGGCCATGCTGAATAAAGTGTCAATACCAGAAATGCAGGAGAGGCCATGGAGAAATGGGAGCCTTGCTACGCTGATGGGCGGGATGTAAATTGCCAACAGCCACTCTGGAGAAGTGTACGGTGTGTCCTGAAACATCTAAAAAACTCGGCTTAGAGAGCATAGGGCACTTCCACTCATGGGCGTCTAATTTGGGACAACTAAAAATCAGCAAGGCACAGGCACTCCAAAGTTTAGGGTTGCTCTGTTGACAAGAACCTCCACTTCATTCCACCTTAAATACCCCAGGAAAGAGAAAAATGGATAAAGAAGTTGTGGTCCTTAGGTACAATGGAATATCACTCAGCCATGAAATCAACGTCATAAGGCTAGTAGCAGCATGATGAGTGGATTCAGGTACGACGGTTCTAAGTGAAATAAGTCACACAGAAAAAGACACTAATCAGAAGATATCACTTATAGAGGGAATGTAAAAACCGCTACACTTGAACTGAATTACAAAACAGAACAGAGTCACACATTTAGAAAACACACTATGGCTGCCTAACGGGAAAGGTGAGGTGGGGTGATGCCTAAAACAAGGGTTTCAAATTAGCTCAGATACCGTTCCATAAACCCAATATGTAATAGACAAGACCTACTCCTTGCTCAGTGAACTGGACTCAACACCCCCTATTCACCGCCCAAGAATAGATCTGACTAGTAAGAATCTTCAAACCTATGTATTGATATCTCTCCGTAAGTGAGTCAAGTGGGAGTAAAGCGGCATAAACACAGCAGTGAAAAGCAGCTAAACCCCATTAGGAAAATCAATTACTTTTAAAAACCCGTGAAACAAAGACAGTGAAAGAGAGAGAAATTCTTACAAAATTCGTTCAGGGGCTGTGATGCCACCTGGATTGACCATATCTAGACCCACAGCTGATTGAGACATAAGGGTGGACACTCTTGGGGCTGAGAGGTTTGGTGAGGTTGGGTGAGCAAACGCAGACCCTTTAAAGTAATACTGTGTGGTACCCATCCCATGGGTCCCAAATCTCCAGGTTCAAGGGCATCTTCCTACATCGAAAACATGCATGAGAAACCCAGAAGATGGTACACCGTGTGATCGGGAAAGGTTTCTAAAACGCACCTCATTTCTCATCTCCTTGTGCTCGGGTTCGCCATTCCAGCCACTTTAATAGCAATCTCCCTCCTTGGAGAATCAGCACTTTAACCTCCTTTTCCGTACAGGTTTCAATTTGTCCTGAGGATGAACGGGAAGAGGGGGAACCAATGAGCGACTAGCTCTAGGTGGTGGGACAGGCACAGGTCACTCTATTTTCCCATCAGGAAGAAGAATTAACCACCGGCTCAGCCTGCCGCCCGGAACCAGAATAGGTCCTGAAGCAATCCTACGCTTTTGCGGCCAGCTCCCAAAAAAGCGAGTTGAAAAATGGAGCTCAGGGGCCCTGCAAATCACAAACCTGCAGAGTTATAAATGATAACTCTCGCCCACAAAAATATTGAGGGAAGGCAACGAAGAGGATTTGAAAGCAAGGCAGAATTGCAGGAAACAGATTTCAGGAGGTAGATTCGAATCGCCTTTAAAGCACAGGAAAAGCGGCAAAACCTCGACAATGATGCCCTTGGCCAAAAAGGGCGTATGCGTTTTTTCCGGAATATATTCAGGAAAAAACGCATACGCCCTTTTTGGCCAACCAAGCAACCTGGAAAGGCAAATCAGCGCTACAAAAAGTCTCGCTTCCCATCGGTCAAAAGGGCCATGCTGAATAAAGTGTCAATACCAGAAATGCAAGAGAGGCCATGGAGAAATGGGAGCCTTGCTACGCTGATGGGCGGGATGTAAATTGCCAACAGCCACTCTGGAGAAGTGTACGGTGTGTCCTGAAATATCTAAAAAACTCGGCTTAGAGAGCATAGGGCACTTCCACTCATGGGCGTCTAATTTGGGAAAACTAAAAATCAGCAAGGCACAGGCACTCCAAAGTTTAGGGTTGCTCTGTTGACAAGAACCTCCACTTCATTCCACCTTAAATATCCCAGGAAAGAGAAAAATGGATAAAGAAGTTGTGGTCCTTAGGTACAATGGAATATCACTCAGCCATGAAATCAACGTCATAAGGCTAGTAGCAGCATGATGAGTGGATTCAGGTAGGACGGTTCTAAGTGAAATAAGTCACACAGAAAAAGACACTAATCATAAGATATCACTTATAGAGGGAAAGTAAAAACCGCTACACTTGAACTGAATTACAAAACAGAACAGAGTCCCACATTTAGAAAACACACTATGGCTGCCTAACGGGAAAGGCGAGGTGGGGTGATGCATAAAACAAGGGTTTCAAATTAGCTCAGATACCGTTCCATAAACCCAATATGTAATAGACAAGACCTACTGCTTGCTCAGTGAACTGGACTCAACACCCCCTATTCACCGCCCAAGAATAGATCTGACTAGTAAGAATCTTCAAACCTATGTATTGATATCTCTCCGTAAGTGAGTCAAGTGGGAGTAAAGCGGCATAAACACAGCAGTGAAAAGCAGCTAAACCCCATTAGGAAAATCAATTACTTTTAAAAACCCGTGAAACAAAGACAGTGAAAGAGAGAGAAATTCTTACAAAATTCGTTCAGGGGCTGTGATGCCACCTGGATTGACCATATCTAGACCCACAGCTGATTGAGACATAAGGGTGGACACTCTTGGGGCTGAGAGGTTTGGTGAGGTTGGGTGAGCAAACGCAGACCCTTTAAAGTAATACTGCGTGGTACCCGTCTGATGGGTCCCAAATCTCCAGGTTCAAGGGCATCTTCCTACATCGAAAACATGCATGAGAACCCCAGAAGATGGTACACCGTGTGATCGGGAAAGGTTTCTAAAACGCACCTCATTTCTCATCTCCTTGTGCTCGGGTTCGCCATTCCATCCGCTTTACTAGCAATCTCCCTCCTTGGAGAATCAACACGTTTAACCTCCTGTTCCGTACAGGTTGCAATTTGTCCTGAGGATGAACGGGAAGAGGGGGAACCAATGAGCGACTAGCTCTAGGTGTTGGGAAAGGCACAGGTCACTCTATTTTCCCATCAGGAAGAAGAATTAACCACAGGCTCAGCCTGCCGCCCGGAACCAGAATAGGTCCTGAAGCAATCCTACGCTTTTGCGGCCAGCTCCCAAAAAAGCGAGTTGAAAAATGGAGCTCAGGGGCACTGCAAATCACAAACCTGCAGAGTTATAAATGATAACTCTCGCGCACAAAAATATTGAGGGAAGGCAACGAAGAGGATTTGAAAGCAAGGCAGAATTGCAGGAAACAGATTTCAGGAGGTAGATTCGAATCGCCTTTAAAGCACAGGAAAAGCGGCAAAACCTCGACAATGATGCCCTTGGCCAAAAAGGGCGTACGCGTTTTTTCCTGAATATATTCAGGAAAAAACGCATACGCCCTTTTTGGCCAACCAAGCAACCTGGAAAGGCAAATCAGCGCTACAAAGAAGTCTCGCTTCCCATCGGTCAAAAGGGCCATGCTGAATAAAGTGTCAATACCAGAAATGCAGGAGAGGCCATGGAGAAATGGGAGCCTTGCTACGCTGATGGGCGGGATGTAAATTGCCAACAGCCACTCTGGAGAAGTGTACGGTGTGTCCTGAAACATCTAAAAAACTCGGCTTAGAGAGCATAGGGCACTTCCACTCATGGGCGTCTAATTTGGGAAAACTAAAAATCAGCAAGGCACAGGCACTCCAAAGTTTAGGGTTGCTCTGTTGACAAGAACCTCCACTTCATTCCACCTTAAATATCCCAGGAAAGAGAAAAATGGATAAAGAAGTTGTGGTCCTTAGGTACAATGGAATATCACTCAGCCATGAAATCAACGTCATAAGGCTAGTAGCAGCATGATGAGTGGATTCAGGTACGACGGTTCTAAGTGAAATAAGTCACACAGAAAAAGACACTAATCAGAAGATATCACTTATAGAGGGAATGTAAAAACCGCTACACTTGAACTGAATTACAAAACAGAACAGAGTCACACATTTAGAAAACACACTATGGCTGCCTAACGGGAAAGGTGAGGTGGGGTGATGCCTAAAACAAGGGTTTCAAATTAGCTCAGATACCGTTCCATAAACCCAATATGTAATAGACAAGACCTACTCCTTGCTCAGTGAACTGGACTCAACACCCCCTATTCACCGCCCAAGAATAGATCTGACTAGTAAGAATCTTCAAACCTATGTATTGATATCTCTCCGTAAGTGAGTCAAGTGGGAGTAAAGCGGCGTAAACACAGCAGTGAAAAGCAGCTAAACCCCATTAGGAAAATCAATTACTTTTAAAAACCCGTGAAACAAAGACAGTGAAAGAGAGAGAAATTCTTACAAAATTCGTTCAGGGGCTGTGATGCCACCTGGATTGACCATATCTAGACCCACAGCTGATTGAGACATAAGGGTGGACACTCTTGGGGCTGAGAGGTTTGGTGAGGTTGGGTGAGCAAACGCAGACCCTTTAAAGTAATACTGCGTGGTACCCGTCTGATGGGTCCCAAATCTCCAGGTTCAAGGGCATCTTCCTACATCGAAAACATGCATGAGAAACCCAGAAGATGGTACACCGTGTGATCGGGAAAGGTTTCTAAAACGCACCTCATTTCTCATCTCCTTGTGCTCGGGTTCGCCATTCCATCCGCTTTACTAGCAATCTCCCTCCTTGGAGAATCAACACGTTTAACCTCCTGTTCCGTACAGGTTGCAATTTGTCCTGAGGATGAACGGGAAGAGGGGGAACCAATGAGCGACTAGCTCTAGGTGTTGGGAAAGGCACAGGTCACTCTATTTTCCCATCAGGAAGAAGAATTAACCACAGGCTCAGCCTGCCGCCCGGAACCAGAATAGGTCCTGAAGCAATCCTACGCTTTTGCGGCCAGCTCCCAAAAAAGCGAGTTGAAAAATGGAGCTCAGGGGCACTGCAAATCACAAACCTGCAGAGTTATAAATGATAACTCTCGCCCACAAAAATATTGAGGGAAGGCAACGAAGAGGATTTGAAAGCAAGGCAGAATTGCAGGAAACAGATTTCAGGAGGTAGATTCGAATCGCCTTTAAAGCACAGGAAAAGCGGCAAAACCTCGACAATGATGCCCTTGGCCAAAAAGGGCGTACGCGTTTTTTCCTGAATATATTCAGGAAAAAACGCATACGCCCTTTTTGGCCAACCAAGCAACCTGGAAAGGCAAATCAGCGCTACAAAGAAGTCTCGCTTCCCATCGGTCAAAAGGGCCATGCTGAATAAAGTGTCAATACCAGAAATGCAGGAGAGGCCATGGAGAAATGGGAGCCTTGCTACGCTGATGGGCGGGATGTAAATTGCCAACAGCCACTCTGGAGAAGTGTACGGTGTGTCCTGAAACATCTAAAAAACTCGGCTTAGAGAGCATAGGGCACTTCCACTCATGGGCGTCTAATTTGGGAAAACTAAAAATCAGCAAGGCACAGGCACTCCAAAGTTTAGGGTTGCTCTGTTGACAAGAACCTCCACTTCATTCCACCTTAAATATCCCAGGAAAGAGAAAAATGGATAAAGAAGTTGTGGTCCTTAGGTACAATGGAATATCACTCAGCCATGAAATCAACATCATAAGGCTAGTAGCAGCATGATGAGTGGATTCAGGTACGACGGTTCTAAGTGAAATAAGTCACACAGAAAAAGACACTAATCAGAAGATATCACTTATAGAGGGAATGTAAAAACCGCTACACTTGAACTGAATTACAAAACAGAACAGAGTCACACATTTAGAAAACACACTATGGCTGCCTAACGGGAAAGGTGAGGTGGGGTGATGCCTAAAACAAGGGTTTCAAATTAGCTCAGATACCGTTCCATAAACCCAATATGTAATAGACAAGACCTACTCCTTGCTCAGTGAACTGGACTCAACACCCCCTATTCACCGCCCAAGAATAGATCTGACTAGTAAGAATCTTCAAACCTATGTATTGATATCTCTCCGTAAGTGAGTCAAGTGGGAGTAAAGCGGCATAAACACAGCAGTGAAAAGCAGCTAAACCCCATTAGGAAAATCAATTACTTTTAAAAACCCGTGAAACAAAGACAGTGAAAGAGAGAGAAATTCTTACAAAATTCGTTCAGGGGCTGTGATGCCACCTGGATTGACCATATCTAGACCCACAGCTGATTGAGACATAAGGGTGGACACTCTTGGGGCTGAGAGGTTAGGTGAGGTTGGGTGAGCAAACGTAGACCCTTTAAAGTAATACTGTGTGGTACCCATCCCATGGGTCCCAAATCTCCAGGTTCAAGGGCATCTTCCTACATCGAAAACATGCATGAGAACCCCAGAAGATGGTACACCGCGTGATCGGGAAAGGTTTCTAAAACGCACCTCATTTCTCATCTCCTTGTGCTCGGGTTCGCCATTGCAGCCACTTTAATAGCAATCTCCCTCCTTGGAGAAACAGCACTTTAACCTCCTGTTCCGTACAGGTTTCAATTTGTCCTGAGGATGAACGGGAAGAGGGGGAACCAATGAGCGACTAGCTCTAGGTGGTGGGACAGGCACAGGTCACTCTATTTTCCCATCAGGAAGAAGAATTAACCACCGGCTCAGCCTGCCGCACGGAACCAGAATAGGTCCTGAAGCAATCCTACGCATTTGCGGCCAGCTCCCAAAAAAGCGAGTTGAAAAATGGAGCTCAGGGGCCCTGCAAATCACAAACCTGCAGAGTTATAAATGATAACTCTCGCCCACAAAATTATTGAGGGAAGGCAACGAAGAGGATTTGAAAGCAAGCCAGAATTGCAGGAAACAGATTTCAGGAGGTAGATTCGAATCGCCTTTAAAGCACAGGAAAAGCGGCAAAACCTCGACAATGATGCCCTTGGCCAAAAAGGGCGTATGCGTTTTTTCCTGAATATATTCAGGAAAAAACGCATACGCCCTTTTTGGCCAACCAAGCAACCTGGAAAGGCAAATCAGCGCTACAAAGAAGTCTCGCTTCCCATCGGTCAAAAGGGCCATGCTGAATAAAGTGTCAATACCAAAAATGCAAGAGAGACCATGGAGAAATGGGAGCCTTGCTACGCTGATGGGCGGGATGTAAATTGCCAACAGCCACTCTGGAGAAGTGTACGGTGTGTCCTGAAACATCTAAAAAACTCGGCTTAGAAAGCATAGGGCACTTCCACTCATGGGCGTCTAATTTGGGAAAACTAAAAATCAGCAAGGCACAGGCACTCCAAAGTTTAGGGTTGCTCTGTTGACAAGAACCTCCACTTCATTCCACCTTAAATATCCCAGGAAAGAGAAAAATGGATAAAGAAGTTGTGGTCCTTAGGTACAATGGAATATCACTCAGCCATGAAATCAACGTCATAAGGCTAGTAGCAGCATGATGAGTGGATTCAGGTACGACGGTTCTAAGTGAAATAAGTCACACAGAAAAAGACACTAATCAGAAGATATCACTTACAGAGGGAATGTAAAAACCGCTACACTTGAACTGAATTACAAAACAGAACAGAGTCACACATTTAGAAAACACACTATGGCTGCCTAACGGGAAAGGTGAGGTGGGGTGATGCCTAAAACAAGGGTTTCAAATTAGCTCAGATACCGTTCCATAAACCCAATATGTAATAGACAAGACCTACTCCTTGCTCAGTGAACTGGACTCAACACCCCCTATTCACCGCCCAAGAATAGATCTGACTAGTAAGAATCTTCAAACCTATGTATTGATATCTCTCCGTAAGTGAGTCAAGTGGGAGTAAAGCGGCATAAACACAGCAGTGAAAAGCAGCTAAACCCCATTAGGAAAATCAATTACTTTTAAAAACCCGTGAAACAAAGACAGTGAAAGAGAGAGACATTCTTACAAAATTCGTTCAGGGGCTGTGATGCCACCTGGATTGACCATATCTAGACCCACAGCTGATTGAGACATAAGGGTGGACACTCTTGGGGCTGAGAGGTTTGGTGAGGTTGGGTGAGCAAACGCAGACCCTTTAAAGTAATACTGTGTGGTACCCATCCCATGGGTCCCAAATCTCCAGGTTCAAGGGCATCTTCCTACATCGAAAACATGCATGAGAAACCCAGAAGATGGTACACCGTGTGATCGGGAAAGGTTTCTAAAACGCACCTCATTTCTCATCTCCTTGTGCTCGGGTTCGCCATTCCAGCCACTTTAATAGCAATCTCCCTCCTTGGAGAATCAGCACTTTAACCTCCTTTTCCGTACAGGTTTCAATTTGTCCTGAGGATGAACGGGAAGAGGGGGAACCAATGAGCGACTAGCTCTAGGTGGTGGGACAGGCACAGGTCACTCTATTTTCCCATCAGGAAGAAGAATTAACCACCGGCTCAGCCTGCCGCCCGGAACCAGAATAGGTCCTGAAGCAATCCTACGCTTTTGCGGCCAGCTCCCAAAAAAGCGAGTTGAAAAATGGAGCTCAGGGGCCCTGCAAATCACAAACCTGCAGAGTTATAAATGATAACTCTCGCCCACAAAAATATTGAGGGAAGGCAACGAAGAGGATTTGAAAGCAAGGCAGAATTGCAGGAAACAGATTTCAGGAGGTAGATTCGAATCGCCTTTAAAGCACAGGAAAAGCGGCAAAACCTCGACAATGATGCCCTTGGCCAAAAAGGGCGTATGCGTTTTTTCCTGAATATATTCAGGAAAAAACGCATACGCCCTTTTTGGCCAACCAAGCAACCTGGAAAGGCAAATCAGCGCTACAAAGAAGTCTCGCTTCCCATCGGTCAAAAGGGCCATGCTGAATAAAGTGTCAATACCAGAAATGCAAGAGAGGCCATGGAGAAATGGGAGCCTTGCTACGCTGATGGGCGGGATGTAAATTGCCAACAGCCACTCTGGAGAAGTGTACGGTGTGTCCTGAAATATCTAAAAAACTCGGCTTAGAGAGCATAGGGCACTTCCACTCATGGGCGTCTAATTTGGGAAAACTAAAAATCAGCAAGGCACAGGCACTCCAAAGTTTAGGGTTGCTCTGTTGACAAGAACCTCCACTTCATTCCACCTTAAATATCCCAGGAAAGAGAAAAATGGATAAAGAAGTTGTGGTCCTTAGGTACAATGGAATATCACTCAGCCATGAAATCAACGTCATAAGGCTAGTAGCAGCATGATGAGTGGATTCAGGTAGGACGGTTCTAAGTGAAATAAGTCACACAGAAAAAGACACTAATCATAAGATATCACTTATAGAGGGAAAGTAAAAACCGCTACACTTGAACTGAATTACAAAACAGAACAGAGTCCCACATTTAGAAAACACACTATGGCTGCCTAACGGGAAAGGCGAGGTGGGGTGATGCATAAAACAAGGGTTTCAAATTAGCTCAGATACCGTTCCATAAACCCAATATGTAATAGACAAGACCTACTGCTTGCTCAGTGAACTGGACTCAACACCCCCTATTCACCGCCCAAGAATAGATCTGACTAGTAAGAATCTTCAAACCTATGTATTGATATCTCTCCGTAAGTGAGTCAAGTGGGAGTAAAGCGGCATAAACACAGCAGTGAAAAGCAGCTAAACCCCATTAGGAAAATCAATTACTTTTAAAAACCCGTGAAACAAAGACAGTGAAAGAGAGAGAAATTCTTACAAAATTCGTTCAGGGGCTGTGATGCCACCTGGATTGACCATATCTAGACCCACAGCTGATTGAGACATAAGGGTGGACACTCTTGGGGCTGAGAGGTTTGGTGAGGTTGGGTGAGCAAACGCAGACCCTTTAAAGTAATACTGCGTGGTACCCGTCTGATGGGTCCCAAATCTCCAGGTTCAAGGGCATCTTCCTACATCGAAAACATGCATGAGAACCCCAGAAGATGGTACACCGTGTGATCGGGAAAGGTTTCTAAAACGCACCTCATTTCTCATCTCCTTGTGCTCGGGTTCGCCATTCCATCCGCTTTACTAGCAATCTCCCTCCTTGGAGAATCAACACGTTTAACCTCCTGTTCCGTACAGGTTGCAATTTGTCCTGAGGATGAACGGGAAGAGGGGGAACCAATGAGCGACTAGCTCTAGGTGTTGGGAAAGGCACAGGTCACTCTATTTTCCCATCAGGAAGAAGAATTAACCACAGGCTCAGCCTGCCGCCCGGAACCAGAATAGGTCCTGAAGCAATCCTACGCTTTTGCGGCCAGCTCCCAAAAAAGCGAGTTGAAAAATGGAGCTCAGGGGCACTGCAAATCACAAACCTGCAGAGTTATAAATGATAACTCTCGCCCACAAAAATATTGAGGGAAGGCAACGAAGAGGATTTGAAAGCAAGGCAGAATTGCAGGAAACAGATTTCAGGAGGTAGATTCGAATCGCCTTTAAAGCACAGGAAAAGCGGCAAAACCTCGACAATGATGCCCTTGGCCAAAAAGGGCGTACGCGTTTTTTCCTGAATATATTCAGGAAAAAACGCATACGCCCTTTTTGGCCAACCAAGCAACCTGGAAAGGCAAATCAGCGCTACAAAGAAGTCTCGCTTCCCATCGGTCAAAAGGGCCATGCTGAATAAAGTGTCAATACCAGAAATGCAGGAGAGGCCATGGAGAAATGGGAGCCTTGCTACGCTGATGGGCGGGATGTAAATTGCCAACAGCCACTCTGGAGAAGTGTACGGTGTGTCCTGAAACATCTAAAAAACTCGGCTTAGAGAGCATAGGGCACTTCCACTCATGGGCGTCTAATTTGGGAAAACTAAAAATCAGCAAGGCACAGGCACTCCAAAGTTTAGGGTTGCTCTGTTGACAAGAACCTCCACTTCATTCCACCTTAAATATCCCAGGAAAGAGAAAAATGGATAAAGAAGTTGTGGTCCTTAGGTACAATGGAATATCACTCAGCCATGAAATCAACGTCATAAGGCTAGTAGCAGCATGATGAGTGGATTCAGGTACGACGGTTCTAAGTGAAATAAGTCACACAGAAAAAGACACTAATCAGAAGATATCACTTATAGAGGGAATGTAAAAACCGCTACACTTGAACTGAATTACAAAACAGAACAGAGTCACACATTTAGAAAACACACTATGGCTGCCTAACGGGAAAGGTGAGGTGGGGTGATGCCTAAAACAAGGGTTTCAAATTAGCTCAGATACCGTTCCATAAACCCAATATGTAATAGACAAGACCTACTCCTTGCTCAGTGAACTGGACTCAACACCCCCTATTCACCGCCCAAGAATAGATCTGACTAGTAAGAATCTTCAAACCTATGTATTGATATCTCTCCGTAAGTGAGTCAAGTGGGAGTAAAGCGGCGTAAACACAGCAGTGAAAAGCAGCTAAACCCCATTAGGAAAATCAATTACTTTTAAAAACCCGTGAAACAAAGACAGTGAAAGAGAGAGAACTTCTTACAAAATTCGTTCAGGGGCTGTGATGCCACCTGGATTGACCATATCTAGACCCACAGCTGATTGAGACATAAGGGTGGACACTCTTGGGGCTGAGAGGTTTGGTGAGGTTGGGTGAGCAAACGCAGACCCTTTAAAGTAATACTGCGTGGTACCCGTCTGATGGGTCCCAAATCTCCAGGTTCAAGGGCATCTTCCTACATCGAAAACATGCATGAGAAACCCAGAAGATGGTACACCGTGTGATCGGGAAAGGTTTCTAAAACGCACCTCATTTCTCATCTCCTTGTGCTCGGGTTCGCCATTCCATCCGCTTTACTAGCAATCTCCCTCCTTGGAGAATCAACACGTTTAACCTCCTGTTCCGTACAGGTTGCAATTTGTCCTGAGGATGAACGGGAAGAGGGGGAACCAATGAGCGACTAGCTCTAGGTGTTGGGAAAGGCACAGGTCACTCTATTTTCCCATCAGGAAGAAGAATTAACCACAGGCTCAGCCTGCCGCCCGGAACCAGAATAGGTCCTGAAGCAATCCTACGCTTTTGCGGCCAGCTCCCAAAAAAGCGAGTTGAAAAATGGAGCTCAGGGGCACTGCAAATCACAAACCTGCAGAGTTATAAATGATAACTCTCGCCCACAAAAATATTGAGGGAAGGCAACGAAGAGGATTTGAAAGCAAGGCAGAATTGCAGGAAACAGATTTCAGGAGGTAGATTCGAATCGCCTTTAAAGCACAGGAAAAGCGGCAAAACCTCGACAATGATGCCCTTGGCCAAAAAGGGCGTACGCGTTTTTTCCTGAATATATTCAGGAAAAAACGCATACGCCCTTTTTGGCCAACCAAGCAACCTGGAAAGGCAAATCAGCGCTACAAAGAAGTCTCGCTTCCCATCGGTCAAAAGGGCCATGCTGAATAAAGTGTCAATACCAGAAATGCAGGAGAGGCCATGGAGAAATGGGAGCCTTGCTACGCTGATGGGCGGGATGTAAATTGCCAACAGCCACTCTGGAGAAGTGTACGGTGTGTCCTGAAACATCTAAAAAACTCGGCTTAGAGAGCATAGGGCACTTCCACTCATGGGCGTCTAATTTGGGAAAACTAAAAATCAGCAAGGCACAGGCACTCCAAAGTTTAGGGTTGCTCTGTTGACAAGAACCTCCACTTCATTCCACCTTAAATATCCCAGGAAAGAGAAAAATGGATAAAGAAGTTGTGGTCCTTAGGTACAATGGAATATCACTCAGCCATGAAATCAACATCATAAGGCTAGTAGCAGCATGATGAGTGGATTCAGGTACGACGGTTCTAAGTGAAATAAGTCACACAGAAAAAGACACTAATCAGAAGATATCACTTATAGAGGGAATGTAAAAACCGCTACACTTGAACTGAATTACAAAACAGAACAGAGTCACACATTTAGAAAACACACTATGGCTGCCTAACGGGAAAGGTGAGGTGGGGTGATGCCTAAAACAAGGGTTTCAAATTAGCTCAGATACCGTTCCATAAACCCAATATGTAATAGACAAGACCTACTCCTTGCTCAGTGAACTGGACTCAACACCCCCTATTCACCGCCCAAGAATAGATCTGACTAGTAAGAATCTTCAAACCTATGTATTGATATCTCTCCGTAAGTGAGTCAAGTGGGAGTAAAGCGGCATAAACACAGCAGTGAAAAGCAGCTAAACCCCATTAGGAAAATCAATTACTTTTAAAAACCCGTGAAACAAAGACAGTGAAAGAGAGAGAAATTCTTACAAAATTCGTTCAGGGGCTGTGATGCCACCTGGATTGACCATATCTAGACCCACAGCTGATTGAGACATAAGGGTGGACACTCTTGGGGCTGAGAGGTTAGGTGAGGTTGGGTGAGCAAACGTAGACCCTTTAAAGTAATACTGTGTGGTACCCATCCCATGGGTCCCAAATCTCCAGGTTCAAGGGCATCTTCCTACATCGAAAACATGCATGAGAACCCCAGAAGATGGTACACCGCGTGATCGGGAAAGGTTTCTAAAACGCACCTCATTTCTCATCTCCTTGTGCTCGGGTTCGCCATTGCAGCCACTTTAATAGCAATCTCCCTCCTTGGAGAAACAGCACTTTAACCTCCTGTTCCGTACAGGTTTCAATTTGTCCTGAGGATGAACGGGAAGAGGGGGAACCAATGAGCGACTAGCTCTAGGTGGTGGGACAGGCACAGGTCACTCTATTTTCCCATCAGGAAGAAGAATTAACCACCGGCTCAGCCTGCCGCACGGAACCAGAATAGGTCCTGAAGCAATCCTACGCATTTGCGGCCAGCTCCCAAAAAAGCGAGTTGAAAAATGGAGCTCAGGGGCCCTGCAAATCACAAACCTGCAGAGTTATAAATGATAACTCTCGCCCACAAAATTATTGAGGGAAGGCAACGAAGAGGATTTGAAAGCAAGCCAGAATTGCAGGAAACAGATTTCAGGAGGTAGATTCGAATCGCCTTTAAAGCACAGGAAAAGCGGCAAAACCTCGACAATGATGCCCTTGGCCAAAAAGGGCGTATGCGTTTTTTCCTGAATATATTCAGGAAAAAACGCATACGCCCTTTTTGGCCAACCAAGCAACCTGGAAAGGCAAATCAGCGCTACAAAGAAGTCTCGCTTCCCATCGGTCAAAAGGGCCATGCTGAATAAAGTGTCAATACCAAAAATGCAAGAGAGACCATGGAGAAATGGGAGCCTTGCTACGCTGATGGGCGGGATGTAAATTGCCAACAGCCACTCTGGAGAAGTGTACGGTGTGTCCTGAAACATCTAAAAAACTCGGCTTAGAAAGCATAGGGCACTTCCACTCATGGGCGTCTAATTTGGGAAAACTAAAAATCAGCAAGGCACAGGCACTCCAAAGTTTAGGGTTGCTCTGTTGACAAGAACCTCCACTTCATTCCACCTTAAATATCCCAGGAAAGAGAAAAATGGATAAAGAAGTTGTGGTCCTTAGGTACAATGGAATATCACTCAGCCATGAAATCAACGTCATAAGGCTAGTAGCAGCATGATGAGTGGATTCAGGTACGACGGTTCTAAGTGAAATAAGTCACACAGAAAAAGACACTAATCAGAAGATATCACTTACAGAGGGAATGTAAAAACCGCTACACTTGAACTGAATTACAAAACAGAACAGAGTCACACATTTAGAAAACACACTATGGCTGCCTAACGGGAAAGGTGAGGTGGGGTGATGCCTAAAACAAGGGTTTCAAATTAGCTCAGATACCGTTCCATAAACCCAATATGTAATAGACAAGACCTACTCCTTGCTCAGTGAACTGGACTCAACACCCCCTATTCACCGCCCAAGAATAGATCTGACTAGTAAGAATCTTCAAACCTATGTATTGATATCTCTTCGTAAGTGAGTCAAGTGGGAGTAAAGCGGCATAAACACAGCAGTGAAAAGCAGCTAAACCCCATTAAGAAAATCAATTACTTTTAAAAACCCGTGAAACAAAGACAGTGAAAGAGAGAGACATTCTTACAAAATTCGTTCAGGGGCTGTGATGCCACCTGGATTGACCATATCTAGACCCACAGCTGATTGAGACATAAGGGTGGACACTCTTGGGGCTGAGAGGTTTGGTGAGGTTGGGTGAGCAAACGTAGACCCTTTAAAGTAATACTGTGTGGTACCCATCCCATGGGTGCCAAATCTCCAGGTTCAAGGGCATCTTCCTACATCGAAAACATGCATGAGAACCCCAGAAGATGGTACACCGTGTGATCGGGAAAGGTTTCTAAAACGCACCTCATTTCTCATCTCCTTGTGCTCGGGTTCGCCATTCCAGCCACTTTAATAGCAATCTCCCTCCTTGGAGAAACAGCACTTTAACCTCCTGTTCCGTACAGGTTTCAATTTGTCCTGAGGATGAACGGGAAGAGGGGGAAACAATGAGCGACTAGCTCTAGGTGGTGGGACAGGCACAGGTCACTCTATTTTCCCATCAGGAAGAAGAATTAACCACCGGCTCAGCCTGCCGCCCGGAACCAGAATAGGTCCTGAAGCAATCCTACGCTTTTGCGGCCAGCTCCCAAAAAAGCGAGTTGAAAAATGGAGCTCAGGGGCCCTGCAAATGACAAACCTGCAGAGTTATAAATGATAACTCTCGCCCACAAAAATATTGAGGGAAGGCAACGAAGAGGATTTGAAAGCAAGGCAGAATCGCAGGAAACAGATTTCAGGAGGTAGATTCGAATCGCCTTTAAAGCACAGGAAAAGCGGCAAAACCTCGACAATGATGCCCTTGGCCAAAAAGGGCGTATGCGTTTTTTCCTGAATATATTCAGGAAAAAACGCATACGCCCTTTTTGGCCAACCAAGCAACCTGGAAAGGCAAATCAGCGCTACAAAGAAGTCTCGCTTCCCATCGGTCAAAAGGGCCATGCTGAATAAAGTGTCAATACCAGAAATGCAAGAGAGGCCATGGAGAAATGGGAGCCTTGCTACGCTGATGGGCGGGATGTAAATTGCCAACAGCCACTCTGGAGAAGTGTACGGTGTGTCCTGAAACATCTAAAAAACTCGGCTTAGAGAGCATAGGGCACTTCCACTCATGGGCGTCTAATTTGGGAAAACTAAAAATCAGCAAGGCACAGGCACTCCAAAGTTTAGGGTTGCTCTGTTGACAAGAACCTCCACTTCATTCCACCTTAAATATCCCAGGAAAGAGAAAAATGGATAAAGAAGTTGTGGTCCTTAGGTACAATGGAATATCACTCAGCCATGAAATCAACGTCATAAGGCTAGTAGCAGCATGATGAGTGGATTCAGGTACGACGGTTCTAAGTGAAATAAGTCACACAGAAAAAGACACTAATCAGAAGATATCACTTATAGAGGGAATGCAAAAACCGCTACACTTGAACTGAATTACAAAACAGAACAGAGTCACACATTTAGAAAACACACTATGGCTGCCTAACGGGAAAGGTGAGGTGGGGTGATGCCTAAAACAAGGGTTTCAAATTAGCTCAGATACCGTTCCATAAACCCAATATGTAATAGACAAGACCTACTCCTTGCTCAGTGAACTGGACTCAACACCCCCTATTCACCGCCCAAGAATAGATCTGACTAGTAAGAATCTTCAAACCTATGTATTGATATCTCTCCGTAAGTGAGTCAAGTGGGAGTAAAGCGGCATAAACACAGCAGTGAAAAGCAGCTAAACCCCATTAGGAAAATCAATTACTTTTAAAAACCCGTGAAACAAAGACAGTGAAAGAGAGAGACATTCTTACAAAATTCGTTCAGGGGCTGTGATGCCACCTGGATTGACCATATCTAGACCCACAGCTGATTGAGACATAAGGGTGGACACTCTTGGGGCTGAGAGGTTTGGTGAGGTTGGGTGAGCAAACGCAGACCCTTTAAAGTAATACTGCGTGGTACCCGTCTGATGGGTCCCAAATCTCCAGGTTCAAGGGCATCTTCCTACATCGAAAACATGCATGAGAACCCCAGAAGATGGTACACCGTGTGATCGGGAAAGGTTTCTAAAACGCACCTCATTTCTCATCTCCTTGTGCTCGGGTTCGCCATTCCATCCGCTTTACTAGCAATCTCCCTCCTTGGAGAATCAACACGTTTAACCTCCTGTTCCGTACAGGTTGCAATTTGTCCTGAGGATGAACGGGAAGAGGGGGAACCAATGAGCGACTAGCTCTAGGTGTTGGGAAAGGCACAGGTCACTCTATTTTCCCATCAGGAAGAAGAATTAACCACAGGCTCAGCCTGCCGCCCGGAACCAGAATAGGTCCTGAAGCAATCCTACGCTTTTGCGGCCAGCTCCCAAAAAAGCGAGTTGAAAAATGGAGCTCAGGGGCACTGCAAATCACAAACCTGCAGAGTTAGAAATGATAACTCTCGCCCACAAAAATATTGAGGGAAGGCAACGAAGAGGATTTGAAAGCAAGGCAGAATTGCAGGAAACAGATTTCAGGAGGTAGATTCGAATCGCCTTTAAAGCACAGGAAAAGCGGCAAAACCTCGACAATGATGCCCTTGGCCAAAAAGGGCGTATGCGTTTTTTCCTGAATATATTCAGGAAAAAACGCATACGCCCTTTTTGGCCAACCAAGCAACCTGGAAAGGCAAATCAGCGCTACAAAGAAGTCTCGCTTCCCATCGGTCAAAAGGGCCATGCTGAATAAAGTGTCAATACCAGAAATGCAGGAGGGGCCATGGAGAAATGGGAGCCTTGCTACGCTGATGGGCGGGATTTAAATTGCCAACAGCCACTCTGGAGACGTGTACGGTGTGTCCTGAAACATCTAAAAAACTCGGCTTAGAGAGCATAGGGCACTTCCACTCATGGGCGTCTAATTTGGGAAAACTAAAAATCAGCAAGGCACAGGCACTCCAAAGTTTAGGGTTGCTCTGTTGACAAGAACCTCCACTTCATTCCACCTTAAATATCCCAGGAAAGAGAAAAATGGATAAAGAAGTTGTGGTCCTTAGGTACAATGGAATATCACTCAGCCATGAAATCAACGTCATAAGGCTAGTAGCAGCATGATGAGTGGATTCAGGTAGGACGGTTCTAAGTGAAATAAGTCACACAGAAAAAGACACTAATCATAAGATATCACTTATAGAGGGAAAGTAAAAACCGCTACACTTGAACTGAATTACAAAACAGAACAGAGTCCCACATTTAGAAAACACACTATGGCTGCCTAACGGGAAAGGCGAGGTGGGGTGATGCATAAAACAAGGGTTTCAAATTAGCTCAGATACCGTTCCATAAACCCAATATGTAATAGACAAGACCTACTGCTTGCTCAGTGAACTGGACTCAACACCCCCTATTCACCGCCCAAGAATAGATCTGACTAGTAAGAATCTTCAAACCTATGTATTGATATCTCTCCGTAAGTGAGTCAAGTGGGAGTAAAGCGGCATAAACACAGCAGTGAAAAGCAGCTAAACCCCATTAGGAAAATCAATTACTTTTAAAAACCCGTGAAACAAAGACAGTGAAAGAGAGAGAAATTCTTACAAAATTCGTTCAGGGGCTGTGATGCCACCTGGATTGACCATATCTAGACCCACAGCTGATTGAGACATAAGGGTGGACACTCTTGGGGCTGAGAGGTTTGGTGAGGTTGGGTGAGCAAACGCAGACCCTTTAAAGTAATACTGCGTGGTACCCGTCTGATGGGTCCCAAATCTCCAGGTTCAAGGGCATCTTCCTACATCGAAAACATGCATGAGAACCCCAGAAGATGGTACACCGTGTGATCGGGAAAGGTTTCTAAAACGCACCTCATTTCTCATCTCCTTGTGCTCGGGTTCGCCATTCCATCCGCTTTACTAGCAATCTCCCTCCTTGGAGAATCAACACGTTTAACCTCCTGTTCCGTACAGGTTGCAATTTGTCCTGAGGATGAACGGGAAGAGGGGGAACCAATGAGCGACTAGCTCTAGGTGTTGGGAAAGGCACAGGTCACTCTATTTTCCCATCAGGAAGAAGAATTAACCACAGGCTCAGCCTGCCGCCCGGAACCAGAATAGGTCCTGAAGCAATCCTACGCTTTTGCGGCCAGCTCCCAAAAAAGCGAGTTGAAAAATGGAGCTCAGGGGCACTGCAAATCACAAACCTGCAGAGTTAGAAATGATAACTCTCGCCCACAAAAATATTGAGGGAAGGCAACGAAGAGGATTTGAAAGCAAGGCAGAATTGCAGGAAACAGATTTCAGGAGGTAGATTCGAATCGCCTTTAAAGCACAGGAAAAGCGGCAAAACCTCGACAATGATGCCCTTGGCCAAAAAGGGCGTATGCGTTTTTTCCTGAATATATTCAGGAAAAAACGCATACGCCCTTTTTGGCCAACCAAGCAACCTGGAAAGGCAAATCAGCGCTACAAAGAAGTCTCGCTTCCCATCGGTCAAAAGGGCCATGCTGAATAAAGTGTCAATACCAGAAATGCAGGAGAGGCCATGGAGAAATGGGAGCCTTGCTACGCTGATGGGCGGGATGTAAATTGCCAACAGCCACTCTGGAGAAGTGTACGGTGTGTCCTGAAACATCTAAAAAACTCGGCTTAGAGAGCATAGGGCACTTCCACTCATGGGCGTCTAATTTGGGAAAACTAAAAATCAGCAAGGCACAGGCACTCCAAAGTTTAGGGTTGCTCTGTTGACAAGAACCTCCACTTCATTCCACCTTAAATATCCCAGGAAAGAGAAAAATGGATAAAGAAGTTGTGGTCCTTAGGTACAATGGAATATCACTCAGCCATGAAATCAACGTCATAAGGCTAGTAGCAGCATGATGAGTGGATTCAGGTACGACGGTTCTAAGTGAAATAAGTCACACAGAAAAAGACACTAATCAGAAGATATCACTTATAGAGGGAATGTAAAAACCGCTACACTTGAACTGAATTACAAAACAGAACAGAGTCACACATTTAGAAAACACACTATGGCTGCCTAACGGGAAAGGTGAGGTGGGGTGATGCCTAAAACAAGGGTTTCAAATTAGCTCAGATACCGTTCCATAAACCCAATATGTAATAGACAAGACCTACTCCTTGCTCAGTGAACTGGACTCAACACCCCCTATTCACCGCCCAAGAATAGATCTGACTAGTAAGAATCTTCAAACCTATGTATTGATATCTCTCCGTAAGTGAGTCAAGTGGGAGTAAAGCGGCATAAACACAGCAGTGAAAAGCAGCTAAACCCCATTAGGAAAATCAATTACTTTTAAAAACCCGTGAAACAAAGACAGTGAAAGAGAGAGAAATTCTTACAAAATTCGTTCAGGGGCTGTGATGCCACCTGGATTGACCATATCTAGACCCACAGCTGATTGAGACATAAAGGTGGACACTCTTGGGGCTGAGAGGTTTGGTGAGGTTGGGTGAGCAAACGCAGACCCTTTAAAGTAATACTGTGTGGTACCCATCCCATGGGTCCCAAATCTCCAGGTTCAAGGGCATCTTCCTACATCGAAAACATGCATGAGAAACCCAGAAGATGGTACACCGTGTGATCGGGAAAGGTTTCTAAAACGCACCTCATTTCTCATCTCCTTGTGCTCGGGTTCGCCATTCCAGCCACTTTAATAGCAATCTCCCTCCTTGGAGAATCAGCACTTTAACCTCCTTTTCCGTACAGGTTTCAATTTGTCCTGAGGATGAACGGGAAGAGGGGGAACCAATGAGCGACTAGCTCTAGGTGGTGGGACAGGCACAGGTCACTCTATTTTCCCATCAGGAAGAAGAATTAACCACCGGCTCAGCCTGCCGCCCGGAACCAGAATAGGTCCTGAAGCAATCCTACACTTTTGCGGCCAGCTCCCAAAAAAAGCGAGTTGAAAAATGGAGCTCAGGGGCCCTGCAAATCACAAACCTGCAGAGTTATAAATGATAACTCTCGCCCACAAAAATATTGAGGGAAGGCAACGAAGAGGATTTGAAAGCAAGGCAGAATTGCAGGAAACAGATTTCAGGAGGTAGATTCGAATCGCCTTTAAAGCACAGGAAAAGCGGCAAAACCTCGACAATGATGCCCTTGGCCAAAAAGGGCGTATGCGTTTTTTCCTGAATATATTCAGGAAAAAACGCATACGCCCTTTTTGGCCAACCAAGCAACCTGGAAAGGCAAATCAGCGCTACAAAGAAGTCTCGCTTCCCATCGGTCAAAAGGGCCATGCTGAATAAAGTGTCAATACCAGAAATGCAAGAGAGGCCATGGAGAAATGGGAGCCTTGCTACGCTGATGGGCGGGATGTAAATTGCCAACAGCCACTCTGGAGAAGTGTACGGTGTGTCCTGAAATATCTAAAAAACTCGGCTTAGAGAGCATAGGGCACTTCCACTCATGGGCGTCTAATTTGGGAAAACTAAAAATCAGCAAGGCACAGGCACTCCAAAGTTTAGGGTTGCTCTGTTGACAAGAACCTCCACTTCATTCCACCTTAAATATCCCAGGAAAGAGAAAAATGGATAAAGAAGTTGTGGTCCTTAGGTACAATGGAATATCACTCAGCCATGAAATCAACGTCATAAGGCTAGTAGCAGCATGATGAGTGGATTCAGGTAGGACGGTTCTAAGTGAAATAAGTCACACAGAAAAAGACACTAATCATAAGATATCACTTATAGAGGGAAAGTAAAAACCGCTACACTTGAACTGAATTACAAAACAGAACAGAGTCCCACATTTAGAAAACACACTATGGCTGCCTAACGGGAAAGGCGAGGTGGGGTGATGCATAAAACAAGGGTTTCAAATTAGCTCAGATACCGTTCCATAAACCCAATATGTAATAGACAAGACCTACTGCTTGCTCAGTGAACTGGACTCAACACCCCCTATTCACCGCCCAAGAATAGATCTGACTAGTAAGAATCTTCAAACCTATGTATTGATATCTCTCCGTAAGTGAGTCAAGTGGGAGTAAAGCGGCATAAACACAGCAGTGAAAAGCAGCTAAACCCCATTAGGAAAATCAATTACTTTTAAAAACCCGTGAAACAAAGACAGTGAAAGAGAGAGAAATTCTTACAAAATTCGTTCAGGGGCTGTGATGCCACCTGGATTGACCATATCTAGACCCACAGCTGATTGAGACATAAGGGTGGACACTCTTGGGGCTGAGAGGTTTGGTGAGGTTGGGTGAGCAAACGCAGACCCTTTAAAGTAATACTGCGTGGTACCCGTCTGATGGGTCCCAAATCTCCAGGTTCAAGGGCATCTTCCTACATCGAAAACATGCATGAGAACCCCAGAAGATGGTACACCGTGTGATCGGGAAAGGTTTCTAAAACGCACCTCATTTCTCATCTCCTTGTGCTCGGGTTCGCCATTCCATCCGCTTTACTAGCAATCTCCCTCCTTGGAGAATCAACACGTTTAACCTCCTGTTCCGTACAGGTTGCAATTTGTCCTGAGGATGAACGGGAAGAGGGGGAACCAATGAGCGACTAGCTCTAGGTGTTGGGAAAGGCACAGGTCACTCTATTTTCCCATCAGGAAGAAGAATTAACCACAGGCTCAGCCTGCCGACCGGGACCAGAATAGGTCCTGAAGCAATCCTACGCTTTTGCGGCCAGCTCCCAAAAAAGCGAGTTGAAAAATGGAGCTCAGGGGCACTGCAAATCACAAACCTGCAGAGTTATAAATGATAACTCTCGCCCACAAAAATATTGAGGGAAGGCAACGAAGAGGATTTGAAAGCAAGGCAGAATCGCAGGAAACAGATTTCAGGAGGTAGATTCGAATCGCCTTTAAAGCACAGGAAAAGCGGCAAAACCTCGACAATGATGCCCTTGGCCAAAAAGGGCGTATGCGTTTTTTCCTGAATATATTCAGGAAAAAACGCATACGCCCTTTTTGGCCAACCAAGCAACCTGGAAAGGCAAATCAGCGCTACAAAGAAGTCTCGCTTCCCATCGGTCAAAAGGGCCATGCTGAATAAAGTGTCAATACCAGAAATGCAGGAGAGGCCATGGAGAAATGGGAGCCTTGCTACGCTGATGGGCGGGATGTAAATTGCCAACAGCCACTCTGGAGAAGTGTACGGTGTGTCCTGAAACATCTAAAAAACTCGGCTTAGAGAGCATAGGGCACTTCCACTCATGGGCGTCTAATTTGGGAAAACTAAAAATCAGCAAGGCACAGGCACTCCAAAGTTTAGGGTTCCTCTGTTGACAAGAACCTCCACTTCATTCCACCTTAAATATCCCAGGAAAGAGAAAAATGGATAAAGAAGTTGTGGTCCTTAGGTACAATGGAATATCACTCAGCCATGAAATCAACGTCATAAGGCTAGTAGCAGCATGATGAGTGGATTCAGGTACGACGGTTCTAAGTGAAATAAGTCACACAGAAAAAGACACTAATCAGAAGATATCACTTATAGAGGGAATGTAAAAACCGCTACACTTGAACTGAATTACAAAACAGAACAGAGTCACACATTTAGAAAACACACTATGGCTGCCTAACGGGAAAGGTGAGGTGGGGTGATGCCTAAAACAAGGGTTTCAAATTAGCTCAGATACCGTTCCATAAACCCAATATGTAATAGACAAGACCTACTCCTTGCTCAGTGAACTGGACTCAACACCCCCTATTCACCGCCCAAGAATAGATCTGACTAGTAAGAATCTTCAAACCTATGTATTGATATCTCTCCGTAAGTGAGTCAAGTGGGAGTAAAGCGGCATAAACACAGCAGTGAAAAGCAGCTAAACCCCATTAGGAAAATCAATTACTTTTAAAAACCCGTGAAACAAAGACAGTGAAAGAGAGAGAAATTCTTACAAAATTCGTTCAGGGGCTGTGATGCCACCTGGATTGACCATATCTAGACCCACAGCTGATTGAGACATAAGGGTGGACACTCTTGGGGCTGAGAGGTTTGGTGAGGTTGGGTGAGCAAACGCAGACCCTTTAAAGTAATACTGTGTGGTACCCATCCCATGGGTCCCAAATCTCCAGGTTCAAGGGCATCTTCCTACATCGAAAACATGCATGAGAAACCCAGAAGATGGTACACCGTGTGATCGGGAAAGGTTTCTAAAACGCACCTCATTTCTCATCTCCTTGTGCTCGGGTTCGCCATTCCAGCCACTTTAATAGCAATCTCCCTCCTTGGAGAATCAGCACTTTAACCTCCTTTTCCGTACAGGTTTCAATTTGTCCTGAGGATGAACGGGAAGAGGGGGAACCAATGAGCGACTAGCTCTAGGTGGTGGGACAGGCACAGGTCACTCTATTTTCCCATCAGGAAGAAGAATTAACCACCGGCTCAGCCTGCCGCCCGGAACCAGAATAGGTCCTGAAGCAATCCTACGCTTTTGCGGCCAGCTCCCAAAAATAGCGAGTTGAAAAATGGAGCTCAGGGGCCCTGCAAATCACAAACCTGCAGAGTTATAAATGATAACTCTCGCCCACAAAAATATTGAGGGAAGGCAACGAAGAGGATTTGAAAGCAAGGCAGAATTGCAGGAAACAGATTTCAGGAGGTAGATTCGAATCGCCTTTAAAGCACAGGAAAAGCGGCAAAACCTCGACAATGATGCCCTTGGCCAAAAAGGGCGTATGCGTTTTTTCCTGAATATATTCAGGAAAAAACGCATACGCCCTTTTTGGCCAACCAAGCAACCTGGAAAGGCAAATCAGCGCTACAAAGAAGTCTCGCTTCCCATCGGTCAAAAGGGCCATGCTGAATAAAGTGTCAATACCAGAAATGCAAGAGAGGCCATGGAGAAATGGGAGCCTTGCTACGCTGATGGGCGGGATGTAAATTGCCAACAGCCACTCTGGAGAAGTGTACGGTGTGTCCTGAAATATCTAAAAAACTCGGCTTAGAGAGCATAGGGCACTTCCACTCATGGGCGTCTAATTTGGGAAAACTAAAAATCAGCAAGGCACAGGCACTCCAAAGTTTAGGGTTGCTCTGTTGACAAGAACCTCCACTTCATTCCACCTTAAATATCCCAGGAAAGAGAAAAATGGATAAAGAAGTTGTGGTCCTTAGGTACAATGGAATATCACTCAGCCATGAAATCAACGTCATAAGGCTAGTAGCAGCATGATGAGTGGATTCAGGTACGACGGTTCTAAGTGAAATAAGTCACACAGAAAAAGACACTAATCAGAAGATATCACTTATAGAGGGAATGTAAAAACCGCTACACTTGAACTGAATTACAAAACAGAACAGAGTCACACATTTAGAAAACACACTATGGCTGCCTAACGGGAAAGGTGAGGTGGGGTGATGCCTAAAACAAGGGTTTCAAATTAGCTCAGATACCGTTCCATAAACCCAATATGTAATAGACAAGACCTACTCCTTGCTCAGTGAACTGGACTCAACACCCCCTATTCACCGCCCAAGAATAGATCTGACTAGTAAGAATCTTCAAACCTATGTATTGATATCTCTCCGTAAGTGAGTCAAGTGGGAGTAAAGCGGCATAAACACAGCAGTGAAAAGCAGCTAAACCCCATTAGGAAAATCAATTACTTTTAAAAACCCGTGAAACAAAGACAGTGAAAGAGAGAGACATTCTTACAAAATTCGTTCAGGGGCTGTGATGCCACCTAGATTGACCATATCTAGACCCACAGCTGATTGAGACATAATGGTGGACACTCTTGGGGCTGAGAGGTTTGGTGAGGTTGGGTGAGCAAACGCAGACCCTTTAAAGTAATACTGTGTGGTACCCATCCCATGGGTCCCAAATCTCCAGGTTCAAGGGCATCTTCCTACATCGAAAACATGCATGAGAAACCCAGAAGATGGTACACCGTGTGATCGGGAAAGGTTTCTAAAACGCACCTCATTTCTCATCTCCTTGTGCTCGGGTTCGCCATTCCAGCCACTTTAATAGCAATCTCCCTCCTTGGAGAATCAGCACTTTAACCTCCTTTTCCGTACAGGTTTATATTTGTCCTGAGGATGAACGGGAAGAGGGGGAACCAATGAGCGACTAGCTCTAGGTGGTGGGACAGGCACAGGTCACTCTATTTTCCCATCAGGAAAAAGAATTAACCACCCGCTCAGCCTGCCGCCCGGAACCAGAATAGGTCCTGAAGCAATCCTACGCTTTTGCGGCCAGCTCCCAAAAAAGCGAGTTGAAAAATGGAGCTCAGGGGCCCTGCAAATCACAAACCTGCAGAGTTATAAATGATAACTCTCGCCCACAAAAATATTGAGGGAAGGCAACGAAGAGGATTTGAAAGCAAGGCAGAATTGCAGGAAACAGATTTCAGGAGGTAGATTCGAATCGCCTTTAAAGCACAGGAAAAGCGGCAAAACCTCGACAATGATGCCCTTGGCCAAAAAGGGCGTATGCGTTTTTTCCTGAATATATTCAGGAAAAAACGCATACGCCCTTTTTGGCCAACCAAGCAACCTGGAAAGGCAAATCAGCGCTACAAAGAAGTCTCGCTTCCCATCGGTCAAAAGGGCCATGCTGAATAAAGTGTCAATACCAGAAATGCAAGAGAGGCCATGGAGAAATGGGAGCCTTGCTACGCTGATGGGCGGGATGTAAATTGCCAACAGCCACTCTGGAGAAGTGTACGGTGTGTCCTGAAATATCTAAAAAACTCGGCTTAGAGAGCATAGGGCACTTCCACTCATGGGCGTCTAATTTGGGAAAACTAAAAATCAGCAAGGCACAGGCACTCCAAAGTTTAGGGTTGCTCTGTTGACAAGAACCTCCACTTCATTCCACCTTAAATATCCCAGGAAAGAGAAAAATGGATAAAGAAGTTGTGGTCCTTAGGTACAATGGAATATCACTCAGCCATGAAATCAACGTCATAAGGCTAGTAGCAGCATGATGAGTGGATTCAGGTAGGACGGTTCTAAGTGAAATAAGTCACACAGAAAAAGACACTAATCATAAGATATCACTTATAGAGGGAAAGTAAAAACCGCTACACTTGAACTGAATTACAAAACAGAACAGAGTCCCACATTTAGAAAACACACTATGGCTGCCTAACGGGAAAGGCGAGGTGGGGTGATGCATAAAACAAGGGTTTCAAATTAGCTCAGATACCGTTCCATAAACCCAATATGTAATAGACAAGACCTACTGCTTGCTCAGTGAACTGGACTCAACACCCCCTATTCACCGCCCAAGAATAGATCTGACTAGTAAGAATCTTCAAACCTATGTATTGATATCTCTCCGTAAGTGAGTCAAGTGGGAGTAAAGCGGCATAAACACAGCAGTGAAAAGCAGCTAAACCCCATTAGGAAAATCAATTACTTTTAAAAACCCGTGAAACAAAGACAGTGAAAGAGAGAGAAATTCTTACAAAATTCGTTCAGGGGCTGTGATGCCACCTGGATTGACCATATCTAGACCCACAGCTGATTGAGACATAAGGGTGGACACTCTTGGGGCTGAGAGGTTTGGTGAGGTTGGGTGAGCAAACGCAGACCCTTTAAAGTTATATTGCGTGGTACCCGTCTGATGGGTCCCAAATCTCCAGGTTCAAGGGCATCTTCCTACATCGAAAACATGCATGAGAACCCCAGAAGATGGTACACCGTGTGATCGGGAAAGGTTTCTAAAACGCACCTCATTTCTCATCTCCTTGTGCTCGGGTTCACCATTCCATCCGCTTTACTAGCAATCTCCCTCCTTGGAGAATCAACACGTTTAACCTCCTGTTCCGTACAGGTTGCAATTTGTCCTGAGGATGAACGGGAAGAGGGGGAACCAATGAGCGACTAGCTCTAGGTGTTGGGAAAGGCACAGGTCACTCTATTTTCCCATCAGGAAGAAGAATTAACCACAGGCTCAGCCTGCCGCCCGGAACCAGAATAGGTCCTGAAGCAATCCTACGCTTTTGCGGCCAGCTCCCAAAAAAGCGAGTTGAAAAATGGAGCTCAGGGGCACTGCAAATCACAAACCTGCAGAGTTATAAATGATAACTCTCGCCCACAAAAATATTGAGGGAAGGCAACGAAGAGGATTTGAAAGCAAGGCAGAATTGCAGGAAACAGATTTCAGGAGGTAGATTCGAATCGCCTTTAAAGCACAGGAAAAGCGGCAAAACCTCGACAATGATGCCCTTGGCCAAAAAGGGCGTATGCGTTTTTTCCTGAATATATTCAGGAAAAAACGCATACGCCCTTTTTGGCCAACCAAGCAACCTGGAAAGGCAAATCAGCGCTACAAAGAAGTCTCGCTTCCCATCGGTCAAAAGGGCCATGCTGAATAAAGTGTCAATACCAGAAATGCAGGAGAGGCCATGGAGAAATGGGAGCCTTGCTACGCTGATGGGCGGGATGTAAATTGCCAACAGCCACTCTGGAGACGTGTACGGTGTGTCCTGAAACATCTAAAAAACTCGGCTTAGAGAGCATAGGGCACTTCCACTCATGGGCGTCTAATTTGGGAAAACTAAAAATCAGCAAGGCACAGGCACTCCAAAGTTTAGGGTTGCTCTGTTGACAAGAACCTCCACTTCATTCCACCTTAAATATCCCAGGAAAGAGAAAAATGGATAAAGAAGTTGTGGTCCTTAGGTACAATGGAATATCACTCAGCCATGAAATCAACGTCATAAGGCTAGTAGCAGCATGATGAGTGGATTCAGGTACGACGGTTCTAAGTGAAATAAGTCACACAGAAAAAGACACTAATCAGAAGATATCACTTATAGAGGGAATGTAAAAACCGCTACACTTGAACTGAATTACAAAACAGAACAGAGTCACACATTTAGAAAACACACTATGGCTGCCTAACGGGAAAGGTGAGGTGGGGTGATGCCTAAAACAAGGGTTTCAAATTAGCTCAGATACCGTTCCATAAACCCAATATGTAATAGACAAGACCTACTCCTTGCTCAGTGAACTGGACTCAACACCCCCTATTCACCGCCCAAGAATAGATCTGACTAGTAAGAATCTTCAAACCTATGTATTGATATCTCTCCGTAAGTGAGTCAAGTGGGAGTAAAGCGGCATAAACACAGCAGTGAAAAGCAGCTAAACCCCATTAGGAAAATCAATTACTTTTAAAAACCCGTGAAACAAAGACAGTGAAAGAGAGAGAAATTCTTACAAAATTCGTTCAGGGGCTGTGATGCCACCTGGATTGACCATATCTAGACCCACAGCTGATTGAGACATAAGGGTGGACACTCTTGGGGCTGAGAGGTTTGGTGAGGTTGGGTGAGCAAACGCAGACCCTTTAAAGTAATACTGCGTGGTACCCGTCCCATGGGTCCCAAATCTCCAGGTTCAAGGGCATCTTCCTACATCGAAAACATGCATGAGAACCCCAGAAGATGGTACACCGTGTGATCGGGAAAGGTTTCTAAAACGCACCTCATTTCTCATCTCCTTGTGCTCGTGTTCGCCATTCCAGCCACTTTAATAGCAATCTCCCTCCTTGGAGAAACAGCACTTTAACCTCCTGTTCCGTACAGGTTTCAATTTGTCCTGAGGATGAACGGGAAGAGGGGGAACCAATGAGCGACTAGCTCTAGGTGGTGGGACAGGCACAGGTCACTCTATTTTCCCATCAGGAAGAAGAATTAACCACCGGCTCAGCCTGCCGCCCGGAACCAGAATAGGTCCTGAAGCAATCCTACGCTTTTGCGGCCAGCTCCCAAAAAAGCGAGTTGAAAAATGGAGCTCAGGGGCCCTGCAAATCACAAACCTGCAGAGTTATAAATGATAACTCTCGCCCACAAAAATATTGAGGGAAGGCAACGAAGAGGATTTGAAAGCAAGGCAGAATTGCAGGAAACAGATTTCAGGAGGTAGATTCGAATCGCCTTTAAAGCACAGGAAAAGCGGCAAAACCTCGACAATGATGCCCTTGGCCAAAAAGGGCGTATGCGTTTTTTCCTGAATATATTCAGGAAAAAACGCATACGCCCTTTTTGGCCAACCAAGCAACCTGGAAAGGCAAATCAGCGCTACAAAGAAGTCTCGCTTCCCATCGGTCAAAAGGGCCATGCTGAATAAAGTGTCAATACCAGAAATGCAAGAGAGGCCATGGAGAAATGGGAGCCTTGCTACGCTGATGGGCGGGATGTAAATTGCCAACAGCCACTCTGGAGAAGTGTACGGTGTGTCCTGAAATATCTAAAAAACTCGGCTTAGAGAGCATAGGGCACTTCCACTCATGGGCGTCTAATTTGGGAAAACTAAAAATCAGCAAGGCATAGGCACTCCAAAGTTTAGGGTTGCTCTGTTGACAAGAACCTCCACTTCATTCCACCTTAAATATCCCAGGAAAGAGAAAAATGGATAAAGAAGTTGTGGTCCTTAGGTACAATGGAATATCACTCAGCCATGAAATCAACGTCATAAGGCTAGTAGCAGCATGATGAGTGGATTCAGGTAGGACGGTTCTAAGTGAAATTAGTCACACAGAAAAAGACACTAATCATAAGATATCACTTATAGAGGGAAAGTAAAAACCGCTACACTTGAACTGAATTACAAAACAGAACAGAGTCCCACATTTAGAAAACACACTATGGCTGCCTAACGGGAAAGGCGAGGTGGGGTGATGCATAAAACAAGGGTTTCAAATTAGCTCAGATACCGTTCCATAAACCCAATATGTAATAGACAAGACCTACTGCTTGCTCAGTGAACTGGACTCAACACCCCCTATTCACCGCCCAAGAATAGATCTGACTAGTAAGATTCTTCAAACCTATGTATTGATATCTCTCCGTAAGTGAGTCAAGTGGGAGTAAAGCGGCATAAACACAGCAGTGAAAAGCAGCTAAACCCCATTAGGAAAATCAATTACTTTTAAAAACCCGTGAAACAAAGACAGTGAAAGAGAGAGAAATTCTTACAAAATTCGTTCAGGGGCTGTGATGCCACCTGGATCGACCATATCTAGACCCACAGCTGATTGAGACATAAGGGTGGACACTCTTGGGGCTGAGAGGTTTGGTGAGTTTGGGTGAGCAAACGCAGACCCTTTAAAGTAATACTGCGTGGTACCCGTCTGATGGGTCCCAAATCTCCAGGTTCAAGGGCATCTTCCTACATCGAAAACATGCATGAGAACCCCAGAAGATGGTACACCGTGTGATCGGGAAAGGTTTCTAAAACGCACCTCATTTCTCATCTCCTTGTGCTCGGGTTCGCCATTCCATCCGCTTTACTAGCAATCTCCCTCCTTGGAGAATCAACACGTTTAACCTCCTGTTCCGTACAGGTTGCAATTTGTCCTGAGGATGAACGGGAAGAGGGGGAACCAATGAGCGACTAGCTCTAGGTGTTGGGAAAGGCACAGGTCACTCTATTTTCCCATCAGGAAGAATAATTAACCACAGGCTCAGCCTGCCGCCCGGAACCAGAATAGGTCCTGAAGCAATCCTACGCTTTTGCGGCCAGCTCCCAAAAAAGCGAGTTGAAAAATGGAGCTCAGGGGCACTGCAAATCACAAACCTGCAGAGTTATAAATGATAACTCTCGCCCACAAAAATATTGAGGGAAGGCAACGAAGAGGATTTGAAAGCAAGGCAGAATTGCAGGAAACAGATTTCAGGAGGTAGATTCGAATCGCCTTTAAAGCACAGGAAAAGCGGCAAAACCTCGACAATGATGCCCTTGGCCAAAAAGGGCGTATGCGTTTTTTCCTGAATATATTCAGGAAAAAACGCATACGCCCTTTTTGGCCAACCAAGCAACCTGGAAAGGCAAATCAGCGCTACAAAGAAGTCTCGCTTCCCATCGGTCAAAAGGGCCATGCTGAATAAAGTGTCAATACCAGAAATGCAGGAGAGGCCATGGAGAAATGGGAGCCTTGCTACGCTGATGGGCGGGATGTAAATTGCCAACAGCCACTCTGGAGAAGTGTACGGTGTGTCCTGAAACATCTAAAAAACTCGGCTTAGAGAGCATAGGGCACTTCCACTCATGGGCGTCTAATTTGGGAAAACTAAAAATCAGCAAGGCACAGGCACTCCAAAGTTTAGGGTTGCTCTGTTGACAAGAACCTCCACTTCATTCCACCTTAAATATCCCAGGAAAGAGAAAAATGGATAAAGAAGTTGTGGTCCTTAGGTACAATGGAATATCACTCAGCCATGAAATCAACGTCATAAGGCTAGTAGCAGCATGATGAGTGGATTCAGGTACGACGGTTCTAAGTGAAATAAGTCACACAGAAAAAGACACTAATCAGAAGATATCACTTATAGAGGGAATGTAAAAACCGCTACACTTGAACTGAATTACAAAACAGAACAGAGTCACACATTTAGAAAACACACTATGGCTGCCTAACGGGAAAGGTGAGGTGGGGTGATGCCTAAAACAAGGGTTTCAAATTAGCTCAGATACCGTTCCATAAACCCAATATGTAATAGACAAGACCTACTCCTTGCTCAGTGAACTGGACTCAACACCCCCTATTCACCGCCCAAGAATAGATCTGACTAGTAAGAATCTTCAAACCTATGTATTGATATCTCTCCGTAAGTGAGTCAAGTGGGAGTAAAGCGGCATAAACACAGCAGTGAAAAGCAGCTAAACCCCATTAGGAAAATCAATTACTTTTAAACCCCGTGAAACAAAGACAGTGAAAGAGAGAGAAATTCTTACAAAATTCGTTCAGGGGCTGTGATGCCACCTGGATTGACCATATCTAGACCCACAGCTGATTGAGACATAAGGGTGGACACTCTTGGGGCTGAGACGCTTGGTGAGGTTGGGTGAGCAAACGCAGACCCTTTAAAGTAATACTGTGTGGTACCCATCCCATGGGTCCCAAATCTCCAGGTTCAAGGGCATCTTCCTACATCGAAAACATGCATGAGAACCCCAGAAGATGGTACACCGTGTGATCGGGAAAGGTTTCTAAAACGCACCTCATTTCTCATCTCCTTGTGCTCGGGTTCGCCATTCCAGCCACTTTAATAGCAATCTCCCTCCTTGGAGAAACAGCACTTTAACCTCCTGTTCCGTACAGGTTTCAATTTGTCCTGAGGATGAACGGGAAGAGGGGGAACCAATGAGCGACTAGCTCTAGGTGGTGGGACAGGCACAGGTCACTCTATTTTCCCATCAGGAAGAAGAATTAACCACCGGCTCAGCCTGCCGCCCGGAACCAGAATAGGTCCTGAAGCAATCCTACGCTTTTGCGGCCAGCTCCCAAAAAAGCGAGTTGAAAAATGGAGCTCAGGGGCCCTGCAAATCACAAACCTGCAGAGTTATAAATGATAACTCTCGCCCACAAAAATATTGAGGGAAGGCAACGAAGAGGATTTGAAAGCAAGGCAGAATTGCAGGAAACAGATTTCAGGAGGTAGATTCGAATCGCCTTTAAAGCACAGGAAAAGCGGCAAAACCTCGACAATGATGCCCTTGGCCAAAAAGGGCGTATGCGTTTTTTCCTGAATATATTCAGGAAAAAACGCATACGCCCTTTTTGGCCAACCAAGCAACCTGGAAAGGCAAATCAGCGCTACAAAGAAGTCTCGCTTCCCATCGGTCAAAAGGGCCATGCTGAATAAAGTGTCAATACCAGAAATGCAAGAGAGGCCATGGAGAAATGGGAGCCTTGCTACGCTGATGGGCGGGATGTAAATTGCCAACAGCCACTCTGGAGAAGTGTACGGTGTGTCCTGAAACATCTAAAAAACTCGGCTTAGAGAGCATAGGGCACTTCCACTCATGGGCGTCTAATTTGGGAAAACTAAAAATCAGCAAGGCACAGGCACTCCAAAGTTTAGGGTTGCTCTGTTGACAAGAACCTCCACTTCATTCCACCTTAAATATCCCAGGAAAGAGAAAAATGGATAAAGAAGTTGTGGTCCTTAGGTACAATGGAATATCACTCAGCCATGAAATCAACGTCATAAGGCTAGTAGCAGCATGATGAGTGGATTCAGGTACGACGGTTCTAAGTGAAATAAGTCACACAGAAAAAGACACTAATCAGAAGATATCACTTATAGAGGGAATGTAAAAACCGCTACACTTGAACTGAATTACAAAACAGAACAGAGTCACACATTTAGAAAACACACTATGGCTGCCTAACGGGAAAGGTGAGGTGGGGTGATGCCTAAAACAAGGGTTTCAAATTAGCTCAGATACCGTTCCATAAACCCAATATGTAATAGACAAGACCTACTCCTTGCTCAGTGAACTGGACTCAACACCCCCTATTCACCGCCCAAGAATAGATCTGACTAGTAAGAATCTTCAAACCTATGTATTGATATCTCTTCGTAAGTGAGTCAAGTGGGAGTAAAGCGGCATAAACACAGCAGTGAAAAGCAGCTAAACCCCATTAAGAAAATCAATTACTTTTAAAAACCCGTGAAACAAAGACAGTGAAAGAGAGAGACATTCTTACAAAATTCGTTCAGGGGCTGTGATGCCACCTGGATTGACCATATCTAGACCCACAGCTGATTGAGACATAAGGGTGGACACTCTTGGGGCTGAGAGGTTTGGTGAGGTTGGGTGAGCAAACGTAGACCCTTTAAAGTAATACTGTGTGGTACCCATCCCATGGGTCCCAAATCTCCAGGTTCAAGGGCATCTTCCTACATCGAAAACATGCATGAGAACCCCAGAAGATGGTACACCGTGTGATCGGGAAAGGTTTCTAAAACGCACCTCGTTTCTCATCTCCTTGTGCTCGGGTTCGCCATTCCAGCCACTTTAATAGCAATCTCCCTCCTTGGAGAAACAGCACTTTAACCTCCTGTTCCGTACAGGTTTCAATTTGTCCTGAGGATGAACGGGAAGAGGGGGAAACAATGATCGACTAGCTCTAGGTGGTGGGACAGGCACAGGTCACTCTATTTTCCCATCAGGAAGAAGAATTAACCACCGGCTCAGCCTGCCGCCCGGAACCAGAATAGGTCCTGAAGCAATCCTACGCTTTTGCGGCCAGCTCCCAAAAAAGCGAGTTGAAAAATGGAGCTCAGGGGCCCTGCAAATCACAAACCTGCAGAGTTATAAATGATAACTCTCGCCCACAAAAATATTGAGGGAAGGCAACGAAGAGGATTTGAAAGCAAGGCAGAATTGCAGGAAACAGATTTCAGGAGGTAGATTCGAATCGCCTTTAAAGCACAGGAAAAGCGGCAAAACCTCGACAATGATGCCCTTGGCCAAAAAGGGCGTATGCGTTTTTTCCTGAATATATTCAGGAAAAAACGCATACGCCCTTTTTGGCCAACCAAGCAACCTGGAAAGGCAAATCAGCGCTACAAAGAAGTCTCGCTTCCCATCGGTCAAAAGGGCCATGCTGAATAAAGTGTCAATACCAGAAATGCAAGAGAGGCCATGGAGAAATGGGAGCCTTGCTACGCTGATGGGCGGGATGTAAATTGCCAACAGCCACTCTGGAGAAGTGTACGGTGTGTCCTGAAATATCTAAAAAACTCGGCTTAGAGAGCATAGGGCACTTCCACTCATGGGCGTCTAATTTGGGAAAACTAAAAATCAGCAAGGCACAGGCACTCCAAAGTTTAGGGTTGCTCTGTTGACAAGAACCTCCACTTCATTCCACCTTAAATATCCCAGGAAAGAGAAAAATGGATAAAGAAGTTGTGGTCCTTAGGTACAATGGAATATCACTCAGCCATGAAATCAACGTCATAAGGCTAGTAGCAGCATGATGAGTGGATTCAGGTAGGACGGTTCTAAGTGAAATTAGTCACACAGAAAAAGACACTAATCATAAGATATCACTTATAGAGGGAAAGTAAAAACCGCTACACTTGAACTGAATTACAAAACAGAACAGAGTCCCACATTTAGAAAACACACTATGGCTGCCTAACGGGAAAGGCGAGGTGGGGTGATGCATAAAACAAGGGTTTCAAATTAGCTCAGATACCGTTCCATAAACCCAATATGTAATAGACAAGACCTACTGCTTGCTCAGTGAACTGGACTCAACACCCCCTATTCACCGCCCAAGAATAGATCTGACTAGTAAGAATCTTCAAACCTATGTATTGATATCTCTCCGTAAGTGAGTCAAGTGGGAGTAAAGCGGCATAAACACAGCAGTGAAAAGCAGCTAAACCCCATTAGGAAAATCAATTACTTTTAAAAACCCGTGAAACAAAGACAGTGAAAGAGAGAGAAATTCTTACAAAATTCGTTCAGGGGCTGTGATGCCACCTGGATCGACCATATCTAGACCCACAGCTGATTGAGACATAAGGGTGGACACTCTTGGGGCTGAGAGGTTTGGTGAGGTTGGGTGAGCAAACGCAGACCCTTTAAAGTAATACTGCGTGGTACCCGTCTGATGGGTCCCAAATCTCCAGGTTCAAGGGCATCTTCCTACATCGAAAACATGCATGAGAAACCCAGAAGATGGTACACCGTGTGATCGGGAAAGGTTTCTAAAACGCACCTCATTTCTCATCTCCTTGTGCTCGGGTTCGCCATTCCATCCGCTTTACTAGCAATCTCCCTCCTTGGAGAATCAACACGTTTAACCTCCTGTTCCGTACAGGTTTCAATTTGTCCTGAGGATGAACGGGAAGAGGGGGAACCAATGAGCGACTAGCTCTAGGTGTTGGGAAAGGCACAGGTCACTCTATTTTCCCATCAGGAAGAAGAATTAACCACAGGCTCAGCCTGCCGCCCGGAACCAGAATAGGTCCTGAAGCAATCCTACGCTTTTGCGGCCAGCTCCCAAAAAAGCGAGTTGAAAAATGGAGCTCAGGGGCACTGCAAATCACAAACCTGCAGAGTTAGAAATGATAACTCTCGCCCACAAAAATATTGAGGGAAGGCAACGAAGAGGATTTGAAAGCAAGGCAGAATTGCAGGAAACAGATTTCAGGAGGTAGATTCGAATCGCCTTTAAAGCACAGGAAAAGCGGCAAAACCTCGACAATGATGCCCTTGGCCAAAAAGGGCGTATGCGTTTTTTCCTGAATATATTCAGGAAAAAACGCATACGCCCTTTTTGGCCAACCAAGCAACCTGGAAAGGCAAATCAGCGCTACAAAGAAGTCTCGCTTCCCATCGGTCAAAAGGGCCATGCTGAATAAAGTGTCTATACCAGAAATGCAGGAGAGGCCATGGAGAAATGGGAGCCTTGCTACGCTGATGGGCGGGATGTAAATTGCCAACAGCCACTCTGGAGACGTGTACGGTGTGTCCTGAAACATCTAAAAAACTCGGCTTAGAGAGCATAGGGCACTTCCACTCATGGGCGTCTAATTTGGGAAAACTAAAAATCAGCAAGGCACAGGCACTCCAAAGTTTAGGGTTGCTCTGTTGACAAGAACCTCCACTTCATTCCACCTTAAATATCCCAGGAAAGAGAAAAATGGATAAAGAAGTTGTGGTCCTTAGGTACAATGGAATATCACTCAGCCATGAAATCAACGTCATAAGGCTAGTAGCAGCATGATGAGTGGATTCAGGTACGACGGTTCTAAGTGAAATAAGTCACACAGAAAAAGACACTAATCAGAAGATATCACTTATAGAGGGAATGTAAAAACCGCTACACTTGAACTGAATTACAAAACAGAACAGAGTCACACATTTAGAAAACACACTATGGCTGCCTAACGGGAAAGGTGAGGTGGGGTGATGCCTAAAACAAGGGTTTCAAATTAGCTCAGATACCGTTCCATAAACCCAATATGTAATAGACAAGACCTACTCCTTGCTCAGTGAACTGGACTCAACACCCCCTATTCACCGCCCAAGAATAGATCTGACTAGTAAGAATCTTCAAACCTATGTATTGATATCTCTCCGTAAGTGAGTCAAGTGGGAGTAAAGCGGCATAAACACAGCAGTGAAAAGCAGCTAAACCCCATTAGGAAAATCAATTACTTTTAAAAACCCGTGAAACAAAGACAGTGAAAGAGAGAGAAATTCTTACAAAATTCGTTCAGGGGCTGTGATGCCACCTGGATTGACCATATCTAGACCCACAGCTGATTGAGACATAAGGGTGGACACTCTTGGGGCTCAGAGGTTTGGTGAGGTTGGGTGAGCAAACGCAGACCCTTTAAAGTAATACTGTGTGGTACCCATCCCATGGGTCCCAAATCTCCAGGTTCAAGGGCATCTTCCTACATCGAAAACATGCATGAGAACCCCAGAAGATGGTACACCGTGTGATCGGGAAAGGTTTCTAAAACGCACCTCATTTCTCATCTCCTTGTGCTCGGGTTCGCCATTCCAGCCACTTTAATAGCAATCTCCCTCCTTGGAGAAACAGCACTTTAACCTCCTGTTCCGTACAGGTTTCAATTTGTCCTGAGGATGAACGGGAAGAGGGGGAACCAATGAGCGACTAGCTCTAGGTGGTGGGACAGGCACAGGTCACTCTATTTTCCCATCAGGAAGAAGAATTAACCACCGGCTCAGCCTGCCGCCCGGAACCAGAATAGGTCCTGAAGCAATCCTACGCTTTTGCGGCCAGCTCCCAAAAAAGCGAGTTGAAAAATGGAGCTCAGGGGCCCTGCAAATCACAAACCTGCAGAGTTATAAATGATAACTCTCGCCCACAAAAATATTGAGGGAAGGCAACGAAGAGGATTTGAAAGCAAGGCAGAATTGCAGGAAACAGATTTCAGGAGGTAGATTCGAATCGCCTTTAAAGCACAGGAAAAGCGGCAAAACCTCGACAATGATGCCCTTGGCCAAAAAGGGCGTATGCGTTTTTTCCTGAATATATTCAGGAAAAAACGCATACGCCCTTTTTGGCCAACCAAGCAACCTGGAAAGGCAAATCAGCGCTACAAAGAAGTCTCGCTTCCCATCGGTCAAAAGGGCCATGCTGAATAAAGTGTCAATACCAGAAATGCAAGAGAGGCCATGGAGAAATGGGAGCCTTGCTACGCTGATGGGCGGGATGTAAATTGCCAACAGCCACTCTGGAGAAGTGTACGGTGTGTCCTGAAATATCTAAAAAACTCGGCTTAGAGAGCATAGGGCACTTCCACTCATGGGCGTCTAATTTGGGAAAACTAAAAATCAGCAAGGCATAGGCACTCCAAAGTTTAGGGTTGCTCTGTTGACAAGAACCTCCACTTCATTCCACCTTAAATATCCCAGGAAAGAGAAAAATGGATAAAGAAGTTGTGGTCCTTAGGTACAATGGAATATCACTCAGCCATGAAATCAACGTCATAAGGCTAGTAGCAGCATGATGAGTGGATTCAGGTAGGACGGTTCTAAGTGAAATTAGTCACACAGAAAAAGACACTAATCATAAGATATCACTTATAGAGGGAAAGTAAAAACCGCTACACTTGAACTGAATTACAAAACAGAACAGAGTCCCACATTTAGAAAACACACTATGGCTGCCTAACGGGAAAGGCGAGGTGGGGTGATGCATAAAACAAGGGTTTCAAATTAGCTCAGATACCGTTCCATAAACCCAATATGTAATAGACAAGACCTACTGCTTGCTCAGTGAACTGGACTCAACACCCCCTATTCACCGCCCAAGAATAGATCTGACTAGTAAGATTCTTCAAACCTATGTATTGATATCTCTCCGTAAGTGAGTCAAGTGGGAGTAAAGCGGCATAAACACAGCAGTGAAAAGCAGCTAAACCCCATTAGGAAAATCAATTACTTTTAAAAACCCGTGAAACAAAGACAGTGAAAGAGAGAGAAATTCTTACAAAATTCGTTCAGGGGCTGTGATGCCACCTGGATCGACCATATCTAGACCCACAGCTGATTGAGACATAAGGGTGGACACTCTTGGGGCTGAGAGGTTTGGTGAGTTTGGGTGAGCAAACGCAGACCCTTTAAAGTAATACTGCGTGGTACCCGTCTGATGGGTCCCAAATCTCCAGGTTCAAGGGCATCTTCCTACATCGAAAACATGCATGAGAACCCCAGAAGATGGTACACCGTGTGATCGGGAAAGGTTTCTAAAACGCACCTCATTTCTCATCTCCTTGTGCTCGGGTTCGCCATTCCATCCGCTTTACTAGCAATCTCCCTCCTTGGAGAATCAACACGTTTAACCTCCTGTTCCGTACAGGTTGCAATTTGTCCTGAGGATGAACGGGAAGAGGGGGAACCAATGAGCGACTAGCTCTAGGTGTTGGGAAAGGCACAGGTCACTCTATTTTCCCATCAGGAAGAATAATTAACCACAGGCTCAGCCTGCCGCCCGGAACCAGAATAGGTCCTGAAGCAATCCTACGCTTTTGCGGCCAGCTCCCAAAAAAGCGAGTTGAAAAATGGAGCTCAGGGGCACTGCAAATCACAAACCTGCAGAGTTATAAATGATAACTCTCGCCCACAAAAATATTGAGGGAAGGCAACGAAGAGGATTTGAAAGCAAGGCAGAATTGCAGGAAACAGATTTCAGGAGGTAGATTCGAATCGCCTTTAAAGCACAGGAAAAGCGGCAAAACCTCGACAATGATGCCCTTGGCCAAAAAGGGCGTATGCGTTTTTTCCTGAATATATTCAGGAAAAAACGCATACGCCCTTTTTGGCCAACCAAGCAACCTGGAAAGGCAAATCAGCGCTACAAAGAAGTCTCGCTTCCCATCGGTCAAAAGGGCCATGCTGAATAAAGTGTCAATACCAGAAATGCAGGAGAGGCCATGGAGAAATGGGAGCCTTGCTACGCTGATGGGCGGGATGTAAATTGCCAACAGCCACTCTGGAGAAGTGTACGGTGTGTCCTGAAACATCTAAAAAACTCGGCTTAGAGAGCATAGGGCACTTCCACTCATGGGCGTCTAATTTGGGAAAACTAAAAATCAGCAAGGCACAGGCACTCCAAAGTTTAGGGTTGCTCTGTTGACAAGAACCTCCACTTCATTCCACCTTAAATATCCCAGGAAAGAGAAAAATGGATAAAGAAGTTGTGGTCCTTAGGTACAATGGAATATCACTCAGCCATGAAATCAACGTCATAAGGCTAGTAGCAGCATGATGAGTGGATTCAGGTACGACGGTTCTAAGTGAAATAAGTCACACAGAAAAAGACACTAATCAGAAGATATCACTTATAGAGGGAATGTAAAAACCGCTACACTTGAACTGAATTACAAAACAGAACAGAGTCACACATTTAGAAAACACACTATGGCTGCCTAACGGGAAAGGTGAGGTGGGGTGATGCCTAAAACAAGGGTTTCAAATTAGCTCAGATACCGTTCCATAAACCCAATATGTAATAGACAAGACCTACTCCTTGCTCAGTGAACTGGACTCAACACCCCCTATTCACCGCCCAAGAATAGATCTGACTAGTAAGAATCTTCAAACCTATGTAATGATATCTCTCCGTAAGTGAGTCAAGTGGGAGTAAAGCGGCATAAACACAGCAGTGAAAAGCAGCTAAACCCCATTAGGAAAATCAATTACTTTTAAACCCCGTGAAACAAAGACAGTGAAAGAGAGAGAAATTCTTACAAAATTCGTTCAGGGGCTGTGATGCCACCTGGATTGACCATATCTAGACCCACAGCTGATTGAGACATAAGGGTGGACACTCTTGGGGCTGAGACGTTTGGTGAGGTTGGGTGAGCAAACGCAGACCCTTTAAAGTAATACTGTGTGGTACCCATCCCATGGGTCCCAAATCTCCAGGTTCAAGGGCATCTTCCTACATCGAAAACATGCATGAGAACCCCAGAAGATGGTACACCGTGTGATCGGGAAAGGTTTCTAAAACGCACCTCATTTCTCATCTCCTTGTGCTCGGGTTCGCCATTCCAGCCACTTTAATAGCAATCTCCCTCCTTGGAGAAACAGCACTTTAACCTCCTGTTCCGTACAGGTTTCAATTTGTCCTGAGGATGAACGGGAAGAGGGGGAACCAATGAGCGACTAGCTCTAGGTGGTGGGACAGGCACAGGTCACTCTATTTTCCCATCAGGAAGAAGAATTAACCACCGGCTCAGCCTGCCGCCCGGAACCAGAATAGGTCCTGAAGCAATCCTACGCTTTTGCGGCCAGCTCCCAAAAAAGCGAGTTGAAAAATGGAGCTCAGGGGCCCTGCAAATCACAAACCTGCAGAGTTATAAATGATAACTCTCGCCCACAAAAATATTGAGGGAAGGCAACGAAGAGGATTTGAAAGCAAGGCAGAATTGCAGGAAACAGATTTCAGGAGGTAGATTCGAATCGCCTTTAAAGCACAGGAAAAGCGGCAAAACCTCGACAATGATGCCCTTGGCCAAAAAGGGCGTATGCGTTTTTTCCTGAATATATTCAGGAAAAAACGCATACGCCCTTTTTGGCCAACCAAGCAACCTGGAAAGGCAAATCAGCGCTACAAAGAAGTCTCGCTTCCCATCGGTCAAAAGGGCCATGCTGAATAAAGTGTCAATACCAGAAATGCAAGAGAGGCCATGGAGAAATGGGAGCCTTGCTACGCTGATGGGCGGGATGTAAATTGCCAACAGCCACTCTGGAGAAGTGTACGGTGTGTCCTGAAACATCTAAAAAACTCGGCTTAGAGAGCATAGGGCACTTCCACTCATGGGCGTCTAATTTGGGAAAACTAAAAATCAGCAAGGCACAGGCACTCCAAAGTTTAGGGTTGCTCTGTTGACAAGAACCTCCACTTCATTCCACCTTAAATATCCCAGGAAAGAGAAAAATGGATAAAGAAGTTGTGGTCCTTAGGTACAATGGAATATCACTCAGCCATGAAATCAACGTCATAAGGCTAGTAGCAGCATGATGAGTGGATTCAGGTACGACGGTTCTAAGTGAAATAAGTCACACAGAAAAAGACACTAATCAGAAGATATCACTTATAGAGGGAATGTAAAAACCGCTACACTTGAACTGAATTACAAAACAGAACAGAGTCACACATTTAGAAAACACACTATGGCTGCCTAACGGGAAAGGTGAGGTGGGGTGATGCCTAAAACAAGGGTTTCAAATTAGCTCAGATACCGTTCCATAAACCCAATATGTAATAGACAAGACCTACTCCTTGCTCAGTGAACTGGACTCAACACCCCCTATTCACCGCCCAAGAATAGATCTGACTAGTAAGAATCTTCAAACCTATGTATTGATATCTCTTCGTAAGTGAGTCAAGTGGGAGTAAAGTGGCATAAACACAGCAGTGAAAAGCAGCTAAACCCCATTAAGAAAATCAATTACTTTTAAAAACCCGTGAAACAAAGACAGTGAAAGAGAGAGACATTCTTACAAAATTCGTTCAGGGGCTGTGATGCCACCTGGATTGACCATATCTAGACCCACAGCTGATTGAGACATAAGGGTGGACACTCTTGGGGCTGAGAGGTTTGGTGAGGTTGGGTGAGCAAACGTAGACCCTTTAAAGTAATACTGTGTGGTACCCATCCCATGGGTCCCAAATCTCCAGGTTCAAGGGCATCTTCCTACATCGAAAACATGCATGAGAACCCCAGAAGATGGTACACCGTGTGATCGGGAAAGGTTTCTAAAACGCACCTCGTTTCTCATCTCCTTGTGCTCGGGTTCGCCATTCCAGCCACTTTAATAGCAATCTCCCTCCTTGGAGAAACAGCACTTTAACCTCCTGTTCCGTACAGGTTTCAATTTGTCCTGAGGATGAACGGGAAGAGGGGGAAACAATGATCGACTAGCTCTAGGTGGTGGGACAGGCACAGGTCACTCTATTTTCCCATCAGGAAGAAGAATTAACCACCGGCTCAGCCTGCCGCCCGGAACCAGAATAGGTCCTGAAGCAATCCTACGCTTTTGCGGCCAGCTCCCAAAAAAGCGAGTTGAAAAATGGAGCTCAGGGGCCCTGCAAATCACAAACCTGCAGAGTTATAAATGATAACTCTCGCCCACAAAAATATTGAGGGAAGGCAACGAAGAGGATTTGAAAGCAAGGCAGAATTGCAGGAAACAGATTTCAGGAGGTAGATTCGAATCGCCTTTAAAGCACAGGAAAAGCGGCAAAACCTCGACAATGATGCCCTTGGCCAAAAAGGGCGTATGCGTTTTTTCCTGAATATATTCAGGAAAAAACGCATACGCCCTTTTTGGCCAACCAAGCAACCTGGAAAGGCAAATCAGCGCTACAAAGAAGTCTCGCTTCCCATCGGTCAAAAGGGCCATGCTGAATAAAGTGTCAATACCAGAAATGCAAGAGAGGCCATGGAGAAATGGGAGCCTTGCTACGCTGATGGGCGGGATGTAAATTGCCAACAGCCACTCTGGAGAAGTGTACGGTGTGTCCTGAAATATCTAAAAAACTCGGCTTAGAGAGCATAGGGCACTTCCACTCATGGGCGTCTAATTTGGGAAAACTAAAAATCAGCAAGGCACAGGCACTCCAAAGTTTAGGGTTGCTCTGTTGACAAGAACCTCCACTTCATTCCACCTTAAATATCCCAGGAAAGAGAAAAATGGATAAAGAAGTTGTGGTCCTTAGGTACAATGGAATATCACTCAGCCATGAAATCAACGTCATAAGGCTAGTAGCAGCATGATGAGTGGATTCAGGTAGGACGGTTCTAAGTGAAATTAGTCACACAGAAAAAGACACTAATCATAAGATATCACTTATAGAGGGAAAGTAAAAACCGCTACACTTGAACTGAATTACAAAACAGAACAGAGTCCCACATTTAGAAAACACACTATGGCTGCCTAACGGGAAAGGCGAGGTGGGGTGATGCATAAAACAAGGGTTTCAAATTAGCTCAGATACCGTTCCATAAACCCAATATGTAATAGACAAGACCTACTGCTTGCTCAGTGAACTGGACTCAACACCCCCTATTCACCGCCCAAGAATAGATCTGACTAGTAAGAATCTTCAAACCTATGTATTGATATCTCTCCGTAAGTGAGTCAAGTGGGAGTAAAGCGGCATAAACACAGCAGTGAAAAGCAGCTAAACCCCATTAGGAAAATCAATTACTTTTAAAAACCCGTGAAACAAAGACAGTGAAAGAGAGAGAAATTCTTACAAAATTCGTTCAGGGGCTGTGATGCCACCTGGATCGACCATATCTAGACCCACAGCTGATTGAGACATAAGGGTGGACACTCTTGGGGCTGAGAGGTTTGGTGAGGTTGGGTGAGCAAACGCAGACCCTTTAAAGTAATACTGCGTGGTACCCGTCTGATGGGTCCCAAATCTCCAGGTTCAAGGGCATCTTCCTACATCGAAAACATGCATGAGAAACCCAGAAGATGGTACACCGTGTGATCGGGAAAGGTTTCTAAAACGCACCTCATTTCTCATCTCCTTGTGCTCGGGTTCGCCATTCCATCCGCTTTACTAGCAATCTCCCTCCTTGGAGAATCAACACGTTTAACCTCCTGTTCCGTACAGGTTTCAATTTGTCCTGAGGATGAACGGGAAGAGGGGGAACCAATGAGCGACTAGCTCTAGGTGTTGGGAAAGGCACAGGTCACTCTATTTTCCCATCAGGAAGAAGAATTAACCACAGGCTCAGCCTGCCGCCCGGAACCAGAATAGGTCCTGAAGCAATCCTACGCTTTTGCGGCCAGCTCCCAAAAAAGCGAGTTGAAAAATGGAGCTCAGGGGCACTGCAAATCACAAACCTGCAGAGTTATAAATGATAACTCTCGCCCACAAAAATATTGAGGGAAGGCAACGAAGAGGATTTGAAAGCAAGGCAGAATTGCAGGAAACAGATTTCAGGAGGTAGATTCGAATCGCCTTTAAAGCACAGGAAAAGCGGCAAAACCTCGACAATGATGCCCTTGGCCAAAAAGGGCGTATGCGTTTTTTCCTGAATATATTCAGGAAAAAACGCATACGCCCTTTTTGGCCAACCAAGCAACCTGGAAAGGCAAATCAGCGCTACAAAGAAGTCTCGCTTCCCATCGGTCAAAAGGGCCATGCTGAATAAAGTGTCTATACCAGAAATGCAGGAGAGGCCATGGAGAAATGGGAGCCTTGCTACGCTGATGGGCGGGATGTAAATTGCCAACAGCCACTCTGGAGACGTGTACGGTGTGTCCTGAAACATCTAAAAAACTCGGCTTAGAGAGCATAGGGCACTTCCACTCATGGGCGTCTAATTTGGGAAAACTAAAAATCAGCAAGGCACAGGCACTCCAAAGTTTAGGGTTGCTCTGTTGACAAGAACCTCCACTTCATTCCACCTTAAATATCCCAGGAAAGAGAAAAATGGATAAAGAAGTTGTGTTCCTTAGGTACAATGGAATATCACTCAGCCATGAAATCAACGTCATAAGGCTAGTAGCAGCATGATGAGTGGATTCAGGTACGACGGTTCTAAGTGAAATAAGTCACACAGAAAAAGACACTAATCAGAAGATATCACTTATAGAGGGAATGTAAAAACCGCTACACTTGAACTGAATTACAAAACAGAACAGAGTCACACATTTAGAAAACACACTATGGCTGCCTAACGGGAAAGGTGAGGTGGGGTGATGCCTAAAACAAGGGTTTCAAATTAGCTCAGATACCGTTCCATAAACCCAATATGTAATAGACAAGACCTACTCCTTGCTCAGTGAACTGGACTCAACACCCCCTATTCACCGCCCAAGAATAGATCTGACTAGTAAGAATCTTCAAACCTATGTATTGATATCTCTCCGTAAGTGAGTCAAGTGGGAGTAAAGCGGCATAAACACAGCAGTGAAAAGCAGCTAAACCCCATTAGGAAAATCAATTACTTTTAAAAACCCGTGAAACAAAGACAGTGAAAGAGAGAGAAATTCTTACAAAATTCGTTCAGGGGCTGTGATGCCACCTGGATTGACCATATCTAGACCCACAGCTGATTGAGACATAAGGGTGGACACTCTTGGGGCTCAGAGGTTTGGTGAGGTTGGGTGAGCAAACGCAGACCCTTTAAAGTAATACTGTGTGGTACCCATCCCATGGGTCCCAAATCTCCAGGTTCAAGGGCATCTTCCTACATCGAAAACATGCATGAGAACCCCAGAAGATGGTACACCGTGTGATCGGGAAAGGTTTCTAAAACGCACCTCATTTCTCATCTCCTTGTGCTCGGGTTCGCCATTCCAGCCACTTTAATAGCAATCTCCCTCCTTGGAGAAACAGCACTTTAACCTCCTGTTCCGTACAGGTTTCAATTTGTCCTGAGGATGAACGGGAAGAGGGGGAACCAATGAGCGACTAGCTCTAGGTGGTGGGACAGGCACAGGTCACTCTATTTTCCCATCAGGAAGAAGAATTAACCACCGGCTCAGCCTGCCGCCCGGAACCAGAATAGGTCCTGAAGCAATCCTACGCTTTTGCGGCCAGCTCCCAAAAAAGCGAGTTGAAAAATGGAGCTCAGGGGCCCTGCAAATCACAAACCTGCAGAGTTATAAATGATAACTCTCGCCCACAAAAATATTGAGGGAAGGCAACGAAGAGGATTTGAAAGCAAGGCAGAATTGCAGGAAACAGATTTCAGGAGGTAGATTCGAATCGCCTTTAAAGCACAGGAAAAGCGGCAAAACCTCGACAATGATGCCCTTGGCCAAAAAGGGCGTATGCGTTTTTTCCTGAATATATTCAGGAAAAAACGCATACGCCCTTTTTGGCCAACCAAGCAACCTGGAAAGGCAAATCAGCGCTACAAAGAAGTCTCGCTTCCCATCGGTCAAAAGGGCCATGCTGAATAAAGTGTCAATACCAGAAATGCAAGAGAGGCCATGGAGAAATGGGAGCCTTGCTACGCTGATGGGCGGGATGTAAATTGCCAACAGCCACTCTGGAGAAGTGTACGGTGTGTCCTGAAACATCTAAAAAACTCGGCTTAGAGAGCATAGGGCACTTCCACTCATGGGCGTCTAATTTGGGAAAACTAAAAATCAGCAAGGCACAGGCACTCCAAAGTTTAGGGTTGCTCTGTTGACAAGAACCTCCACTTCATTCCACCTTAAATATCCCAGGAAAGAGAAAAATGGATAAAGAAGTTGTGGTCCTTAGGTACAATGGAATATCACTCAGCCATGAAATCAACGTCATAAGGCTAGTAGCAGCATGATGAGTGGATTCAGGTACGACGGTTCTAAGTGAAATAAGTCACACAGAAAAAGACACTAATCAGAAGATATCACTTATAGAGGGAATGTAAAAACCGCTACACTTGAACTGAATTACAAAACAGAACAGAGTCACACATTTAGAAAACACACTATGGCTGCCTAACGGAAAGGTGAGGTGGGGTGATGCCTAAAACAAGGGTTTCAAATTAGCTCAGATACCGTTCCATAAACCCAATATGTAATAGACAAGACCTACTCCTTGCTCAGTGAACTGGACTCAACACCCCCTATTCACCGCCCAAGAATAGATCTGACTAGTAAGAATCTTCAAACCTATGTATTGATATCTCTCCGTAAGTGAGTCAAGTGGGAGTAAAGCGGCATAAACACAGCAGTGAAAAGCAGCTAAACCCCATTAGGAAAATCAATTACTTTTAAAAACCCGTGAAACAAAGACAGTGAAAGAGAGAGAAATTCTTACAAAATTCGTTCAGGGGCTGTGATGCCACCTGGATTGACCATATCTAGACCCACAGCTGATTGAGACATAAGGGTGGACACTCTTGGGGCTGAGAGTTTTGGTGAGGTTGGGTGAGCAAACGCAGACCCTTTAAAGTAATACTGCGTGGTACCCGTCTGATGGGTCCCAAATCTCCAGGTTCAAGGGCATCTTCCTACATCGAAAACATGCATGAGAAACCCAGAAGATGGTACACTGTGTGATCGGGAAATGTTTCTAAAACGCACCTCATTTCTCATCTCCTTGTGCTCGGGTTCGCCATTCCAGCCACTTTAATAGCAATCTCCCTCCTTGGAGAATCAGCACTTTAACCTCCTGTTCCGTACAGGTTTCAGTTTGTCCTGAGGATGAACGGGAAGAGGGGGAACCAATGAGCGACTAGCTCTAGGTGGTGGGACAGTCACAGGTCACTCTATTTTCCCATCAGGAAGAAGAATTAACCACCGGCTCAGCCTGCCGCCCGGAACCAGAATAGGTCCTGAAGCAATCCTACGCTTTTGCGGCCAGCTCCCAAAAAAGCGAGTTGAAAAATGGAGCTCAGGGGCCCTGCAAATCACAAACCTGCAGAGTTATAAATGATAACTCTCGCCCACAAAAATATTGAGGGAAGGCAACGAAGAGGATTTGAAAGCAAGGCAGAATTGCAGGAAACAGATTTCAGGAGGTAGATTCGAATCGCCTTTAAAGCACAGGAAAAGCGGCAAAACCTCGACAATGATGCCCTTGGCCAAAAAGGGCGTATGCGTTTTTTCCTGAATATATTCAGGAAAAAACGCATACGCCCTTTTTGGCCAACCAAGCAACCTGGAAAGGCAAATCAGCGCTACAAAGAAGTCTCGCTTCCCATCGGTCAAAAGGGCCATGCTGAATAAAGTGTCAATACCAGAAATGCAGGAGAGGCCATGGAGAAATGGGAGCCTTGCTACGCTGATGGGTGGGATGTAAATTGCCAACAGCCACTCTGGAGAAGTGTATGGTGTGTCCTGAAACATCTAAAAAACTCGGCTTAGAGAGCATAGGGCACTTCCACTCATGGGCGTCTAATTTGGGAAAACTAAAAATCAGCAAGGCACAGGCACTCCAAAGTTTAGGGTTGCTGTGTTGACAAGAACCTCCACTTCATTCCACCTTAAATACCCCAGGAAAGAGAAAAATGGATAAAGAAGTTGTGGTCCTTAGGTACAATGGAATATCACTCAGCCATGAAATCAACGTCATAAGGCTAGTAGCAGCATGATGAGTGGATTCAGGTACGACGGTTCTAAGTGAAATAAGTCACACAGAAAAAGACACTAATCAGAAGATATCACTTATAGAGGGAATGTAAAAACCGCTACACTTGAACTGAATTACAAAACAGAACAGAGTCACACATTTAGAAAACACACTATGGCTGCCTAACGGGAAAGGTGAGGTGGGGTGATGCCTAAAACAAGGGTTTCAAATTAGCTCAGATACCGTTCCATAAACCCAATATGTAATAGACAAGACCTACTCCTTGCTCAGTGAACTGGACTCAACACCCCCTATTCACCGCCCAAGAATAGATCTGACTAGTAAGAATCTTCAAACCTATGTATTGATATCTCTCCGTAAGTGAGTCAAGTGGGAGTAAAGCGGCATAAACACAGCAGTGAAAAGCAGCTAAACCCCATTAGGAAAATCAATTACTTTTAAAAACCCGTGAAACAAAGACAGTGAAAGAGAGAGAAATTCTTACAAAATTCGTTCAGGGGCTGTGATGCCACCTGGATTGACCATATCTAGACCCACAGCTGATTGAGACATAAGGGTGGACACTCTTGGGGCTGAGAGTTTTGGTGAGGTTGGGTGAGCAAACGCAGACCCTTTAAAGTAATACTGCGTGGTACCCGTCTGATGGGTCCCAAATCTCCAGGTTCAAGGGCATCTTCCTACATCGAAAACATGCATGAGAAACCCAGAAGATGGTACACTGTGTGATCGGGAAATGTTTCTAAAACGCACCTCATTTCTCATCTCCTTGTGCTCGGGTTCGCCATTCCAGCCACTTTAATAGCAATCTCCCTCCTTGGAGAATCAGCACTTTAACCTCCTGTTCCGTACAGGTTTCAGTTTGTCCTGAGGATGAACGGGAAGAGGGGGAACCAATGAGCGACTAGCTCTAGGTGGTGGGACAGTCACAGGTCACTCTATTTTCCCATCAGGAAGAAGAATTAACCACCGGCTCAGCCTGCCGCCCGGAACCAGAATAGGTCCTGAAGCAATCCTACGCTTTTGCGGCCAGCTCCCAAAAAAGCGAGTTGAAAAATGGAGCTCAGGGGCCCTGCAAATCACAAACCTGCAGAGTTATAAATGATAACTCTCGCCCACAAAAATATTGAGGGAAGGCAACGAAGAGGATTTGAAAGCAAGGCAGAATTGCAGGAAACAGATTTCAGGAGGTAGATTCGAATCGCCTTTAAAGCACAGGAAAAGCGGCAAAACCTCGACAATGATGCCCTTGGCCAAAAAGGGCGTATGCGTTTTTTCCTGAATATATTCAGGAAAAAACGCATACGCCCTTTTTGGCCAACCAAGCAACCTGGAAAGGCAAATCAGCGCTACAAAGAAGTCTCGCTTCCCATCGGTCAAAAGGGCCATGCTGAATAAAGTGTCAATACCAGAAATGCAGGAGAGGCCATGGAGAAATGGGAGCCTTGCTACGCTGATGGGTGGGATGTAAATTGCCAACAGCCACTCTGGAGAAGTGTATGGTGTGTCCTGAAACATCTAAAAAACTCGGCTTAGAGAGCATAGGGCACTTCCACTCATGGGCGTCTAATTTGGGAAAACTAAAAATCAGCAAGGCACAGGCACTCCAAAGTTTAGGGTTGCTGTGTTGACAAGAACCTCCACTTCATTCCACCTTAAATACCCCAGGAAAGAGAAAAATGGATAAAGAAGTTGTGGTCCTTAGGTACAATGGAATATCACTCAGCCATGAAATCAACGTCATAAGGCTAGTAGCAGCATGATGAGTGGATTCAGGTACGACGGTTCTAAGTGAAATAAGTCACACAGAAAAAGACACTAATCAGAAGATATCACTTATAGAGGGAATGTAAAAACCGCTACACTTGAACTGAATTACAAAACAGAACAGAGTCACACATTTAGAAAACACACTATGGCTGCCTAACGGGAAAGGTGAGGTGGGGTGATGCCTAAAACAAGGGTTTCAAATTAGCTCAGATACCGTTCCATAAACCCAATATGTAATAGACAAGACCTACTCCTTGCTCAGTGAACTGGACTCAACACCCCCTATTCACCGCCCAAGAATAGATCTGACTAGTAAGAATCTTCAAACCTATGTATTGATATCTCTCCGTAAGTGAGTCAAGTGGGAGTAAAGCGGCATAAACACAGCAGTGAAAAGCAGCTAAACCCCATTAGGAAAATCAATTACTTTTAAAAACCCGTGAAACAAAGACAGTGAAAGAGAGAGAAATTCTTACAAAATTCGTTCAGGGGCTGTGATGCCACCTGGATTGACCATATCTAGACCCACAGCTGATTGAGACATAAGGGTGGACACTCTTGGGGCTGAGAGTTTTGGTGAGGTTGGGTGAGCAAACGCAGACCCTTTAAAGTAATACTGCGTGGTACCCGTCTGATGGGTCCCAAATCTCCAGGTTCAAGGGCATCTTCCTACATCGAAAACATGCATGAGAAACCCAGAAGATGGTACACTGTGTGATCGGGAAATGTTTCTAAAACGCACCTCATTTCTCATCTCCTTGTGCTCGGGTTCGCCATTCCAGCCACTTTAATAGCAATCTCCCTCCTTGGAGAATCAGCACTTTAACCTCCTGTTCCGTACAGGTTTCAGTTTGTCCTGAGGATGAACGGGAAGAGGGGGAACCAATGAGCGACTAGCTCTAGGTGGTGGGACAGTCACAGGTCACTCTATTTTCCCATCAGGAAGAAGAATTAACCACCGGCTCAGCCTGCCGCCCGGAACCAGAATAGGTCCTGAAGCAATCCTACGCTTTTGCGGCCAGCTCCCAAAAAAGCGAGTTGAAAAATGGAGCTCAGGGGCCCTGCAAATCACAAACCTGCAGAGTTATAAATGATAACTCTCGCCCACAAAAATATTGAGGGAAGGCAACGAAGAGGATTTGAAAGCAAGGCAGAATTGCAGGAAACAGATTTCAGGAGGTAGATTCGAATCGCCTTTAAAGCACAGGAAAAGCGGCAAAACCTCGACAATGATGCCCTTGGCCAAAAAGGGCGTATGCGTTTTTTCCTGAATATATTCAGGAAAAAACGCATACGCCCTTTTTGGCCAACCAAGCAACCTGGAAAGGCAAATCAGCGCTACAAAGAAGTCTCGCTTCCCATCGGTCAAAAGGGCCATGCTGAATAAAGTGTCAATACCAGAAATGCAAGAGAGGCCATGGAGAAATGGGAGCCTTGCTACGCTGATGGGCGGGATGTAAATTGCCAACAGCCACTCTGGAGAAGTGTACGGTGTGTCCTGAAACATCTAAAAAACTCGGCTTAGAGAGCATAGGGCACTTCCACTCATGGGCGTCTAATTTGGGAAAACTAAAAATCAGCAAGGCACAGGCACTCCAAAGTTTAGGGTTGCTCTGTTGACAAGAACCTCCACTTCATTCCACCTTAAATATCCCAGGAAAGAGAAAAATGGATAAAGAAGTTGTGGTCCTTAGGTACAATGGAATATCACTCAGCCATGAAATCAACGTCATAAGGCTAGTAGCAGCATGATGAGTGGATTCAGGTACGACGGTTCTAAGTGAAATAAGTCACACAGAAAAAGACACTAATCAGAAGATATCACTTATAGAGGGAATGTAAAAACCGCTACACTTGAACTGAATTACAAAACAGAACAGAGTCACACATTTAGAAAACACACTATGGCTGCCTAACGGAAAGGTGAGGTGGGGTGATGCCTAAAACAAGGGTTTCAAATTAGCTCAGATACCGTTCCATAAACCCAATATGTAATAGACAAGACCTACTCCTTGCTCAGTGAACTGGACTCAACACCCCCTATTCACCGCCCAAGAATAGATCTGACTAGTAAGAATCTTCAAACCTATGTATTGATATCTCTCCGTAAGTGAGTCAAGTGGGAGTAAAGCGGCATAAACACAGCAGTGAAAAGCAGCTAAACCCCATTAGGAAAATCAATTACTTTTAAAAACCCGTGAAACAAAGACAGTGAAAGAGAGAGAAATTCTTACAAAATTCGTTCAGGGGCTGTGATGCCACCTGGATTGACCATATCTAGACCCACAGCTGATTGAGACATAAGGGTGGACACTCTTGGGGCTGAGAGTTTTGGTGAGGTTGGGTGAGCAAACGCAGACCCTTTAAAGTAATACTGCGTGGTACCCGTCTGATGGGTCCCAAATCTCCAGGTTCAAGGGCATCTTCCTACATCGAAAACATGCATGAGAAACCCAGAAGATGGTACACTGTGTGATCGGGAAATGTTTCTAAAACGCACCTCATTTCTCATCTCCTTGTGCTCGGGTTCGCCATTCCAGCCACTTTAATAGCAATCTCCCTCCTTGGAGAATCAGCACTTTAACCTCCTGTTCCGTACAGGTTTCAGTTTGTCCTGAGGATGAACGGGAAGAGGGGGAACCAATGAGCGACTAGCTCTAGGTGGTGGGACAGTCACAGGTCACTCTATTTTCCCATCAGGAAGAAGAATTAACCACCGGCTCAGCCTGCCGCCCGGAACCAGAATAGGTCCTGAAGCAATCCTACGCTTTTGCGGCCAGCTCCCAAAAAAGCGAGTTGAAAAATGGAGCTCAGGGGCCCTGCAAATCACAAACCTGCAGAGTTATAAATGATAACTCTCGCCCACAAAAATATTGAGGGAAGGCAACGAAGAGGATTTGAAAGCAAGGCAGAATTGCAGGAAACAGATTTCAGGAGGTAGATTCGAATCGCCTTTAAAGCACAGGAAAAGCGGCAAAACCTCGACAATGATGCCCTTGGCCAAAAAGGGCGTATGCGTTTTTTCCTGAATATATTCAGGAAAAAACGCATACGCCCTTTTTGGCCAACCAAGCAACCTGGAAAGGCAAATCAGCGCTACAAAGAAGTCTCGCTTCCCATCGGTCAAAAGGGCCATGCTGAATAAAGTGTCAATACCAGAAATGCAGGAGAGGCCATGGAGAAATGGGAGCCTTGCTACGCTGATGGGTGGGATGTAAATTGCCAACAGCCACTCTGGAGAAGTGTATGGTGTGTCCTGAAACATCTAAAAAACTCGGCTTAGAGAGCATAGGGCACTTCCACTCATGGGCGTCTAATTTGGGAAAACTAAAAATCAGCAAGGCACAGGCACTCCAAAGTTTAGGGTTGCTGTGTTGACAAGAACCTCCACTTCATTCCACCTTAAATACCCCAGGAAAGAGAAAAATGGATAAAGAAGTTGTGGTCCTTAGGTACAATGGAATATCACTCAGCCATGAAATCAACGTCATAAGGCTAGTAGCAGCATGATGAGTGGATTCAGGTACGACGGTTCTAAGTGAAATAAGTCACACAGAAAAAGACACTAATCAGAAGATATCACTTATAGAGGGAATGTAAAAACCGCTACACTTGAACTGAATTACAAAACAGAACAGAGTCACACATTTAGAAAACACACTATGGCTGCCTAACGGGAAAGGTGAGGTGGGGTGATGCCTAAAACAAGGGTTTCAAATTAGCTCAGATACCGTTCCATAAACCCAATATGTAATAGACAAGACCTACTCCTTGCTCAGTGAACTGGACTCAACACCCCCTATTCACCGCCCAAGAATAGATCTGACTAGTAAGAATCTTCAAACCTATGTATTGATATCTCTCCGTAAGTGAGTCAAGTGGGAGTAAAGCGGCATAAACACAGCAGTGAAAAGCAGCTAAACCCCATTAGGAAAATCAATTACTTTTAAAAACCCGTGAAACAAAGACAGTGAAAGAGAGAGAAATTCTTACAAAATTCGTTCAGGGGCTGTGATGCCACCTGGATTGACCATATCTAGACCCACAGCTGATTGAGACATAAGGGTGGACACTCTTGGGGCTGAGAGTTTTGGTGAGGTTGGGTGAGCAAACGCAGACCCTTTAAAGTAATACTGCGTGGTACCCGTCTGATGGGTCCCAAATCTCCAGGTTCAAGGGCATCTTCCTACATCGAAAACATGCATGAGAAACCCAGAAGATGGTACACTGTGTGATCGGGAAATGTTTCTAAAACGCACCTCATTTCTCATCTCCTTGTGCTCGGGTTCGCCATTCCAGCCACTTTAATAGCAATCTCCCTCCTTGGAGAATCAGCACTTTAACCTCCTGTTCCGTACAGGTTTCAGTTTGTCCTGAGGATGAACGGGAAGAGGGGGAACCAATGAGCGACTAGCTCTAGGTGGTGGGACAGTCACAGGTCACTCTATTTTCCCATCAGGAAGAAGAATTAACCACCGGCTCAGCCTGCCGCCCGGAACCAGAATAGGTCCTGAAGCAATCCTACGCTTTTGCGGCCAGCTCCCAAAAAAGCGAGTTGAAAAATGGAGCTCAGGGGCCCTGCAAATCACAAACCTGCAGAGTTATAAATGATAACTCTCGCCCACAAAAATATTGAGGGAAGGCAACGAAGAGGATTTGAAAGCAAGGCAGAATTGCAGGAAACAGATTTCAGGAGGTAGATTCGAATCGCCTTTAAAGCACAGGAAAAGCGGCAAAACCTCGACAATGATGCCCTTGGCCAAAAAGGGCGTATGCGTTTTTTCCTGAATATATTCAGGAAAAAACGCATACGCCCTTTTTGGCCAACCAAGCAACCTGGAAAGGCAAATCAGCGCTACAAAGAAGTCTCGCTTCCCATCGGTCAAAAGGGCCATGCTGAATAAAGTGTCAATACCAGAAATGCAGGAGAGGCCATGGAGAAATGGGAGCCTTGCTACGCTGATGGGTGGGATGTAAATTGCCAACAGCCACTCTGGAGAAGTGTATGGTGTGTCCTGAAACATCTAAAAAACTCGGCTTAGAGAGCATAGGGCACTTCCACTCATGGGCGTCTAATTTGGGAAAACTAAAAATCAGCAAGGCACAGGCACTCCAAAGTTTAGGGTTGCTGTGTTGACAAGAACCTCCACTTCATTCCACCTTAAATACCCCAGGAAAGAGAAAAATGGATAAAGAAGTTGTGGTCCTTAGGTACAATGGAATATCACTCAGCCATGAAATCAACGTCATAAGGCTAGTAGCAGCATGATGAGTGGATTCAGGTACGACGGTTCTAAGTGAAATAAGTCACACAGAAAAAGACACTAATCAGAAGATATCACTTATAGAGGGAATGTAAAAACCGCTACACTTGAACTGAATTACAAAACAGAACAGAGTCACACATTTAGAAAACACACTATGGCTGCCTAACGGGAAAGGTGAGGTGGGGTGATGCCTAAAACAAGGGTTTCAAATTAGCTCAGATACCGTTCCATAAACCCAATATGTAATAGACAAGACCTACTCCTTGCTCAGTGAACTGGACTCAACACCCCCTATTCACCGCCCAAGAATAGATCTGACTAGTAAGAATCTTCAAACCTATGTATTGATATCTCTCCGTAAGTGAGTCAAGTGGGAGTAAAGCGGCATAAACACAGCAGTGAAAAGCAGCTAAACCCCATTAGGAAAATCAATTACTTTTAAAAACCCGTGAAACAAAGACAGTGAAAGAGAGAGAAATTCTTACAAAATTCGTTCAGGGGCTGTGATGCCACCTGGATTGACCATATCTAGACCCACAGCTGATTGAGACATAAGGGTGGACACTCTTGGGGCTGAGAGTTTTGGTGAGGTTGGGTGAGCAAACGCAGACCCTTTAAAGTAATACTGCGTGGTACCCGTCTGATGGGTCCCAAATCTCCAGGTTCAAGGGCATCTTCCTACATCGAAAACATGCATGAGAAACCCAGAAGATGGTACACTGTGTGATCGGGAAATGTTTCTAAAACGCACCTCATTTCTCATCTCCTTGTGCTCGGGTTCGCCATTCCAGCCACTTTAATAGCAATCTCCCTCCTTGGAGAATCAGCACTTTAACCTCCTGTTCCGTACAGGTTTCAGTTTGTCCTGAGGATGAACGGGAAGAGGGGGAACCAATGAGCGACTAGCTCTAGGTGGTGGGACAGTCACAGGTCACTCTATTTTCCCATCAGGAAGAAGAATTAACCACCGGCTCAGCCTGCCGCCCGGAACCAGAATAGGTCCTGAAGCAATCCTACGCTTTTGCGGCCAGCTCCCAAAAAAGCGAGTTGAAAAATGGAGCTCAGGGGCCCTGCAAATCACAAACCTGCAGAGTTATAAATGATAACTCTCGCCCACAAAAATATTGAGGGAAGGCAACGAAGAGGATTTGAAAGCAAGGCAGAATTGCAGGAAACAGATTTCAGGAGGTAGATTCGAATCGCCTTTAAAGCACAGGAAAAGCGGCAAAACCTCGACAATGATGCCCTTGGCCAAAAAGGGCGTATGCGTTTTTTCCTGAATATATTCAGGAAAAAACGCATACGCCCTTTTTGGCCAACCAAGCAACCTGGAAAGGCAAATCAGCGCTACAAAGAAGTCTCGCTTCCCATCGGTCAAAAGGGCCATGCTGAATAAAGTGTCAATACCAGAAATGCAGGAGAGGCCATGGAGAAATGGGAGCCTTGCTACGCTGATGGGTGGGATGTAAATTGCCAACAGCCACTCTGGAGAAGTGTATGGTGTGTCCTGAAACATCTAAAAAACTCGGCTTAGAGAGCATAGGGCACTTCCACTCATGGGCGTCTAATTTGGGAAAACTAAAAATCAGCAAGGCACAGGCACTCCAAAGTTTAGGGTTGCTGTGTTGACAAGAACCTCCACTTCATTCCACCTTAAATACCCCAGGAAAGAGAAAAATGGATAAAGAAGTTGTGGTCCTTAGGTACAATGGAATATCACTCAGCCATGAAATCAACGTCATAAGGCTAGTAGCAGCATGATGAGTGGATTCAGGTACGACGGTTCTAAGTGAAATAAGTCACACAGAAAAAGACACTAATCAGAAGATATCACTTATAGAGGGAATGTAAAAACCGCTACACTTGAACTGAATTACAAAACAGAACAGAGTCACACATTTAGAAAACACACTATGGCTGCCTAACGGGAAAGGTGAGGTGGGGTGATGCCTAAAACAAGGGTTTCAAATTAGCTCAGATACCGTTCCATAAACCCAATATGTAATAGACAAGACCTACTCCTTGCTCAGTGAACTGGACTCAACACCCCCTATTCACCGCCCAAGAATAGATCTGACTAGTAAGAATCTTCAAACCTATGTATTGATATCTCTCCGTAAGTGAGTCAAGTGGGAGTAAAGCGGCATAAACACAGCAGTGAAAAGCAGCTAAACCCCATTAGGAAAATCAATTACTTTTAAAAACCCGTGAAACAAAGACAGTGAAAGAGAGAGAAATTCTTACAAAATTCGTTCAGGGGCTGTGATGCCACCTGGATTGACCATATCTAGACCCACAGCTGATTGAGACATAAGGGTGGACACTCTTGGGGCTGAGAGTTTTGGTGAGGTTGGGTGAGCAAACGCAGACCCTTTAAAGTAATACTGCGTGGTACCCGTCTGATGGGTCCCAAATCTCCAGGTTCAAGGGCATCTTCCTACATCGAAAACATGCATGAGAAACCCAGAAGATGGTACACTGTGTGATCGGGAAATGTTTCTAAAACGCACCTCATTTCTCATCTCCTTGTGCTCGGGTTCGCCATTCCAGCCACTTTAATAGCAATCTCCCTCCTTGGAGAATCAGCACTTTAACCTCCTGTTCCGTACAGGTTTCAGTTTGTCCTGAGGATGAACGGGAAGAGGGGGAACCAATGAGCGACTAGCTCTAGGTGGTGGGACAGTCACAGGTCACTCTATTTTCCCATCAGGAAGAAGAATTAACCACCGGCTCAGCCTGCCGCCCGGAACCAGAATAGGTCCTGAAGCAATCCTACGCTTTTGCGGCCAGCTCCCAAAAAAGCGAGTTGAAAAATGGAGCTCAGGGGCCCTGCAAATCACAAACCTGCAGAGTTATAAATGATAACTCTCGCCCACAAAAATATTGAGGGAAGGCAACGAAGAGGATTTGAAAGCAAGGCAGAATTGCAGGAAACAGATTTCAGGAGGTAGATTCGAATCGCCTTTAAAGCACAGGAAAAGCGGCAAAACCTCGACAATGATGCCCTTGGCCAAAAAGGGCGTATGCGTTTTTTCCTGAATATATTCAGGAAAAAACGCATACGCCCTTTTTGGCCAACCAAGCAACCTGGAAAGGCAAATCAGCGCTACAAAGAAGTCTCGCTTCCCATCGGTCAAAAGGGCCATGCTGAATAAAGTGTCAATACCAGAAATGCAGGAGAGGCCATGGAGAAATGGGAGCCTTGCTACGCTGATGGGTGGGATGTAAATTGCCAACAGCCACTCTGGAGAAGTGTATGGTGTGTCCTGAAACATCTAAAAAACTCGGCTTAGAGAGCATAGGGCACTTCCACTCATGGGCGTCTAATTTGGGAAAACTAAAAATCAGCAAGGCACAGGCACTCCAAAGTTTAGGGTTGCTGTGTTGACAAGAACCTCCACTTCATTCCACCTTAAATACCCCAGGAAAGAGAAAAATGGATAAAGAAGTTGTGGTCCTTAGGTACAATGGAATATCACTCAGCCATGAAATCAACGTCATAAGGCTAGTAGCAGCATGATGAGTGGATTCAGGTACGACGGTTCTAAGTGAAATAAGTCACACAGAAAAAGACACTAATCAGAAGATATCACTTATAGAGGGAATGTAAAAACCGCTACACTTGAACTGAATTACAAAACAGAACAGAGTCACACATTTAGAAAACACACTATGGCTGCCTAACGGGAAAGGTGAGGTGGGGTGATGCCTAAAACAAGGGTTTCAAATTAGCTCAGATACCGTTCCATAAACCCAATATGTAATAGACAAGACCTACTCCTTGCTCAGTGAACTGGACCCAACACCCCCTATTCACCGCCCAAGAATAGATCTGACTAGTAAGAATCTTCAAACCTATGTATTGATATCTCTCCGTAAGTGAGTCAAGTGGGAGTAAAGCGGCATAAACACAGCAGTGAAAAGCAGCTAAACCCCATTAGGAAAATCAATTACTTTTAAAAACCCGTGAAACAAAGACAGTGAAAGAGAGAGAAATTCTTACAAAATTCGTTCAGGGGCTGTGATGCCACCTGGATTGACCATATCTAGACCCACAGCTGATTGAGACATAAGGGTGGACACTCTTGGGGCTGAGAGTTTTGGTGAGGTTGGGTGAGCAAACGCAGACCCTTTAAAGTAATACTGCGTGGTACCCGTCTGATGGGTCCCAAATCTCCAGGTTCAAGGGCATCTTCCTACATCGAAAACATGCATGAGAAACCCAGAAGATGGTACACTGTGTGATCGGGAAATGTTTCTAAAACGCACCTCATTTCTCATCTCCTTGTGCTCGGGTTCGCCATTCCAGCCACTTTAATAGCAATCTCCCTCCTTGGAGAATCAGCACTTTAACCTCCTGTTCCGTACAGGTTTCAGTTTGTCCTGAGGATGAACGGGAAGAGGGGGAACCAATGAGCGACTAGCTCTAGGTGGTGGGACAGTCACAGGTCACTCTATTTTCCCATCAGGAAGAAGAATTAACCACCGGCTCAGCCTGCCGCCCGGAACCAGAATAGGTCCTGAAGCAATCCTACGCTTTTGCGGCCAGCTCCCAAAAAAGCGAGTTGAAAAATGGAGCTCAGGGGCCCTGCAAATCACAAACCTGCAGAGTTATAAATGATAACTCTCGCCCACAAAAATATTGAGGGAAGGCAACGAAGAGGATTTGAAAGCAAGGCAGAATTGCAGGAAACAGATTTCAGGAGGTAGATTCGAATCGCCTTTAAAGCACAGGAAAAGCGGCAAAACCTCGACAATGATGCCCTTGGCCAAAAAGGGCGTATGCGTTTTTTCCTGAATATATTCAGGAAAAAACGCATACGCCCTTTTTGGCCAACCAAGCAACCTGGAAAGGCAAATCAGCGCTACAAAGAAGTCTCGCTTCCCATCGGTCAAAAGGGCCATGCTGAATAAAGTGTCAATACCAGAAATGCAGGAGAGGCCATGGAGAAATGGGAGCCTTGCTACGCTGATGGGTGGGATGTAAATTGCCAACAGCCACTCTGGAGAAGTGTATGGTGTGTCCTGAAACATCTAAAAAACTCGGCTTAGAGAGCATAGGGCACTTCCACTCATGGGCGTCTAATTTGGGAAAACTAAAAATCAGCAAGGCACAGGCACTCCAAAGTTTAGGGTTGCTCTGTTGACAAGAACCTCCACTTCATTCCACCTTAAATATCCCAGGAAAGAGAAAAATGGATAAAGAAGTTGTGGTCCTTAGGTACAATGGAATATCACTCAGCCATGAAATCAACGTCATAAGGCTAGTAGCAGCATGATGAGTGGATTCAGGTACGACGGTTCTAAGTGAAATAAGTCACACAGAAAAAGACACTAATCAGAAGATATCACTTATAGAGGGAATGTAAAAACCGCTACACTTGAACTGAATTACAAAACAGAACAGAGTCACACATTTAGAAAACACACTATGGCTGCCTAACGGGAAAGGTGAGGTGGGGTGATGCCTAAAACAAGGGTTTCAAATTAGCTCAGATACCGTTCCATAAACCCAATATGTAATAGACAAGACCTACTCCTTGCTCAGTGAACTGGACTCAACACCCCCTATTCACCGCCCAAGAATAGATCTGACTAGTAAGAATCTTCAAACCTATGTATTGATATCTCTCCGTAAGTGAGTCAAGTGGGAGTAAAGCGGCATAAACACAGCAGTGAAAAGCAGCTAAACCCCATTAGGAAAATCAATTACTTTTAAAAACCCGTGAAACAAAGACAGTGAAAGAGAGAGAAATTCTTACAAAATTCGTTCAGGGGCTGTGATGCCACCTGGATTGACCATATCTAGACCCACAGCTGATTGAGACATAAGGGTGGACACTCTTGGGGCTCAGAGGTTTGGTGAGGTTGGGTGAGCAAACGCAGACCCTTTAAAGTAATACTGTGTGGTACCCATCCCATGGGTCCCAAATCTCCAGGTTCAAGGGCATCTTCCTACATCGAAAACATGCATGAGAACCCCAGAAGATGGTACACCGTGTGATCGGGAAAGGTTTCTAAAACGCACCTCATTTCTCATCTCCTTGTGCTCGGGTTCGCCATTCCAGCCACTTTAATAGCAATCTCCCTCCTTGGAGAAACAGCACTTTAACCTCCTGTTCCGTACAGGTTTCAATTTGTCCTGAGGATGAACGGGAAGAGGGGGAACCAATGAGCGACTAGCTCTAGGTGGTGGGACAGGCACAGGTCACTCTATTTTCCCATCAGGAAGAAGAATTAACCACCGGCTCAGCCTGCCGCCCGGAACCAGAATAGGTCCTGAAGCAATCCTACGCTTTTGCGGCCAGCTCCCAAAAAAGCGAGTTGAAAAATGGAGCTCAGGGGCCCTGCAAATCACAAACCTGCAGAGTTATAAATGATAACTCTCGCCCACAAAAATATTGAGGGAAGGCAACGAAGAGGATTTGAAAGCAAGGCAGAATTGCAGGAAACAGATTTCAGGAGGTAGATTCGAATCGCCTTTAAAGCACAGGAAAAGCGGCAAAACCTCGACAATGATGCCCTTGGCCAAAAAGGGCGTATGCGTTTTTTCCTGAATATATTCAGGAAAAAACGCATACGCCCTTTTTGGCCAACCAAGCAACCTGGAAAGGCAAATCAGCGCTACAAAGAAGTCTCGCTTCCCATCGGTCAAAAGGGCCATGCTGAATAAAGTGTCAATACCAGAAATGCAGGAGAGGCCATGGAGAAATGGGAGCCTTGCTACGCTGATGGGTGGGATGTAAATTGCCAACAGCCACTCTGGAGAAGTGTATGGTGTGTCCTGAAACATCTAAAAAACTCGGCTTAGAGAGCATAGGGCACTTCCACTCATGGGCGTCTAATTTGGGAAAACTAAAAATCAGCAAGGCATAGGCACTCCAAAGTTTAGGGTTGCTCTGTTGACAAGAACCTCCACTTCATTCCACCTTAAATATCCCAGGAAAGAGAAAAATGGATAAAGAAGTTGTGGTCCTTAGGTACAATGGAATATCACTCAGCCATGAAATCAACGTCATAAGGCTAGTAGCAGCATGATGAGTGGATTCAGGTAGGACGGTTCTAAGTGAAATTAGTCACACAGAAAAAGACACTAATCATAAGATATCACTTATAGAGGGAAAGTAAAAACCGCTACACTTGAACTGAATTACAAAACAGAACAGAGTCCCACATTTAGAAAACACACTATGGCTGCCTAACGGGAAAGGCGAGGTGGGGTGATGCATAAAACAAGGGTTTCAAATTAGCTCAGATACCGTTCCATAAACCCAATATGTAATAGACAAGACCTACTGCTTGCTCAGTGAACTGGACTCAACACCCCCTATTCACCGCCCAAGAATAGATCTGACTAGTAAGATTCTTCAAACCTATGTATTGATATCTCTCCGTAAGTGAGTCAAGTGGGAGTAAAGCGGCATAAACACAGCAGTGAAAAGCAGCTAAACCCCATTAGGAAAATCAATTACTTTTAAAAACCCGTGAAACAAAGACAGTGAAAGAGAGAGAAATTCTTACAAAATTCGTTCAGGGGCTGTGATGCCACCTGGATCGACCATATCTAGACCCACAGCTGATTGAGACATAAGGGTGGACACTCTTGGGGCTGAGAGGTTTGGTGAGTTTGGGTGAGCAAACGCAGACCCTTTAAAGTAATACTGCGTGGTACCCGTCTGATGGGTCCCAAATCTCCAGGTTCAAGGGCATCTTCCTACATCGAAAACATGCATGAGAACCCCAGAAGATGGTACACCGTGTGATCGGGAAAGGTTTCTAAAACGCACCTCATTTCTCATCTCCTTGTGCTCGGGTTCGCCATTCCATCCGCTTTACTAGCAATCTCCCTCCTTGGAGAATCAACACGTTTAACCTCCTGTTCCGTACAGGTTGCAATTTGTCCTGAGGATGAACGGGAAGAGGGGGAACCAATGAGCGACTAGCTCTAGGTGTTGGGAAAGGCACAGGTCACTCTATTTTCCCATCAGGAAGAATAATTAACCACAGGCTCAGCCTGCCGCCCGGAACCAGAATAGGTCCTGAAGCAATCCTACGCTTTTGCGGCCAGCTCCCAAAAAAGCGAGTTGAAAAATGGAGCTCAGGGGCACTGCAAATCACAAACCTGCAGAGTTATAAATGATAACTCTCGCCCACAAAAATATTGAGGGAAGGCAACGAAGAGGATTTGAAAGCAAGGCAGAATTGCAGGAAACAGATTTCAGGAGGTAGATTCGAATCGCCTTTAAAGCACAGGAAAAGCGGCAAAACCTCGACAATGATGCCCTTGGCCAAAAAGGGCGTATGCGTTTTTTCCTGAATATATTCAGGAAAAAACGCATACGCCCTTTTTGGCCAACCAAGCAACCTGGAAAGGCAAATCAGCGCTACAAAGAAGTCTCGCTTCCCATCGGTCAAAAGGGCCATGCTGAATAAAGTGTCAATACCAGAAATGCAGGAGAGGCCATGGAGAAATGGGAGCCTTGCTACGCTGATGGGCGGGATGTAAATTGCCAACAGCCACTCTGGAGAAGTGTACGGTGTGTCCTGAAACATCTAAAAAACTCGGCTTAGAGAGCATAGGGCACTTCCACTCATGGGCGTCTAATTTGGGAAAACTAAAAATCAGCAAGGCACAGGCACTCCAAAGTTTAGGGTTGCTCTGTTGACAAGAACCTCCACTTCATTCCACCTTAAATATCCCAGGAAAGAGAAAAATGGATAAAGAAGTTGTGGTCCTTAGGTACAATGGAATATCACTCAGCCATGAAATCAACGTCATAAGGCTAGTAGCAGCATGATGAGTGGATTCAGGTACGACGGTTCTAAGTGAAATAAGTCACACAGAAAAAGACACTAATCAGAAGATATCACTTATAGAGGGAATGTAAAAACCGCTACACTTGAACTGAATTACAAAACAGAACAGAGTCACACATTTAGAAAACACACTATGGCTGCCTAACGGGAAAGGTGAGGTGGGGTGATGCCTAAAACAAGGGTTTCAAATTAGCTCAGATACCGTTCCATAAACCCAATATGTAATAGACAAGACCTACTCCTTGCTCAGTGAACTGGACTCAACACCCCCTATTCACCGCCCAAGAATAGATCTGACTAGTAAGAATCTTCAAACCTATGTATTGATATCTCTCCGTAAGTGAGTCAAGTGGGAGTAAAGCGGCATAAACACAGCAGTGAAAAGCAGCTAAACCCCATTAGGAAAATCAATTACTTTTAAACCCCGTGAAACAAAGACAGTGAAAGAGAGAGAAATTCTTACAAAATTCGTTCAGGGGCTGTGATGCCACCTGGATTGACCATATCTAGACCCACAGCTGATTGAGACATAAGGGTGGACACTCTTGGGGCTGAGACGTTTGGTGAGGTTGGGTGAGCAAACGCAGACCCTTTAAAGTAATACTGTGTGGTACCCATCCCATGGGTCCCAAATCTCCAGGTTCAAGGGCATCTTCCTACATCGAAAACATGCATGAGAACCCCAGAAGATGGTACACCGTGTGATCGGGAAAGGTTTCTAAAACGCACCTCATTTCTCATCTCCTTGTGCTCGGGTTCGCCATTCCAGCCACTTTAATAGCAATCTCCCTCCTTGGAGAAACAGCACTTTAACCTCCTGTTCCGTACAGGTTTCAATTTGTCCTGAGGATGAACGGGAAGAGGGGGAACCAATGAGCGACTAGCTCTAGGTGGTGGGACAGGCACAGGTCACTCTATTTTCCCATCAGGAAGAAGAATTAACCACCGACTCAGCCTGCCGCCCGGAACCAGAATAGGTCCTGAAGCAATCCTACGCTTTTGCGGCCAGCTCCCAAAAAAGCGAGTTGAAAAATGGAGCTCAGGGGCCCTGCAAATCACAAACCTGCAGAGTTATAAATGATAACTCTCGCCCACAAAAATATTGAGGGAAGGCAACGAAGAGGATTTGAAAGCAAGGCAGAATTGCAGGAAACAGATTTCAGGAGGTAGATTCGAATCGCCTTTAAAGCACAGGAAAAGCGGCAAAACCTCGACAATGATGCCCTTGGCCAAAAAGGGCGTATGCGTTTTTTCCTGAATATATTCAGGAAAAAACGCATACGCCCTTTTTGGCCAACCAAGCAACCTGGAAAGGCAAATCAGCGCTACAAAGAAGTCTCGCTTCCCATCGGTCAAAAGGGCCATGCTGAATAAAGTGTCAATACCAGAAATGCAAGAGAGGCCATGGAGAAATTGGAGCCTTGCTACGCTGATGGGCGGGATGTAAATTGCCAACAGCCACTCTGGAGAAGTGTACGGTGTGTCCTGAAACATCTAAAAAACTCGGCTTAGAGAGCATAGGGCACTTCCACTCATGGGCGTCTAATTTGGGAAAACTAAAAATCAGCAAGGCACAGGCACTCCAAAGTTTAGGGTTGCTCTGTTGACAAGAACCTCCACTTCATTCCACCTTAAATATCCCAGGAAAGAGAAAAATGGATAAAGAAGTTGTGGTCCTTAGGTACAATGGAATATCACTCAGCCATGAAATCAACGTCATAAGGCTAGTAGCAGCATGATGAGTGGATTCAGGTACGACGGTTCTAAGTGAAATAAGTCACACAGAAAAAGACACTAATCAGAAGATATCACTTATAGAGGGAATGTAAAAACCGCTACACTTGAACTGAATTACAAAACAGAACAGAGTCACACATTTAGAAAACACACTATGGCTGCCTAACGGGAAAGGTGAGGTGGGGTGATGCCTAAAACAAGGGTTTCAAATTAGCTCAGATACCGTTCCATAAACCCAATATGTAATAGACAAGACCTACTCCTTGCTCAGTGAACTGGACTCAACACCCCCTATTCACCGCCCAAGAATAGATCTGACTAGTAAGAATCTTCAAACCTATGTATTGATATCTCTCCGTAAGTGAGTCAAGTGGGAGTAAAGCGGCATAAACACAGCAGTGAAAAGCAGCTAAACCCCATTAGGAAAATCAATTACTTTTAAAAACCCGTGAAACAAAGACAGTGAAAGAGAGAGAAATTCTTACAAAATTCGTTCAGGGGCTGTGATGCCACCTGGATTGACCATATCTAGACCCACAGCTGATTGAGACATAAGGGTGGACACTCTTGGGGCTGAGAGGTTTGGTGAGGTTGGGTGAGCAAACGTAGACCCTTTAAAGTAATACTGTGTGGTACCCATCCCATGGGTCCCAAATCTCCAGGTTCAAGGGCATCTTCCTACATCGAAAACATGCATGAGAACCCCAGAAGATGGTACACCGTGTGATCGGGAAAGGTTTCTAAAACGCACCTCGTTTCTCATCTCCTTGTGCTCGGGTTCGCCATTCCAGCCACTTTAATAGCAATCTCCCTCCTTGGAGAAACAGCACTTTAACCTCCTGTTCCGTACAGGTTTCAATTTGTCCTGAGGATGAACGGGAAGAGGGGGAAACAATGATCGACTAGCTCTAGGTGGTGGGACAGGCACAGGTCACTCTATTTTCCCATCAGGAAGAAGAATTAACCACCGGCTCAGCCTGCCGCCCGGAACCAGAATAGGTCCTGAAGCAATCCTACGCTTTTGCGGCCAGCTCCCAAAAAAGCGAGTTGAAAAATGGAGCTCAGGGGCCCTGCAAATCACAAACCTGCAGAGTTATAAATGATAACTCTCGCCCACAAAAATATTGAGGGAAGGCAACGAAGAGGATTTGAAAGCAAGGCAGAATTGCAGGAAACAGATTTCAGGAGGTAGATTCGAATCGCCTTTAAAGCACAGGAAAAGCGGCAAAACCTCGACAATGATGCCCTTGGCCAAAAAGGGCGTATGCGTTTTTTCCTGAATATATTCAGGAAAAAACGCATACGCCCTTTTTGGCCAACCAAGCAACCTGGAAAGGCAAATCAGCGCTACAAAGAAGTCTCGCTTCCCATCGGTCAAAAGGGCCATGCTGAATAAAGTGTCAATACCAGAAATGCAAGAGAGGCCATGGAGAAATGGGAGCCTTGCTACGCTGATGGGCGGGATGTAAATTGCCAACAGCCACTCTGGAGAAGTGTACGGTGTGTCCTGAAATATCTAAAAAACTCGGCTTAGAGAGCATAGGGCACTTCCACTCATGGGCGTCTAATTTGGGAAAACTAAAAATCAGCAAGGCACAGGCACTCCAAAGTTTAGGGTTGCTCTGTTGACAAGAACCTCCACTTCATTCCACCTTAAATATCCCAGGAAAGAGAAAAATGGATAAAGAAGTTGTGGTCCTTAGGTACAATGGAATATCACTCAGCCATGAAATCAACGTCATAAGGCTAGTAGCAGCATGATGAGTGGATTCAGGTAGGACGGTTCTAAGTGAAATTAGTCACACAGAAAAAGACACTAATCATAAGATATCACTTATAGAGGGAAAGTAAAAACCGCTACACTTGAACTGAATTACAAAACAGAACAGAGTCCCACATTTAGAAAACACACTATGGCTGCCTAACGGGAAAGGCGAGGTGGGGTGATGCATAAAACAAGGGTTTCAAATTAGCTCAGATACCGTTCCATAAACCCAATATGTAATAGACAAGACCTACTGCTTGCTCAGTGAACTGGACTCAACACCCCCTATTCACCGCCCAAGAATAGATCTGACTAGTAAGAATCTTCAAACCTATGTATTGATATCTCTCCGTAAGTGAGTCAAGTGGGAGTAAAGCGGCATAAACACAGCAGTGAAAAGCAGCTAAACCCCATTAGGAAAATCAATTACTTTTAAAAACCCGTGAAACAAAGACAGTGAAAGAGAGAGAAATTCTTACAAAATTCGTTCAGGGGCTGTGATGCCACCTGGATCGACCATATCTAGACCCACAGCTGATTGAGACATAAGGGTGGACACTCTTGGGGCTGAGAGGTTTGGTGAGGTTGGGTGAGCAAACGCAGACCCTTTAAAGTAATACTGCGTGGTACCCGTCTGATGGGTCCCAAATCTCCAGGTTCAAGGGCATCTTCCTACATCGAAAACATGCATGAGAAACCCAGAAGATGGTACACCGTGTGATCGGGAAAGGTTTCTAAAACGCACCTCATTTCTCATCTCCTTGTGCTCGGGTTCGCCATTCCATCCGCTTTACTAGCAATCTCCCTCCTTGGAGAATCAACACGTTTAACCTCCTGTTCCGTACAGGTTTCAATTTGTCCTGAGGATGAACGGGAAGAGGGGGAACCAATGAGCGACTAGCTCTAGGTGTTGGGAAAGGCACAGGTCACTCTATTTTCCCATCAGGAAGAAGAATTAACCACAGGCTCAGCCTGCCGCCCGGAACCAGAATAGGTCCTGAAGCAATCCTACGCTTTTGCGGCCAGCTCCCAAAAAAGCGAGTTGAAAAATGGAGCTCAGGGGCACTGCAAATCACAAACCTGCAGAGTTATAAATGATAACTCTCGCCCACAAAAATATTGAGGGAAGGCAACGAAGAGGATTTGAAAGCAAGGCAGAATTGCAGGAAACAGATTTCAGGAGGTAGATTCGAATCGCCTTTAAAGCACAGGAAAAGCGGCAAAACCTCGACAATGATGCCCTTGGCCAAAAAGGGCGTATGCGTTTTTTCCTGAATATATTCAGGAAAAAACGCATACGCCCTTTTTGGCCAACCAAGCAACCTGGAAAGGCAAATCAGCGCTACAAAGAAGTCTCGCTTCCCATCGGTCAAAAGGGCCATGCTGAATAAAGTGTCTATACCAGAAATGCAGGAGAGGCCATGGAGAAATGGGAGCCTTGCTACGCTGATGGGCGGGATGTAAATTGCCAACAGCCACTCTGGAGACGTGTACGGTGTGTCCTGAAACATCTAAAAAACTCGGCTTAGAGAGCATAGGGCACTTCCACTCATGGGCGTCTAATTTGGGAAAACTAAAAATCAGCAAGGCACAGGCACTCCAAAGTTTAGGGTTGCTCTGTTGACAAGAACCTCCACTTCATTCCACCTTAAATATCCCAGGAAAGAGAAAAATGGATAAAGAAGTTGTGGTCCTTAGGTACAATGGAATATCACTCAGCCATGAAATCAACGTCATAAGGCTAGTAGCAGCATGATGAGTGGATTCAGGTACGACGGTTCTAAGTGAAATAAGTCACACAGAAAAAGACACTAATCAGAAGATATCACTTATAGAGGGAATGTAAAAACCGCTACACTTGAACTGAATTACAAAACAGAACAGAGTCACACATTTAGAAAACACACTATGGCTGCCTAACGGGAAAGGTGAGGTGGGGTGATGCCTAAAACAAGGGTTTCAAATTAGCTCAGATACCGTTCCATAAACCCAATATGTAATAGACAAGACCTACTCCTTGCTCAGTGAACTGGACTCAACACCCCCTATTCACCGCCCAAGAATAGATCTGACTAGTAAGAATCTTCAAACCTATGTATTGATATCTCTCCGTAAGTGAGTCAAGTGGGAGTAAAGCGGCATAAACACAGCAGTGAAAAGCAGCTAAACCCCATTAGGAAAATCAATTACTTTTAAAAACCCGTGAAACAAAGACAGTGAAAGAGAGAGAAATTCTTACAAAATTCGTTCAGGGGCTGTGATGCCACCTGGATTGACCATATCTAGACCCACAGCTGATTGAGACATAAGGGTGGACACTCTTGGGGCTCAGAGGTTTGGTGAGGTTGGGTGAGCAAACGCAGACCCTTTAAAGTAATACTGTGTGGTACCCATCCCATGGGTCCCAAATCTCCAGGTTCAAGGGCATCTTCCTACATCGAAAACATGCATGAGAACCCCAGAAGATGGTACACCGTGTGATCGGGAAAGGTTTCTAAAACGCACCTCATTTCTCATCTCCTTGTGCTCGGGTTCGCCATTCCAGCCACTTTAATAGCAATCTCCCTCCTTGGAGAAACAGCACTTTAACCTCCTGTTCCGTACAGGTTTCAATTTGTCCTGAGGATGAACGGGAAGAGGGGGAACCAATGAGCGACTAGCTCTAGGTGGTGGGACAGGCACAGGTCACTCTATTTTCCCATCAGGAAGAAGAATTAACCACCGGCTCAGCCTGCCGCCCGGAACCAGAATAGGTCCTGAAGCAATCCTACGCTTTTGCGGCCAGCTCCCAAAAAAGCGAGTTGAAAAATGGAGCTCAGGGGCCCTGCAAATCACAAACCTGCAGAGTTATAAATGATAACTCTCGCCCACAAAAATATTGAGGGAAGGCAACGAAGAGGATTTGAAAGCAAGGCAGAATTGCAGGAAACAGATTTCAGGAGGTAGATTCGAATCGCCTTTAAAGCACAGGAAAAGCGGCAAAACCTCGACAATGATGCCCTTGGCCAAAAAGGGCGTATGCGTTTTTTCCTGAATATATTCAGGAAAAAACGCATACGCCCTTTTTGGCCAACCAAGCAACCTGGAAAGGCAAATCAGCGCTACAAAGAAGTCTCGCTTCCCATCGGTCAAAAGGGCCATGCTGAATAAAGTGTCAATACCAGAAATGCAAGAGAGGCCATGGAGAAATGGGAGCCTTGCTACGCTGATGGGCGGGATGTAAATTGCCAACAGCCACTCTGGAGAAGTGTACGGTGTGTCCTGAAACATCTAAAAAACTCGGCTTAGAGAGCATAGGGCACTTCCACTCATGGGCGTCTAATTTGGGAAAACTAAAAATCAGCAAGGCACAGGCACTCCAAAGTTTAGGGTTGCTCTGTTGACAAGAACCTCCACTTCATTCCACCTTAAATATCCCAGGAAAGAGAAAAATGGATAAAGAAGTTGTGGTCCTTAGGTACAATGGAATATCACTCAGCCATGAAATCAACGTCATAAGGCTAGTAGCAGCATGATGAGTGGATTCAGGTACGACGGTTCTAAGTGAAATAAGTCACACAGAAAAAGACACTAATCAGAAGATATCACTTATAGAGGGAATGTAAAAACCGCTACACTTGAACTGAATTACAAAACAGAACAGAGTCACACATTTAGAAAACACACTATGGCTGCCTAACGGAAAGGTGAGGTGGGGTGATGCCTAAAACAAGGGTTTCAAATTAGCTCAGATACCGTTCCATAAACCCAATATGTAATAGACAAGACCTACTCCTTGCTCAGTGAACTGGACTCAACACCCCCTATTCACCGCCCAAGAATAGATCTGACTAGTAAGAATCTTCAAACCTATGTATTGATATCTCTCCGTAAGTGAGTCAAGTGGGAGTAAAGCGGCATAAACACAGCAGTGAAAAGCAGCTAAACCCCATTAGGAAAATCAATTACTTTTAAAAACCCGTGAAACAAAGACAGTGAAAGAGAGAGAAATTCTTACAAAATTCGTTCAGGGGCTGTGATGCCACCTGGATTGACCATATCTAGACCCACAGCTGATTGAGACATAAGGGTGGACACTCTTGGGGCTGAGAGTTTTGGTGAGGTTGGGTGAGCAAACGCAGACCCTTTAAAGTAATACTGCGTGGTACCCGTCTGATGGGTCCCAAATCTCCAGGTTCAAGGGCATCTTCCTACATCGAAAACATGCATGAGAAACCCAGAAGATGGTACACTGTGTGATCGGGAAATGTTTCTAAAACGCACCTCATTTCTCATCTCCTTGTGCTCGGGTTCGCCATTCCAGCCACTTTAATAGCAATCTCCCTCCTTGGAGAATCAGCACTTTAACCTCCTGTTCCGTACAGGTTTCAGTTTGTCCTGAGGATGAACGGGAAGAGGGGGAACCAATGAGCGACTAGCTCTAGGTGGTGGGACAGTCACAGGTCACTCTATTTTCCCATCAGGAAGAAGAATTAACCACCGGCTCAGCCTGCCGCCCGGAACCAGAATAGGTCCTGAAGCAATCCTACGCTTTTGCGGCCAGCTCCCAAAAAAGCGAGTTGAAAAATGGAGCTCAGGGGCCCTGCAAATCACAAACCTGCAGAGTTATAAATGATAACTCTCGCCCACAAAAATATTGAGGGAAGGCAACGAAGAGGATTTGAAAGCAAGGCAGAATTGCAGGAAACAGATTTCAGGAGGTAGATTCGAATCGCCTTTAAAGCACAGGAAAAGCGGCAAAACCTCGACAATGATGCCCTTGGCCAAAAAGGGCGTATGCGTTTTTTCCTGAATATATTCAGGAAAAAACGCATACGCCCTTTTTGGCCAACCAAGCAACCTGGAAAGGCAAATCAGCGCTACAAAGAAGTCTCGCTTCCCATCGGTCAAAAGGGCCATGCTGAATAAAGTGTCAATACCAGAAATGCAGGAGAGGCCATGGAGAAATGGGAGCCTTGCTACGCTGATGGGTGGGATGTAAATTGCCAACAGCCACTCTGGAGAAGTGTATGGTGTGTCCTGAAACATCTAAAAAACTCGGCTTAGAGAGCATAGGGCACTTCCACTCATGGGCGTCTAATTTGGGAAAACTAAAAATCAGCAAGGCACAGGCACTCCAAAGTTTAGGGTTGCTGTGTTGACAAGAACCTCCACTTCATTCCACCTTAAATACCCCAGGAAAGAGAAAAATGGATAAAGAAGTTGTGGTCCTTAGGTACAATGGAATATCACTCAGCCATGAAATCAACGTCATAAGGCTAGTAGCAGCATGATGAGTGGATTCAGGTACGACGGTTCTAAGTGAAATAAGTCACACAGAAAAAGACACTAATCAGAAGATATCACTTATAGAGGGAATGTAAAAACCGCTACACTTGAACTGAATTACAAAACAGAACAGAGTCACACATTTAGAAAACACACTATGGCTGCCTAACGGGAAAGGTGAGGTGGGGTGATGCCTAAAACAAGGGTTTCAAATTAGCTCAGATACCGTTCCATAAACCCAATATGTAATAGACAAGACCTACTCCTTGCTCAGTGAACTGGACTCAACACCCCCTATTCACCGCCCAAGAATAGATCTGACTAGTAAGAATCTTCAAACCTATGTATTGATATCTCTCCGTAAGTGAGTCAAGTGGGAGTAAAGCGGCATAAACACAGCAGTGAAAAGCAGCTAAACCCCATTAGGAAAATCAATTACTTTTAAAAACCCGTGAAACAAAGACAGTGAAAGAGAGAGAAATTCTTACAAAATTCGTTCAGGGGCTGTGATGCCACCTGGATTGACCATATCTAGACCCACAGCTGATTGAGACATAAGGGTGGACACTCTTGGGGCTGAGAGTTTTGGTGAGGTTGGGTGAGCAAACGCAGACCCTTTAAAGTAATACTGCGTGGTACCCGTCTGATGGGTCCCAAATCTCCAGGTTCAAGGGCATCTTCCTACATCGAAAACATGCATGAGAAACCCAGAAGATGGTACACTGTGTGATCGGGAAATGTTTCTAAAACGCACCTCATTTCTCATCTCCTTGTGCTCGGGTTCGCCATTCCAGCCACTTTAATAGCAATCTCCCTCCTTGGAGAATCAGCACTTTAACCTCCTGTTCCGTACAGGTTTCAGTTTGTCCTGAGGATGAACGGGAAGAGGGGGAACCAATGAGCGACTAGCTCTAGGTGGTGGGACAGTCACAGGTCACTCTATTTTCCCATCAGGAAGAAGAATTAACCACCGGCTCAGCCTGCCGCCCGGAACCAGAATAGGTCCTGAAGCAATCCTACGCTTTTGCGGCCAGCTCCCAAAAAAGCGAGTTGAAAAATGGAGCTCAGGGGCCCTGCAAATCACAAACCTGCAGAGTTATAAATGATAACTCTCGCCCACAAAAATATTGAGGGAAGGCAACGAAGAGGATTTGAAAGCAAGGCAGAATTGCAGGAAACAGATTTCAGGAGGTAGATTCGAATCGCCTTTAAAGCACAGGAAAAGCGGCAAAACCTCGACAATGATGCCCTTGGCCAAAAAGGGCGTATGCGTTTTTTCCTGAATATATTCAGGAAAAAACGCATACGCCCTTTTTGGCCAACCAAGCAACCTGGAAAGGCAAATCAGCGCTACAAAGAAGTCTCGCTTCCCATCGGTCAAAAGGGCCATGCTGAATAAAGTGTCAATACCAGAAATGCAGGAGAGGCCATGGAGAAATGGGAGCCTTGCTACGCTGATGGGTGGGATGTAAATTGCCAACAGCCACTCTGGAGAAGTGTATGGTGTGTCCTGAAACATCTAAAAAACTCGGCTTAGAGAGCATAGGGCACTTCCACTCATGGGCGTCTAATTTGGGAAAACTAAAAATCAGCAAGGCACAGGCACTCCAAAGTTTAGGGTTGCTGTGTTGACAAGAACCTCCACTTCATTCCACCTTAAATACCCCAGGAAAGAGAAAAATGGATAAAGAAGTTGTGGTCCTTAGGTACAATGGAATATCACTCAGCCATGAAATCAACGTCATAAGGCTAGTAGCAGCATGATGAGTGGATTCAGGTACGACGGTTCTAAGTGAAATAAGTCACACAGAAAAAGACACTAATCAGAAGATATCACTTATAGAGGGAATGTAAAAACCGCTACACTTGAACTGAATTACAAAACAGAACAGAGTCACACATTTAGAAAACACACTATGGCTGCCTAACGGGAAAGGTGAGGTGGGGTGATGCCTAAAACAAGGGTTTCAAATTAGCTCAGATACCGTTCCATAAACCCAATATGTAATAGACAAGACCTACTCCTTGCTCAGTGAACTGGACTCAACACCCCCTATTCACCGCCCAAGAATAGATCTGACTAGTAAGAATCTTCAAACCTATGTATTGATATCTCTCCGTAAGTGAGTCAAGTGGGAGTAAAGCGGCATAAACACAGCAGTGAAAAGCAGCTAAACCCCATTAGGAAAATCAATTACTTTTAAAAACCCGTGAAACAAAGACAGTGAAAGAGAGAGAAATTCTTACAAAATTCGTTCAGGGGCTGTGATGCCACCTGGATTGACCATATCTAGACCCACAGCTGATTGAGACATAAGGGTGGACACTCTTGGGGCTGAGAGTTTTGGTGAGGTTGGGTGAGCAAACGCAGACCCTTTAAAGTAATACTGCGTGGTACCCGTCTGATGGGTCCCAAATCTCCAGGTTCAAGGGCATCTTCCTACATCGAAAACATGCATGAGAAACCCAGAAGATGGTACACTGTGTGATCGGGAAATGTTTCTAAAACGCACCTCATTTCTCATCTCCTTGTGCTCGGGTTCGCCATTCCAGCCACTTTAATAGCAATCTCCCTCCTTGGAGAATCAGCACTTTAACCTCCTGTTCCGTACAGGTTTCAGTTTGTCCTGAGGATGAACGGGAAGAGGGGGAACCAATGAGCGACTAGCTCTAGGTGGTGGGACAGTCACAGGTCACTCTATTTTCCCATCAGGAAGAAGAATTAACCACCGGCTCAGCCTGCCGCCCGGAACCAGAATAGGTCCTGAAGCAATCCTACGCTTTTGCGGCCAGCTCCCAAAAAAGCGAGTTGAAAAATGGAGCTCAGGGGCCCTGCAAATCACAAACCTGCAGAGTTATAAATGATAACTCTCGCCCACAAAAATATTGAGGGAAGGCAACGAAGAGGATTTGAAAGCAAGGCAGAATTGCAGGAAACAGATTTCAGGAGGTAGATTCGAATCGCCTTTAAAGCACAGGAAAAGCGGCAAAACCTCGACAATGATGCCCTTGGCCAAAAAGGGCGTATGCGTTTTTTCCTGAATATATTCAGGAAAAAACGCATACGCCCTTTTTGGCCAACCAAGCAACCTGGAAAGGCAAATCAGCGCTACAAAGAAGTCTCGCTTCCCATCGGTCAAAAGGGCCATGCTGAATAAAGTGTCAATACCAGAAATGCAGGAGAGGCCATGGAGAAATGGGAGCCTTGCTACGCTGATGGGTGGGATGTAAATTGCCAACAGCCACTCTGGAGAAGTGTATGGTGTGTCCTGAAACATCTAAAAAACTCGGCTTAGAGAGCATAGGGCACTTCCACTCATGGGCGTCTAATTTGGGAAAACTAAAAATCAGCAAGGCACAGGCACTCCAAAGTTTAGGGTTGCTGTGTTGACAAGAACCTCCACTTCATTCCACCTTAAATACCCCAGGAAAGAGAAAAATGGATAAAGAAGTTGTGGTCCTTAGGTACAATGGAATATCACTCAGCCATGAAATCAACGTCATAAGGCTAGTAGCAGCATGATGAGTGGATTCAGGTACGACGGTTCTAAGTGAAATAAGTCACACAGAAAAAGACACTAATCAGAAGATATCACTTATAGAGGGAATGTAAAAACCGCTACACTTGAACTGAATTACAAAACAGAACAGAGTCACACATTTAGAAAACACACTATGGCTGCCTAACGGGAAAGGTGAGGTGGGGTGATGCCTAAAACAAGGGTTTCAAATTAGCTCAGATACCGTTCCATAAACCCAATATGTAATAGACAAGACCTACTCCTTGCTCAGTGAACTGGACTCAACACCCCCTATTCACCGCCCAAGAATAGATCTGACTAGTAAGAATCTTCAAACCTATGTATTGATATCTCTCCGTAAGTGAGTCAAGTGGGAGTAAAGCGGCATAAACACAGCAGTGAAAAGCAGCTAAACCCCATTAGGAAAATCAATTACTTTTAAAAACCCGTGAAACAAAGACAGTGAAAGAGAGAGAAATTCTTACAAAATTCGTTCAGGGGCTGTGATGCCACCTGGATTGACCATATCTAGACCCACAGCTGATTGAGACATAAGGGTGGACACTCTTGGGGCTGAGAGTTTTGGTGAGGTTGGGTGAGCAAACGCAGACCCTTTAAAGTAATACTGCGTGGTACCCGTCTGATGGGTCCCAAATCTCCAGGTTCAAGGGCATCTTCCTACATCGAAAACATGCATGAGAAACCCAGAAGATGGTACACTGTGTGATCGGGAAATGTTTCTAAAACGCACCTCATTTCTCATCTCCTTGTGCTCGGGTTCGCCATTCCAGCCACTTTAATAGCAATCTCCCTCCTTGGAGAATCAGCACTTTAACCTCCTGTTCCGTACAGGTTTCAGTTTGTCCTGAGGATGAACGGGAAGAGGGGGAACCAATGAGCGACTAGCTCTAGGTGGTGGGACAGTCACAGGTCACTCTATTTTCCCATCAGGAAGAAGAATTAACCACCGGCTCAGCCTGCCGCCCGGAACCAGAATAGGTCCTGAAGCAATCCTACGCTTTTGCGGCCAGCTCCCAAAAAAGCGAGTTGAAAAATGGAGCTCAGGGGCCCTGCAAATCACAAACCTGCAGAGTTAGAAATGATAACTCTCGCCCACAAAAATATTGAGGGAAGGCAACGAAGAGGATTTGAAAGCAAGGCAGAATTGCAGGAAACAGATTTCAGGAGGTAGATTCGAATCGCCTTTAAAGCACAGGAAAAGCGGCAAAACCTCGACAATGATGCCCTTGGCCAAAAAGGGCGTATGCGTTTTTTCCTGAATATATTCAGGAAAAAACGCATACGCCCTTTTTGGCCAACCAAGCAACCTGGAAAGGCAAATCAGCGCTACAAAGAAGTCTCGCTTCCCATCGGTCAAAAGGGCCATGCTGAATAAAGTGTCAATACCAGAAATGCAGGAGAGGCCATGGAGAAATGGGAGCCTTGCTACGCTGATGGGTGGGATGTAAATTGCCAACAGCCACTCTGGAGAAGTGTATGGTGTGTCCTGAAACATCTAAAAAACTCGGCTTAGAGAGCATAGGGCACTTCCACTCATGGGCGTCTAATTTGGGAAAACTAAAAATCAGCAAGGCACAGGCACTCCAAAGTTTAGGGTTGCTGTGTTGACAAGAACCTCCACTTCATTCCACCTTAAATACCCCAGGAAAGAGAAAAATGGATAAAGAAGTTGTGGTCCTTAGGTACAATGGAATATCACTCAGCCATGAAATCAACGTCATAAGGCTAGTAGCAGCATGATGAGTGGATTCAGGTACGACGGTTCTAAGTGAAATAAGTCACACAGAAAAAGACACTAATCAGAAGATATCACTTATAGAGGGAATGTAAAAACCGCTACACTTGAACTGAATTACAAAACAGAACAGAGTCACACATTTAGAAAACACACTATGGCTGCCTAACGGGAAAGGTGAGGTGGGGTGATGCCTAAAACAAGGGTTTCAAATTAGCTCAGATACCGTTCCATAAACCCAATATGTAATAGACAAGACCTACTCCTTGCTCAGTGAACTGGACCCAACACCCCCTATTCACCGCCCAAGAATAGATCTGACTAGTAAGAATCTTCAAACCTATGTATTGATATCTCTCCGTAAGTGAGTCAAGTGGGAGTAAAGCGGCATAAACACAGCAGTGAAAAGCAGCTAAACCCCATTAGGAAAATCAATTACTTTTAAAAACCCGTGAAACAAAGACAGTGAAAGAGAGAGAAATTCTTACAAAATTCGTTCAGGGGCTGTGATGCCACCTGGATTGACCATATCTAGACCCACAGCTGATTGAGACATAAGGGTGGACACTCTTGGGGCTGAGAGTTTTGGTGAGGTTGGGTGAGCAAACGCAGACCCTTTAAAGTAATACTGCGTGGTACCCGTCTGATGGGTCCCAAATCTCCAGGTTCAAGGGCATCTTCCTACATCGAAAACATGCATGAGAAACCCAGAAGATGGTACACTGTGTGATCGGGAAATGTTTCTAAAACGCACCTCATTTCTCATCTCCTTGTGCTCGGGTTCGCCATTCCAGCCACTTTAATAGCAATCTCCCTCCTTGGAGAATCAGCACTTTAACCTCCTGTTCCGTACAGGTTTCAGTTTGTCCTGAGGATGAACGGGAAGAGGGGGAACCAATGAGCGACTAGCTCTAGGTGGTGGGACAGTCACAGGTCACTCTATTTTCCCATCAGGAAGAAGAATTAACCACCGGCTCAGCCTGCCGCCCGGAACCAGAATAGGTCCTGAAGCAATCCTACGCTTTTGCGGCCAGCTCCCAAAAAAGCGAGTTGAAAAATGGAGCTCAGGGGCCCTGCAAATCACAAACCTGCAGAGTTATAAATGATAACTCTCGCCCACAAAAATATTGAGGGAAGGCAACGAAGAGGATTTGAAAGCAAGGCAGAATTGCAGGAAACAGATTTCAGGAGGTAGATTCGAATCGCCTTTAAAGCACAGGAAAAGCGGCAAAACCTCGACAATGATGCCCTTGGCCAAAAAGGGCGTATGCGTTTTTTCCTGAATATATTCAGGAAAAAACGCATACGCCCTTTTTGGCCAACCAAGCAACCTGGAAAGGCAAATCAGCGCTACAAAGAAGTCTCGCTTCCCATCGGTCAAAAGGGCCATGCTGAATAAAGTGTCAATACCAGAAATGCAGGAGAGGCCATGGAGAAATGGGAGCCTTGCTACGCTGATGGGTGGGATGTAAATTGCCAACAGCCACTCTGGAGAAGTGTATGGTGTGTCCTGAAACATCTAAAAAACTCGGCTTAGAGAGCATAGGGCACTTCCACTCATGGGCGTCTAATTTGGGAAAACTAAAAATCAGCAAGGCACAGGCACTCCAAAGTTTAGGGTTGCTCTGTTGACAAGAACCTCCACTTCATTCCACCTTAAATACCCCAGGAAAGAGAAAAATGGATAAAGAAGTTGTGGTCCTTAGGTACAATGGAATATCACTCAGCCATGAAATCAACGTCATAAGGCTAGTAGCAGCATGATGAGTGGATTCAGGTACGACGGTTCTAAGTGAAATAAGTCACACAGAAAAAGACACTAATCAGAAGATATCACTTATAGAGGGAATGTAAAAACCGCTACACTTGAACTGAATTACAAAACAGAACAGAGTCACACATTTAGAAAACACACTATGGCTGCCTAACGGGAAAGGTGAGGTGGGGTGATGCCTAAAACAAGGGTTTCAAATTAGCTCAGATACCGTTCCATAAACCCAATATGTAATAGACAAGACCTACTCCTTGCTCAGTGAACTGGACTCAACACCCCCTATTCACCGCCCAAGAATAGATCTGACTAGTAAGAATCTTCAAACCTATGTATTGATATCTCTCCGTAAGTGAGTCAAGTGGGAGTAAAGCGGCATAAACACAGCAGTGAAAAGCAGCTAAACCCCATTAGGAAAATCAATTACTTTTAAAAACCCGTGAAACAAAGACAGTGAAAGAGAGAGAAATTCTTACAAAATTCGTTCAGGGGCTGTGATGCCACCTGGATTGACCATATCTAGACCCACAGCTGATTGAGACATAAGGGTGGACACTCTTGGGGCTGAGAGTTTTGGTGAGGTTGGGTGAGCAAACGCAGACCCTTTAAAGTAATACTGCGTGGTACCCGTCTGATGGGTCCCAAATCTCCAGGTTCAAGGGCATCTTCCTACATCGAAAACATGCATGAGAAACCCAGAAGATGGTACACTGTGTGATCGGGAAATGTTTCTAAAACGCACCTCATTTCTCATCTCCTTGTGCTCGGGTTCGCCATTCCAGCCACTTTAATAGCAATCTCCCTCCTTGGAGAATCAGCACTTTAACCTCCTGTTCCGTACAGGTTTCAGTTTGTCCTGAGGATGAACGGGAAGAGGGGGAACCAATGAGCGACTAGCTCTAGGTGGTGGGACAGTCACAGGTCACTCTATTTTCCCATCAGGAAGAAGAATTAACCACCGGCTCAGCCTGCCGCCCGGAACCAGAATAGGTCCTGAAGCAATCCTACGCTTTTGCGGCCAGCTCCCAAAAAAGCGAGTTGAAAAATGGAGCTCAGGGACCCTGCAAATCACAAACCTGCAGAGTTATAAATGATAACTCTCGCCCACAAAAATATTGAGGGAAGGCAACGAAGAGGATTTGAAAGCAAGGCAGAATTGCAGGAAACAGATTTCAGGAGGTAGATTCGAATCGCCTTTAAAGCACAGGAAAAGCGGCAAAACCTCGACAATGATGCCCTTGGCCAAAAAGGGCGTATGCGTTTTTTCCTGAATATATTCAGGAAAAAACGCATACGCCCTTTTTGGCCAACCAAGCAACCTGGAAAGGCAAATCAGCGCTACAAAGAAGTCTCGCTTCCCATCGGTCAAAAGGGCCATGCTGAATAAAGTGTCAATACCAGAAATGCAGGAGAGGCCATGGAGAAATGGGAGCCTTGCTACGCTGATGGGTGGGATGTAAATTGCCAACAGCCACTCTGGAGAAGTGTATGGTGTGTCCTGAAACATCTAAAAAACTCGGCTTAGAGAGCATAGGGCACTTCCACTCATGGGCGTCTAATTTGGGAAAACTAAAAATCAGCAAGGCACAGGCACTCCAAAGTTTAGGGTTGCTCTGTTGACAAGAACCTCCACTTCATTCCACCTTAAATACCCCAGGAAAGAGAAAAATGGATAAAGAAGTTGTGGTCCTTAGGTACAATGGAATATCACTCAGCCATGAAATCAACGTCATAAGGCTAGTAGCAGCATGATGAGTGGATTCAGGTACGACGGTTCTAAGTGAAATAAGTCACACAGAAAAAGACACTAATCAGAAGATATCACTTATAGAGGGAATGTAAAAACCGCTACACTTGAACTGAATTACAAAACAGAACAGAGTCACACATTTAGAAAACACACTATGGCTGCCTAACGGGAAAGGTGAGGTGGGGTGATGCCTAAAACAAGGGTTTCAAATTAGCTCAGATACCGTTCCATAAACCCAATATGTAATAGACAAGACCTACTCCTTGCTCAGTGAACTGGACTCAACACCCCCTATTCACCGCCCAAGAATAGATCTGACTAGTAAGAATCTTCAAACCTATGTATTGATATCTCTCCGTAAGTGAGTCAAGTGGGAGTAAAGCGGCATAAACACAGCAGTGAAAAGCAGCTAAACCCCATTAGGAAAATCAATTACTTTTAAAAACCCGTGAAACAAAGACAGTGAAAGAGAGAGAAATTCTTACAAAATTCGTTCAGGGGCTGTGATGCCACCTGGATTGACCATATCTAGACCCACAGCTGATTGAGACATAAGGGTGGACACTCTTGGGGCTGAGAGTTTTGGTGAGGTTGGGTGAGCAAACGCAGACCCTTTAAAGTAATACTGCGTGGTACCCGTCTGATGGGTCCCAAATCTCCAGGTTCAAGGGCATCTTCCTACATCGAAAACATGCATGAGAAACCCAGAAGATGGTACACTGTGTGATCGGGAAATGTTTCTAAAACGCACCTCATTTCTCATCTCCTTGTGCTCGGGTTCGCCATTCCAGCCACTTTAATAGCAATCTCCCTCCTTGGAGAATCAGCACTTTAACCTCCTGTTCCGTACAGGTTTCAGTTTGTCCTGAGGATGAACGGGAAGAGGGGGAACCAATGAGCGACTAGCTCTAGGTGGTGGGACAGTCACAGGTCACTCTATTTTCCCATCAGGAAGAAGAATTAACCACCGGCTCAGCCTGCCGCCCGGAACCAGAATAGGTCCTGAAGCAATCCTACGCTTTTGCGGCCAGCTCCCAAAAAAGCGAGTTGAAAAATGGAGCTCAAGGGCCCTGCAAATCACAAACCTGCAGAGTTATAAATGATAACTCTCGCCCACAAAAATATTGAGGGAAGGCAACGAAGAGGATTTGAAAGCAAGGCAGAATTGCAGGAAACAGATTTCAGGAGGTAGATTCGAATCGCCTTTAAAGCACAGGAAAAGCGGCAAAACCTCGACAATGATGCCCTTGGCCAAAAAGGGCGTATGCGTTTTTTCCTGAATATATTCAGGAAAAAACGCATACGCCCTTTTTGGCCAACCAAGCAACCTGGAAAGGCAAATCAGCGCTACAAAGAAGTCTCGCTTCCCATCGGTCAAAAGGGCCATGCTGAATAAAGTGTCAATACCAGAAATGCAGGAGAGGCCATGGAGAAATGGGAGCCTTGCTACGCTGATGGGTGGGATGTAAATTGCCAACAGCCACTCTGGAGAAGTGTATGGTGTGTCCTGAAACATCTAAAAAACTCGGCTTAGAGAGCATAGGGCACTTCCACTCATGGGCGTCTAATTTGGGAAAACTAAAAATCAGCAAGGCACAGGCACTCCAAAGTTTAGGGTTGCTCTGTTGACAAGAACCTCCACTTCATTCCACCTTAAATATCCCAGGAAAGAGAAAAATGGATAAAGAAGTTGTGGTCCTTAGGTACAATGGAATATCACTCAGCCATGAAATCAACGTCATAAGGCTAGTAGCAGCATGATGAGTGGATTCAGGTACGACGGTTCTAAGTGAAATAAGTCACACAGAAAAAGACACTAATCAGAAGATATCACTTATAGAGGGAATGTAAAAACCGCTACACTTGAACTGAATTACAAAACAGAACAGAGTCACACATTTAGAAAACACACTATGGCTGCCTAACGGGAAAGGTGAGGTGGGGTGATGCCTAAAACAAGGGTTTCAAATTAGCTCAGATACCGTTCCATAAACCCAATATGTAATAGACAAGACCTACTCCTTGCTCAGTGAACTGGACCCAACACCCCCTATTCACCGCCCAAGAATAGATCTGACTAGTAAGAATCTTCAAACCTATGTATTGATATCTCTCCGTAAGTGAGTCAAGTGGGAGTAAAGCGGCATAAACACAGCAGTGAAAAGCAGCTAAACCCCATTAGGAAAATCAATTACTTTTAAAAACCCGTGAAACAAAGACAGTGAAAGAGAGAGAAATTCTTACAAAATTCGTTCAGGGGCTGTGATGCCACCTGGATTGACCATATCTAGACCCACAGCTGATTGAGACATAAGGGTGGACACTCTTGGGGCTGAGAGGTTTGGTGAGGTTGGGTGAGCAAACGCAGACCCTTTAAAGTAATACTGCGTGGTACCCGTCTGATGGGTCCCAAATCTCCAGGTTCAAGGGCATCTTCCTACATCGAAAACATGCATGAGAAACCCAGAAGATGGTACACTGTGTGATCGGGAAAGGTTTCTAAAACGCACCTCATTTCTCATCTCCTTGTGCTCGGGTTCGCCATTCCAGCCACTTTAATAGCAACCTCCCTCCTTGGAGAATCAGCACTTTAACCTCCTGTTCCGTACAGGTTTCAATTTGTCCTGAGGATGAACGGGAAGAGGGGGAACCAATGAGCGACTAGCTCTAGGTGGTGGGACAGGCACAGGTCACTCTATTTTCCCATCAGGAAGAAGAATTAACCACAGGCTCAGCCTGCCGCCCGGAACCAGAATAGGGCCTGAAGCAATCCTACGCTTTTGCGGCCAGCTCCCAAAAAAGCGAGTTGAAAAATGGAGCTCAGGGGCCCTGCAAATCACAAACCTGCAGAGTTAGAAATGATAACTCTCGCCCACAAAAATATTGAGGGAAGGCAACGAAGAGGATTTGAAAGCAAGGCAGAATTGCAGGAAACAGATTTCAGGAGGTAGATTCGAATCGCCTTTAAAGCACAGGAAAAGCGGCAAAACCTCGACAATGATGCCCTTGGCCAAAAAGGGCGTATGCGTTTTTTCCTGAATATATTCAGGAAAAAACGCATACGCCCTTTTTGGCCAACCAAGCAACCTGGAAAGGCAAATCAGCGCTACAAAGAAGTCTCGCTTCCCATCGGTCAAAAGGGCCATGCTGAATAAAGTGTCAATACCAGAAATGCAGGAGAGGCCATGGAGAAATGGGAGCCTTGCTACGCTGATGGGTGGGATGTAAATTGCCAACAGCCACTCTGGAGAAGTGTATGGTGTGTCCTGAAACATCTAAAAAACTCGGCTTAGAGAGCATAGGGCACTTCCACTCATGGGCGTCTAATTTGGGAAAACTAAAAATCAGCAAGGCACAGGCACTCCAAAGTTTAGGGTTGCTCTGTTGACAAGAACCTCCACTTCATTCCACCTTAAATATCCCAGGAAAGAGAAAAATGGATAAAGAAGTTGTGGTCCTTAGGTACAATGGAATATCACTCAGCCATGAAATCAACGTCATAAGGCTAGTAGCAGCATGATGAGTGGATTCAGGTACGACGGTTCTAAGTGAAATAAGTCACACAGAAAAAGACACTAATCAGAAGATATCACTTATAGAGGGAATGTAAAAACCGCTACACTTGAACTGAATTACAAAACAGAACAGAGTCACACATTTAGAAAACACACTATGGCTGCCTAACGGGAAAGGCGAGGTGGGGTGATGCATAAAACAAGGGTTTCAAATTAGCTCAGATACCGTTCCATAAACCCAATATGTAATAGACAAGACCTACTGCTTGCTCAGTGAACTGGACTCAACACCCCCTATTCACCGCCCAAGAATAGATCTCACTAGTAAGAATCTTCAAACCTATGTATTGATATCTCTCCGTAAGTGAGTCAAGTGGGAGTAAAGCGGCATAAACACAGCAGTGAAAAGCAGCTAAACCCCATTAGGAAAATCAATTACTTTTAAAAACCCGTGAAACAAAGACAGTGAAAGAGAGAGAAATTCTTACAAAATTCGTTCAGGGGCTGTGATGCCACCTGGATTGACCATATCTAGACCCACAGCTGATTGAGACATAAGGGTGGACACTCTTGGGGCTGAGAGGTTTGGTGAGGTTGGGTGAGCAAACGCAGACCCTTTAAAGTAATACTGCGTGGTACCCGTCTGATGGGTCCCAAATCTCCAGGTTCAAGGGCATCTTCCTACATCGAAAACATGCATGAGAAACCCAGAAGATGGTACACTGTGTGATCGGGAAATGTTTCTAAAACGCACCTCATTTCTCATCTCCTTGTGCTCGGGTTCGCCATTCCAGCCACTTTAATAGCAATCTCCCTCCTTGGAGAATCAGCACTTTAACCTCCTGTTCCGTACAGGTTTCAGTTTGTCCTGAGGATGAACGGGAAGAGGGGGAACCAATGAGCGACTAGCTCTAGGTGGTGGGACAGTCACAGGTCACTCTATTTTCCCATCAGGAAGAAGAATTAACCACCGGCTCAGCCTGCCGCCCGGAACCAGAATAGGTCCTGAAGCAATCCTACGCTTTTGCGGCCAGCTCCCAAAAAAGCGAGTTGAAAAATGGAGCTCAGGGGCCCTGCAAATCACAAACCTGCAGAGTTATAAATGATAACTCTCGCCCACAAAAATATTGAGGGAAGGCAACGAAGAGGATTTGAAAGCAAGGCAGAATTGCAGGAAACAGATTTCAGGAGGTAGATTCGAATCGCCTTTAAAGCACAGGAAAAGCGGCAAAACCTCGACAATGATGCCCTTGGCCAAAAAGGGCGTATGCGTTTTTTCCTGAATATATTCAGGAAAAAACGCATACGCCCTTTTTGGCCAACCAAGCAACCTGGAAAGGCAAATCAGCGCTACAAAGAAGTCTCGCTTCCCATCGGTCAAAAGGGCCATGCTGAATAAAGTGTCAATACCAGAAATGCAGGAGAGGCCATGGAGAAATGGGAGCCTTGCTACGCTGATGGGTGGGATGTAAATTGCCAACAGCCACTCTGGAGAAGTGTATGGTGTGTCCTGAAACATCTAAAAAACTCGGCTTAGAGAGCATAGGGCACTTCCACTCATGGGCGTCTAATTTGGGAAAACTAAAAATCAGCAAGGCACAGGCACTCCAAAGTTTAGGGTTGCTCTGTTGACAAGAACCTCCACTTCATTCCACCTTAAATACCCCAGGAAAGAGAAAAATGGATAAAGAAGTTGTGGTCCTTAGGTACAATGGAATATCACTCAGCCATGAAATCAACGTCATAAGGCTAGTAGCAGCATGATGAGTGGATTCAGGTACGACGGTTCTAAGTGAAATAAGTCACACAGAAAAAGACACTAATCAGAAGATATCACTTATAGAGGGAATGTAAAAACCGCTACACTTGAACTGAATTACAAAACAGAACAGAGTCACACATTTAGAAAACACACTATGGCTGCCTAACGGGAAAGGTGAGGTGGGGTGATGCCTAAAACAAGGGTTTCAAATTAGCTCAGATACCGTTCCATAAACCCAATATGTAATAGACAAGACCTACTCCTTGCTCAGTGAACTGGACTCAACACCCCCTATTCACCGCCCAAGAATAGATCTGACTAGTAAGAATCTTCAAACCTATGTATTGATATCTCTCCGTAAGTGAGTCAAGTGGGAGTAAAGCGGCATAAACACAGCAGTGAAAAGCAGCTAAACCCCATTAGGAAAATCAATTACTTTTAAAAACCCGTGAAACAAAGACAGTGAAAGAGAGAGAAATTCTTACAAAATTCGTTCAGGGGCTGTGATGCCACCTGGATTGACCATATCTAGACCCACAGCTGATTGAGACATAAGGGTGGACACTCTTGGGGCTGAGAGTTTTGGTGAGGTTGGGTGAGCAAACGCAGACCCTTTAAAGTAATACTGCGTGGTACCCGTCTGATGGGTCCCAAATCTCCAGGTTCAAGGGCATCTTCCTACATCGAAAACATGCATGAGAAACCCAGAAGATGGTACACTGTGTGATCGGGAAATGTTTCTAAAACGCACCTCATTTCTCATCTCCTTGTGCTCGGGTTCGCCATTCCAGCCACTTTAATAGCAATCTCCCTCCTTGGAGAATCAGCACTTTAACCTCCTGTTCCGTACAGGTTTCAGTTTGTCCTGAGGATGAACGGGAAGAGGGGGAACCAATGAGCGACTAGCTCTAGGTGGTGGGACAGTCACAGGTCACTCTATTTTCCCATCAGGAAGAAGAATTAACCACCGGCTCAGCCTGCCGCCCGGAACCAGAATAGGTCCTGAAGCAATCCTACGCTTTTGCGGCCAGCTCCCAAAAAAGCGAGTTGAAAAATGGAGCTCAGGGGCCCTGCAAATCACAAACCTGCAGAGTTATAAATGATAACTCTCGCCCACAAAAATATTGAGGGAAGGCAACGAAGAGGATTTGAAAGCAAGGCAGAATTGCAGGAAACAGATTTCAGGAGGTAGATTCGAATCGCCTTTAAAGCACAGGAAAAGCGGCAAAACCTCGACAATGATGCCCTTGGCCAAAAAGGGCGTATGCGTTTTTTCCTGAATATATTCAGGAAAAAACGCATACGCCCTTTTTGGCCAACCAAGCAACCTGGAAAGGCAAATCAGCGCTACAAAGAAGTCTCGCTTCCCATCGGTCAAAAGGGCCATGCTGAATAAAGTGTCAATACCAGAAATGCAGGAGAGGCCATGGAGAAATGGGAGCCTTGCTACGCTGATGGGTGGGATGTAAATTGCCAACAGCCACTCTGGAGAAGTGTATGGTGTGTCCTGAAACATCTAAAAAACTCGGCTTAGAGAGCATAGGGCACTTCCACTCATGGGCGTCTAATTTGGGAAAACTAAAAATCAGCAAGGCACAGGCACTCCAAAGTTTAGGGTTGCTCTGTTGACAAGAACCTCCACTTCATTCCACCTTAAATACCCCAGGAAAGAGAAAAATGGATAAAGAAGTTGTGGTCCTTAGGTACAATGGAATATCACTCAGCCATGAAATCAACGTCATAAGGCTAGTAGCAGCATGATGAGTGGATTCAGGTACGACGGTTCTAAGTGAAATAAGTCACACAGAAAAAGACACTAATCAGAAGATATCACTTATAGAGGGAATGTAAAAACCGCTACACTTGAACTGAATTTCAAAACAGAACAGAGTCACACATTTAGAAAACACACTATGGCTGCCTAACGGGAAAGGTGAGTTGGGGTGATGCCTAAAACAAGGGTTTCAAATTAGCTCAGATACCGTTCCATAAACCCAATATGTAATAGACAAGACCTACTCCTTGCTCAGTGAACTGGACCCAACACCCCCTATTCACCGCCCAAGAATAGATCTGACTAGTAAGAATCTTCAAACCTATGTATTGATATCTCTCCGTAAGTGAGTCAAGTGGGAGTAAAGCGGCATAAACACAGCAGTGAAAAGCAGCTAAACCCCATTAGGAAAATCAATTACTTTTAAAAACCCGTGAAACAAAGACAGTGAAAGAGAGAGAAATTCTTACAAAATTCGTTCAGGGGCTGTGATGCCACCTGGATTGACCATATCTAGACCCACAGCTGATTGAGACATAAGGGTGGACACTCTTGGGGCTGAGAGGTTTGGTGAGGTTGGGTGAGCAAACGCAGACCCTTTAAAGTAATACTGCGTGGTACCCGTCTGATGGGTCCCAAATCTCCAGGTTCAAGGGCATCTTCCTACATCGAAAACATGCATGAGAAACCCAGAAGATGGTACACTGTGTGATCGGGAAAGGTTTCTAAAACGCACCTCATTTCTCATCTCCTTGTGCTCGGGTTCGCCATTCCAGCCACTTTAATAGCAACCTCCCTCCTTGGAGAATCAGCACTTTAACCTCCTGTTCCGTACAGGTTTCAATTTGTCCTGAGGATGAACGGGAAGAGGGGGAACCAATGAGCGACTAGCTCTAGGTGGTGGGACAGGCACAGGTCACTCTATTTTCCCATCAGGAAGAAGAATTAACCACCGGCTCAGCCTGCCGCCCGGAACCAGAATAGGGCCTGAAGCAATCCTACGCTTTTGCGGCCAGCTCCCAAAAAAGCGAGTTGAAAAATGGAGCTCAGGGGCCCTGCAAATCACAAACCTGCAGAGTTAGAAATGATAACTCTCGCCCACAAAAATATTGAGGGAAGGCAACGAAGAGGATTTGAAAGCAAGGCAGAATTGCAGGAAACAGATTTCAGGAGGTAGATTCGAATCGCCTTTAAAGCACAGGAAAAGCGGCAAAACCTCGACAATGATGCCCTTGGCCAAAAAGGGCGTATGCGTTTTTTCCTGAATATATTCAGGAAAAAACGCATACGCCCTTTTTGGCCAACCAAGCAACCTGGAAAGGCAAATCAGCGCTACAAAGAAGTCTCGCTTCCCATCGGTCAAAAGGGCCATGCTGAATAAAGTGTCAATACCAGAAATGCAGGAGAGGCCATGGAGAAATGGGAGCCTTGCTACGCTGATGGGTGGGATGTAAATTGCCAACAGCCACTCTGGAGAAGTGTATGGTGTGTCCTGAAACATCTAAAAAACTCGGCTTAGAGAGCATAGGGCACTTCCACTCATGGGCGTCTAATTTGGGAAAACTAAAAATCAGCAAGGCACAGGCACTCCAAAGTTTAGGGTTGCTCTGTTGACAAGAACCTCCACTTCATTCCACCTTAAATATCCCAGGAAAGAGAAAAATGGATAAAGAAGTTGTGGTCCTTAGGTACAATGGAATATCACTCAGCCATGAAATCAACGTCATAAGGCTAGTAGCAGCATGATGAGTGGATTCAGGTACGACGGTTCTAAGTGAAATAAGTCACACAGAAAAAGACACTAATCAGAAGATATCACTTATAGAGGGAATGTAAAAACCGCTACACTTGAACTGAATTACAAAACAGAACAGAGTCACACATTTAGAAAACACACTATGGCTGCCTAACGGGAAAGGCGAGGTGGGGTGATGCATAAAACAAGGGTTTCAAATTAGCTCAGATACCGTTCCATAAACCCAATATGTAATAGACAAGACCTACTGCTTGCTCAGTGAACTGGACTCAACACCCCCTATTCACCGCCCAAGAATAGATCTCACTAGTAAGAATCTTCAAACCTATGTATTGATATCTCTCCGTAAGTGAGTCAAGTGGGAGTAAAGCGGCATAAACACAGCAGTGAAAAGCAGCTAAACCCCATTAGGAAAATCAATTACTTTTAAAAACCCGTGAAACAAAGACAGTGAAAGAGAGAGAAATTCTTACAAAATTCGTTCAGGGGCTGTGATGCCACCTGGATTGACCATATCTAGACCCACAGCTGATTGAGACATAAGGGTGGACACTCTTGGGGCTGAGAGGTTTGGTGAGGTTGGGTGAGCAAACGCAGACCCTTTAAAGTAATACTGCGTGGTACCCGTCTGATGGGTCCCAAATCTCCAGGTTCAAGGGCATCTTCCTACATCGAAAACATGCATGAGAAACCCAGAAGATGGTACACTGTGTGATCGGGAAATGTTTCTAAAACGCACCTCATTTCTCATCTCCTTGTGCTCGGGTTCGCCATTCCAGCCACTTTAATAGCAATCTCCCTCCTTGGAGAATCAGCACTTTAACCTCCTGTTCCGTACAGGTTTCAGTTTGTCCTGAGGATGAACGGGAAGAGGGGGAACCAATGAGCGACTAGCTCTAGGTGGTGGGACAGTCACAGGTCACTCTATTTTCCCATCAGGAAGAAGAATTAACCACCGGCTCAGCCTGCCGCCCGGAACCAGAATAGGTCCTGAAGCAATCCTACGCTTTTGCGGCCAGCTCCCAAAAAAGCGAGTTGAAAAATGGAGCTCAGGGGCCCTGCAAATCACAAACCTGCAGAGTTATAAATGATAACTCTCGCCCACAAAAATATTGAGGGAAGGCAACGAAGAGGATTTGAAAGCAAGGCAGAATTGCAGGAAACAGATTTCAGGAGGTAGATTCGAATCGCCTTTAAAGCACAGGAAAAGCGGCAAAACCTCGACAATGATGCCCTTGGCCAAAAAGGGCGTATGCGTTTTTTCCTGAATATATTCAGGAAAAAACGCATACGCCCTTTTTGGCCAACCAAGCAACCTGGAAAGGCAAATCAGCGCTACAAAGAAGTCTCGCTTCCCATCGGTCAAAAGGGCCATGCTGAATAAAGTGTCAATACCAGAAATGCAGGAGAGGCCATGGAGAAATGGGAGCCTTGCTACGCTGATGGGTGGGATGTAAATTGCCAACAGCCACTCTGGAGCAGTGTATGGTGTGTCCTGAAACATCTAAAAAACTCGGCTTAGAGAGCATAGGGCACTTCCACTCATGGGCATCTAATTTGGGAAAACTAAAAATCAGCAAGGCACAGGCACTCCAAAGTTTAGGGTTGCTCTGTTGACAAGAACCTCCACTTCATTCCACCTTAAATATCCCAGGAAAGAGAAAAATGGATAAAGAAGTTGTGGTCCTTAGGTACAATGGAATATCACTCAGCCATGAAATCAACGTCATAAGGCTAGTAGCAGCATGATGAGTGGATTCAGGTACGACGGTTCTAAGTGAAATAAGTCACACAGAAAAAGACACTAATCAGAAGATATCACTTATAGAGGGAATGTAAAAACCGCTACACTTGAACTGAATTACAAAACAGAACAGAGTCACACATTTAGAAAACACACTATGGCTGCCTAACGGGAAAGGCGAGGTGGGGTGATGCATAAAACAAGGGTTTCAAATTAGCTCAGATACCGTTCCATAAACCCAATATGTAATAGACAAGACCTACTGCTTGCTCAGTGAACTGGACTCAACACCCCCTATTCACCGCCCAAGAATAGATCTCACTAGTAAGAATCTTCAAACCTATGTATTGATATCTCTCCGTAAGTGAGTCAAGTGGGAGTAAAGCGGCATAAACACAGCAGTGAAAAGCAGCTAAACCCCATTAGGAAAATCAATTACTTTTAAAAACCCGTGAAACAAAGACAGTGAAAGAGAGAGAAATTCTTACAAAATTCGTTCAGGGGCTGTGATGCCACCTGGATTGACCATATCTAGACCCACAGCTGATTGAGACATAAGGGTGGACACTCTTGGGGCTGAGAGGTTTGGTGAGGTTGGGTGAGCAAACGCAGACCCTTTAAAGTAATACTGCGTGGTACCCGTCTGATGGGTCCCAAATCTCCAGGTTCAAGGGCATCTTCCTACATCGAAAACATGCATGAGAAACCCAGAAGATGGTACACTGTGTGATCGGGAAATGTTTCTAAAACGCACCTCATTTCTCATCTCCTTGTGCTCGGGGTCGCCATTCCAGCCACTTTAATAGCAATCTCCCTCCTTGGAGAATCAGCACTTTAACCTCCTGTTCCGTACAGGTTTCAGTTTGTCCTGAGGATGAACGGGAAGAGGGGGAACCAATGAGCGACTAGCTCTAGGTGGTGGGACAGTCACAGGTCACTCTATTTTCCCATCAGGAAGAAGAATTAACCACCGGCTCAGCCTGCCGCCCGGAACCAGAATAGGTCCTGAAGCAATCCTACGCTTTTGCGGCCAGCTCCCAAAAAAGCGAGTTGAAAAATGGAGCTCAGGGGCCCTGCAAATCACAAACCTGCAGAGTTATAAATGATAACTCTCGCCCACAAAAATATTGAGGGAAGGCAACGAAGAGGATTTGAAAGCAAGGCAGAATTGCAGGAAACAGATTTCAGGAGGTAGATTCGAATCGCCTTTAAAGCACAGGAAAAGCGGCAAAACCTCGACAATGATGCCCTTGGCCAAAAAGGGCGTATGCGTTTTTTCCTGAATATATTCAGGAAAAAACGCATACGCCCTTTTTGGCCAACCAAGCAACCTGGAAAGGCAAATCAGCGCTACAAAGAAGTCTCGCTTCCCATCGGTCAAAAGGGCCATGCTGAATAAAGTGTCAATACCAGAAATGCAGGAGAGGCCATGGAGAAATGGGAGCCTTGCTACGCTGATGGGTGGGATGTAAATTGCCAACAGCCACTCTGGAGAAGTGTATGGTGTGTCCTGAAACATCTAAAAAACTCGGCTTAGAGAGCATAGGGCACTTCCACTCATGGGCGTCTAATTTGGGAAAACTAAAAATCAGCAAGGCACAGGCACTCCAAAGTTTAGGGTTGCTCTGTTGACAAGAACCTCCACTTCATTCCACCTTAAATATCCCAGGAAAGAGAAAAATGGATAAAGAAGTTGTGGTCCTTAGGTACAATGGAATATCACTCAGCCATGAAATCAACGTCATAAGGCTAGTAGCAGCATGATGAGTGGATTCAGGTACGACGGTTCTAAGTGAAATAAGTCACACAGAAAAAGACACTAATCAGAAGATATCACTTATAGAGGGAATGTAAAAACCGCTACACTTGAACTGAATTACAAAACAGAACAGAGTCACACATTTAGAAAACACACTATGGCTGCCTAACGGGAAAGGTGAGGTGGGGTGATGCCTAAAACAAGGGTTTCAAATTAGCTCAGATACCGTTCCATAAACCCAATATGTAATAGACAAGACCTACTCCTTGCTCAGTGAACTGGACTCAACACCCCCTATTCACCGCCCAAGAATAGATCTGACTAGTAAGAATCTTCAAACCTATGTATTGATATCTCTCCGTAAGTGAGTCAAGTGGGAGTAAAGCGGCATAAACACAGCAGTGAAAAGCAGCTAAACCCCATTAGGAAAATCAATTACTTTTAAAAACCCGTGAAACAAAGACAGTGAAAGAGAGAGAAATTCTTACAAAATTCGTTCAGGGGCGGTGATGCCACCTGGATTGACCATATCTAGACCCACAGCTGATTGAGACATAAGGGTGGACACTCTTGGGGCTGAGAGGTTTGGTGAGGTTGGGTGAGCAAACGCAGACCCTTTAAAGTAATACTGCGTGGTACCCATCCCATGGGTCCCAAATCTCCAGGATCAAGGGCATCTTCCTACATCGAAAACATGCATGAGAAACCCAGAAGATGGTACACCGTGTGATCGGGAAAGGTTTCTAAAACGCACCTCATTTCTCATCTCCTTGTGCTCGGGTTCGCCATTCCAGCCACTTTAATAGCAATCTCCCTCCTTGGAGAATCAGCACGTTTAACCTCCTGTTCCGTACAGGTTGCAATTTGTCCTGAGGATGAACGGGAAGAGGGGGAACCAATGAGCGACTAGCTCTAGGTGGTGGGACAGTCACAGGTCACTCTATTTTCCCATCAGGAAGAAGAATTAACCACCGGCTCAGCCTGCCGCCCGGAACCAGAATAGGTCCTGAAGCAATCCTACGCTTTTGCGGCCAGCTCCCAAAAAAGCGAGTTGAAAAATGGAGCTCAGGGGCCCTGCAAATCACAAACCTGCAGAGTTAGAAATGATAACTCTCGCCCACAAAAATATTGAGGGAAGGCAACGAAGAGGATTTGAAAGCAAGGCAGAATTGCAGGAAACAGATTTCAGGAGGTAGATTCGAATCGCCTTTAAAGCACAGGAAAAGCGGCAAAACCTCGACAATGAAGCCCTTGGCCAAAAAGGGCGTATGCGTTTTTTCCTGAATATATTCAGGAAAAAACGCATACGCCCTTTTTGGCCAACCAAGCAACCTGGAAAGGCAAATCAGCGCTACAAAGAAGTCTCGCTTCCCATCGGTCAAAAGGGCCATGCTGAATAAAGTGTCAATACCAGAAATGCAGGAGAGGCCATGGAGAAATGGGAGCCTTGCTACGCTGATGGGTGGGATGTAAATTGCCAACAGCCACTCTGGAGAAGTGTATGGTGTGTCCTGAAACATCTAAAAAACTCGGCTTAGAGAGCATAGGGCACTTCCACTCATGGGCGTCTAATTTGGGAAAACTAAAAATCAGCAAGGCACAGGCACTCCAAAGTTTAGGGTTGCTCTGTTGACAAGAACCTCCACTTCATTCCACCTTAAATATCCCAGGAAAGAGAAAAATGGATAAAGAAGTTGTGGTCCTTAGGTACAATGGAATATCACTCAGCCATGAAATCAACGTCATAAGGCTAGTAGCAGCATGATGAGTGGATTCAGGTACGACGGTTCTAAGTGAAATAAGTCACACAGAAAAAGACACTAATCAGAAGATATCACTTATAGAGGGAATGTAAAAACCGCTACACTTGAACTGAATTACAAAACAGAACAGAGTCACACATTTAGAAAACACACTATGGCTGCCTAACGGGAAAGGTGAGGTGGGGTGATGCCTAAAACAAGGGTTTCAAATTAGCTCAGATACCGTTCCATAAACCCAATATGTAATAGACAAGACCTACTCCTTGCTCAGTGAACTGGACTCAACACCCCCTATTCACCGCCCAAGAATAGATCTGACTAGTAAGAATCTTCAAACCTATGTATTGATATCTCTCCGTAAGTGAGTCAAGTGGGAGTAAAGCGGCATAAACACAGCAGTGAAAAGCAGCTAAACCCCATTAGGAAAATCAATTACTTTTAAAAACCCGTGAAACAAAGACAGTGAAAGAGAGAGAAATTCTTACAAAATTCGTTCAGGGGCTGTGATGCCACCTGGATTGACCATATCTAGACCCACAGCTGATTGAGACATAAGGGTGGACACTCTTGGGGCTGAGAGGTTTGGTGAGGTTGGGTGAGCAAACGCAGACCCTTTAAAGTAATACTGCGTGGTACCCGTCTGATGGGTCCCAAATCTCCAGGTTCAAGGGCATCTTCCTACATCGAAAACATGCATGAGAAACCCAGAAGATGGTACACTGTGTGATCGGGAAATGTTTCTAAAACGCACCTCATTTCTCATCTCCTTGTGCTCGGGGTCGCCATTCCAGCCACTTTAATAGCAATCTCCCTCCTTGGAGAATCAGCACTTTAACCTCCTGTTCCGTACAGGTTTCAGTTTGTCCTGAGGATGAACGGGAAGAGGGGGAACCAATGAGCGACTAGCTCTAGGTGGTGGGACAGTCACAGGTCACTCTATTTTCCCATCAGGAAGAAGAATTAACCACAGGCTCAGCCTGCCGCCCGGAACCAGAATAGGGCCTGAAGCAATCCTACGCTTTTGCGGCCAGCTCCCAAAAAAGCGAGTTGAAAAATGGAGCTCAGGGGCCCTGCAAATCACAAACCTGCAGAGTTATAAATGATAACTCTCGCCCACAAAAATATTGAGGGAAGGCAACGAAGAGGATTTGAAAGCAAGGCAGAATTGCAGGAAACAGATTTCAGGAGGTAGATTCGAATCGCCTTTAAAGCACAGGAAAAGCGGCAAAACCTCGACAATGATGCCCTTGGCCAAAAAGGGCGTATGCGTTTTTTCCTGAATATATTCAGGAAAAAACGCATACGCCCTTTTTGGCCAACCAAGCAACCTGGAAAGGCAAATCAGCGCTACAAAGAAGTCTCGCTTCCCATCGGTCAAAAGGGCCATGCTGAATAAAGTGTCAATACCAGAAATGCAGGAGAGGCCATGGAGAAATGGGAGCCTTGCTACGCTGATGGGTGGGATGTAAATTGCCAACAGCCACTCTGGAGAAGTGTATGGTGTGTCCTGAAACATCTAAAAAACTCGGCTTAGAGAGCATAGGGCACTTCCACTCATGGGCGTCTAATTTGGGAAAACTAAAAATCAGCAAGGCACAGGCACTCCAAAGTTTAGGGTTGCTCTGTTGACAAGAACCTCCACTTCATTCCACCTTAAATATCCCAGGAAAGAGAAAAATGGATAAAGAAGTTGTGGTCCTTAGGTACAATGGAATATCACTCAGCCATGAAATCAACGTCATAAGGCTAGTAGCAGCATGATGAGTGGATTCAGGTACGACGGTTCTAAGTGAAATAAGTCACACAGAAAAAGACACTAATCAGAAGATATCACTTATAGAGGGAATGTAAAAACCGCTACACTTGAACTGAATTACAAAACAGAACAGAGTCACACATTTAGAAAACACACTATGGCTGCCTAACGGGAAAGGTGAGGTGGGGTGATGCCTAAAACAAGGGTTTCAAATTACCTCAGATACCGTTCCATAAACCCAATATGTAATAGACAAGACCTACTCATTGCTCAGTGAACTGGACTCAACACCCCCTATTCACCGCCCAAGAATAGATCTGACTAGTAAGAATCTTCAAACCTATGTATTGATATCTCTCCGTAAGTGAGTCAAGTGGGAGTAAAGCGGCATAAACACAGCAGTGAAAAGCAGCTAAACCCCATTAGGAAAATCAATTACTTTTAAAAACCCGTGAAACAAAGACAGTGAAAGAGAGAGAAATTCTTACAAAATTCGTTCAGGGGCGGTGATGCCACCTGGATTGACCATATCTAGACCCACAGCTGATTGAGACATAAGGGTGGACACTCTTGGGGCTGAGAGGTTTGGTGAGGTTGGGTGAGCAAACGCAGACCCTTTAAAGTAATACTGCGTGGTACCCATCCCATGGGTCCCAAATCTCCAGGATCAAGGGCATCTTCCTACATCGAAAACATGCATGAGAAACCCAGAAGATGGTACACCGTGTGATCGGGAAAGGTTTCTAAAACGCACCTCATTTCTCATCTCCTTGTGCTCGGGTTCGCCATTCCAGCCACTTTAATAGCAATCTCCCTCCTTGGAGAATCAGCACGTTTAACCTCCTGTTCCGTACAGGTTGCAATTTGTCCTGAGGATGAACGGGAAGAGGGGGAACCAATGAGCGACTAGCTCTAGGTGGTGGGACAGTCACAGGTCACTCTATTTTCCCATCAGGAAGAAGAATTAACCACCGGCTCAGCCTGCCGCCCGGAACCAGAATAGGTCCTGAAGCAATCCTACGCTTTTGCGGCCAGCTCCCAAAAAAGCGAGTTGAAAAATGGAGCTCAGGGGCCCTGCAAATCACAAACCTGCAGAGTTAGAAATGATAACTCTCGCCCACAAAAATATTGAGGGAAGGCAACGAAGAGGATTTGAAAGCAAGGCAGAATTGCAGGAAACAGATTTCAGGAGGTAGATTCGAATCGCCTTTAAAGCACAGGAAAAGCGGCAAAACCTCGACAATGAAGCCCTTGGCCAAAAAGGGCGTATGCGTTTTTTCCTGAATATATTCAGGAAAAAACGCATACGCCCTTTTTGGCCAACCAAGCAACCTGGAAAGGCAAATCAGCGCTACAAAGAAGTCTCGCTTCCCATCGGTCAAAAGGGCCATGCTGAATAAAGTGTCAATACCAGAAATGCAGGAGAGGCCATGGAGAAATGGGAGCCTTGCTACGCTGATGGGTGGGATGTAAATTGCCAACAGCCACTCTGGAGAAGTGTATGGTGTGTCCTGAAACATCTAAAAAACTCGGCTTAGAGAGCATAGGGCACTTCCACTCATGGGCGTCTAATTTGGGAAAACTAAAAATCAGCAAGGCACAGGCACTCCAAAGTTTAGGGTTGCTCTGTTGACAAGAACCTCCACTTCATTCCACCTTAAATATCCCAGGAAAGAGAAAAATGGATAAAGAAGTTGTGGTCCTTAGGTACAATGGAATATCACTCAGCCATGAAATCAACGTCATAAGGCTAGTAGCAGCATGATGAGTGGATTCAGGTACGACGGTTCTAAGTGAAATAAGTCACACAGAAAAAGACACTAATCAGAAGATATCACTTATAGAGGGAATGTAAAAACCGCTACACTTGAACTGAATTACAAAACAGAACAGAGTCACACATTTAGAAAACACACTATGGCTGCCTAACGGGAAAGGTGAGGTGGGGTGATGCCTAAAACAAGGGTTTCAAATTAGCTCAGATACCGTTCCATAAACCCAATATGTAATAGACAAGACCTACTCCTTGCTCAGTGAACTGGACTCAACACCCCCTATTCACCGCCCAAGAATAGATCTGACTAGTAAGAATCTTCAAACCTATGTATTGATATCTCTCCGTAAGTGAGTCAAGTGGGAGTAAAGCGGCATAAACACAGCAGTGAAAAGCAGCTAAACCCCATTAGGAAAATCAATTACTTTTAAAAACCCGTGAAACAAAGACAGTGAAAGAGAGAGAAATTCTTACAAAATTCGTTCAGGGGCGGTGATGCCACCTGGATTGACCATATCTAGACCCACAGCTGATTGAGACATAAGGGTGGACACTCTTGGGGCTGAGAGGTTTGGTGAGGTTGGGTGAGCAAACGCAGACCCTTTAAAGTAATACTGCGTGGTACCCGTCTGATGGGTCCCAAATCTCCAGGTTCAAGGGCATCTTCCTACATCGAAAACATGCATGAGAAACCCAGAAGATGGTACACCGTGTGATCGGGAAAGGTTTCTAAAACGCACCTCATTTCTCATCTCCTTGTGCTCGGGTTCGCCATTCCAGCCACTTTAATAGCAATCTCCCTCCTTGGAGAATCAGCACGTTTAACCTCCTGTTCCGTACAGGTTGCAATTTGTCCTGAGGATGAACGGGAAGAGGGGGAACCAATGAGCGACTAGCTCTAGGTGGTGGGACAGTCACAGGTCACTCTATTTTCCCATCAGGAAGAAGAATTAACCACCGGCTCAGCCTGCCGCCCGGAACCAGAATAGGTCCTGAAGCAATCCTACGCTTTTGCGGCCAGCTCCCAAAAAAGCGAGTTGAAAAATGGAGCTCAGGGGCCCTGCAAATCACAAACCTGCAGAGTTAGAAATGATAACTCTCGCCCACAAAAATATTGAGGGAAGGCAACGAAGAGGATTTGAAAGCAAGGCAGAATTGCAGGAAACAGATTTCAGGAGGTAGATTCGAATCGCCTTTAAAGCACAGGAAAAGCGGCAAAACCTCGACAATGAAGCCCTTGGCCAAAAAGGGCGTATGCGTTTTTTCCTGAATATATTCAGGAAAAAACGCATACGCCCTTTTTGGCCAACCAAGCAACCTGGAAAGGCAAATCAGCGCTACAAAGAAGTCTCGCTTCCCATCGGTCAAAAGGGCCATGCTGAATAAAGTGTCAATACCAGAAATGCAGGAGAGGCCATGGAGAAATGGGAGCCTTGCTACGCTGATGGGTGGGATGTAAATTGCCAACAGCCACTCTGGAGAAGTGTATGGTGTGTCCTGAAACATCTAAAAAACTCGGCTTAGAGAGCATAGGGCACTTCCACTCATGGGCGTCTAATTTGGGAAAACTAAAAATCAGCAAGGCACAGGCACTCCAAAGTTTAGGGTTGCTCTGTTGACAAGAACCTCCACTTCATTCCACCTTAAATATCCCAGGAAAGAGAAAAATGGATAAAGAAGTTGTGGTCCTTAGGTACAATGGAATATCACTCAGCCATGAAATCAACGTCATAAGGCTAGTAGCAGCATGATGAGTGGATTCAGGTACGACGGTTCTAAGTGAAATAAGTCACACAGAAAAAGACACTAATCAGAAGATATCACTTATAGAGGGAATGTAAAAACCGCTACACTTGAACTGAATTACAAAACAGAACAGAGTCACACATTTAGAAAACACACTATGGCTGCCTAACGGGAAAGGTGAGGTGGGGTGATGCCTAAAACAAGGGTTTCAAATTAGCTCAGATACCGTTCCATAAACCCAATATGTAATAGACAAGACCTACTCCTTGCTCAGTGAACTGGACTCAACACCCCCTATTCACCGCCCAAGAATAGATCTGACTAGTAAGAATCTTCAAACCTATGTATTGATATCTCTCCGTAAGTGAGTCAAGTGGGAGTAAAGCGGCATAAACACAGCAGTGAAAAGCAGCTAAACCCCATTAGGAAAATCAATTACTTTTAAAAACCCGTGAAACAAAGACAGTGAAAGAGAGAGAAATTCTTACAAAATTCGTTCAGGGGCTGTGATGCCACCTGGATTGACCATATCTAGACCCACAGCTGATTGAGACATAAGGGTGGACACTCTTGGGGCTGAGAGGTTTGGTGAGGTTGGGTGAGCAAACGCAGACCCTTTAAAGTAATACTGCGTGGTACCCGTCTGATGGGTCCCAAATCTCCAGGTTCAAGGGCATCTTCCTACATCGAAAACATGCATGAGAAACCCAGAAGATGGTACACTGTGTGATCGGGAAATGTTTCTAAAACGCACCTCATTTCTCATCTCCTTGTGCTCGGGGTCGCCATTCCAGCCACTTTAATAGCAATCTCCCTCCTTGGAGAATCAGCACTTTAACCTCCTGTTCCGTACAGGTTTCAGTTTGTCCTGAGGATGAACGGGAAGAGGGGGAACCAATGAGCGACTAGCTCTAGGTGGTGGGACAGTCACAGGTCACTCTATTTTCCCATCAGGAAGAAGAATTAACCACAGGCTCAGCCTGCCGCCCGGAACCAGAATAGGGCCTGAAGCAATCCTACGCTTTTGCGGCCAGCTCCCAAAAAAGCGAGTTGAAAAATGGAGCTCAGGGGCCCTGCAAATCACAAACCTGCAGAGTTATAAATGATAACTCTCGCCCACAAAAATATTGAGGGAAGGCAACGAAGAGGATTTGAAAGCAAGGCAGAATTGCAGGAAACAGATTTCAGGAGGTAGATTCGAATCGCCTTTAAAGCACAGGAAAAGCGGCAAAACCTCGACAATGATGCCCTTGGCCAAAAAGGGCGTATGCGTTTTTTCCTGAATATATTCAGGAAAAAACGCATACGCCCTTTTTGGCCAACCAAGCAACCTGGAAAGGCAAATCAGCGCTACAAAGAAGTCTCGCTTCCCATCGGTCAAAAGGGCCATGCTGAATAAAGTGTCAATACCAGAAATGCAGGAGAGGCCATGGAGAAATGGGAGCCTTGCTACGCTGATGGGTGGGATGTAAATTGCCAACAGCCACTCTGGAGAAGTGTATGGTGTGTCCTGAAACATCTAAAAAACTCGGCTTAGAGAGCATAGGGCACTTCCACTCATGGGCGTCTAATTTGGGAAAACTAAAAATCAGCAAGGCACAGGCACTCCAAAGTTTAGGGTTGCTCTGTTGACAAGAACCTCCACTTCATTCCACCTTAAATATCCCAGGAAAGAGAAAAATGGATAAAGAAGTTGTGGTCCTTAGGTACAATGGAATATCACTCAGCCATGAAATCAACGTCATAAGGCTAGTAGCAGCATGATGAGTGGATTCAGGTACGACGGTTCTAAGTGAAATAAGTCACACAGAAAAAGACACTAATCAGAAGATATCACTTATAGAGGGAATGTAAAAACCGCTACACTTGAACTGAATTACAAAACAGAACAGAGTCACACATTTAGAAAACACACTATGGCTGCCTAACGGGAAAGGTGAGGTGGGGTGATGCCTAAAACAAGGGTTTCAAATTACCTCAGATACCGTTCCATAAACCCAATATGTAATAGACAAGACCTACTCATTGCTCAGTGAACTGGACTCAACACCCCCTATTCACCGCCCAAGAATAGATCTGACTAGTAAGAATCTTCAAACCTATGTATTGATATCTCTCCGTAAGTGAGTCAAGTGGGAGTAAAGCGGCATAAACACAGCAGTGAAAAGCAGCTAAACCCCATTAGGAAAATCAATTACTTTTAAAAACCCGTGAAACAAAGACAGTGAAAGAGAGAGAAATTCTTACAAAATTCGTTCAGGGGCGGTGATGCCACCTGGATTGACCATATCTAGACCCACAGCTGATTGAGACATAAGGGTGGACACTCTTGGGGCTGAGAGGTTTGGTGAGGTTGGGTGAGCAAACGCAGACCCTTTAAAGTAATACTGCGTGGTACCCATCCCATGGGTCCCAAATCTCCAGGATCAAGGGCATCTTCCTACATCGAAAACATGCATGAGAAACCCAGAAGATGGTACACCGTGTGATCGGGAAAGGTTTCTAAAACGCACCTCATTTCTCATCTCCTTGTGCTCGGGTTCGCCATTCCAGCCACTTTAATAGCAATCTCCCTCCTTGGAGAATCAGCACGTTTAACCTCCTGTTCCGTACAGGTTGCAATTTGTCCTGAGGATGAACGGGAAGAGGGGGAACCAATGAGCGACTAGCTCTAGGTGGTGGGACAGTCACAGGTCACTCTATTTTCCCATCAGGAAGAAGAATTAACCACCGGCTCAGCCTGCCGCCCGGAACCAGAATAGGTCCTGAAGCAATCCTACGCTTTTGCGGCCAGCTCCCAAAAAAGCGAGTTGAAAAATGGAGCTCAGGGGCCCTGCAAATCACAAACCTGCAGAGTTAGAAATGATAACTCTCGCCCACAAAAATATTGAGGGAAGGCAACGAAGAGGATTTGAAAGCAAGGCAGAATTGCAGGAAACAGATTTCAGGAGGTAGATTCGAATCGCCTTTAAAGCACAGGAAAAGCGGCAAAACCTCGACAATGAAGCCCTTGGCCAAAAAGGGCGTATGCGTTTTTTCCTGAATATATTCAGGAAAAAACGCATACGCCCTTTTTGGCCAACCAAGCAACCTGGAAAGGCAAATCAGCGCTACAAAGAAGTCTCGCTTCCCATCGGTCAAAAGGGCCATGCTGAATAAAGTGTCAATACCAGAAATGCAGGAGAGGCCATGGAGAAATGGGAGCCTTGCTACGCTGATGGGTGGGATGTAAATTGCCAACAGCCACTCTGGAGAAGTGTATGGTGTGTCCTGAAACATCTAAAAAACTCGGCTTAGAGAGCATAGGGCACTTCCACTCATGGGCGTCTAATTTGGGAAAACTAAAAATCAGCAAGGCACAGGCACTCCAAAGTTTAGGGTTGCTCTGTTGACAAGAACCTCCACTTCATTCCACCTTAAATATCCCAGGAAAGAGAAAAATGGATAAAGAAGTTGTGGTCCTTAGGTACAATGGAATATCACTCAGCCATGAAATCAACGTCATAAGGCTAGTAGCAGCATGATGAGTGGATTCAGGTACGACGGTTCTAAGTGAAATAAGTCACACAGAAAAAGACACTAATCAGAAGATATCACTTATAGAGGGAATGTAAAAACCGCTACACTTGAACTGAATTACAAAACAGAACAGAGTCACACATTTAGAAAACACACTATGGCTGCCTAACGGGAAAGGTGAGGTGGGGTGATGCCTAAAACAAGGGTTTCAAATTAGCTCAGATACCGTTCCATAAACCCAATATGTAATAGACAAGACCTACTCCTTGCTCAGTGAACTGGACTCAACACCCCCTATTCACCGCCCAAGAATAGATCTGACTAGTAAGAATCTTCAAACCTATGTATTGATATCTCTCCGTAAGTGAGTCAAGTGGGAGTAAAGCGGCATAAACACAGCAGTGAAAAGCAGCTAAACCCCATTAGGAAAATCAATTACTTTTAAAAACCCGTGAAACAAAGACAGTGAAAGAGAGAGAAATTCTTACAAAATTCGTTCAGGGGCTGTGATGCCACCTGGATTGACCATATCTAGACCCACAGCTGATTGAGACATAAGGGTGGACACTCTTGGGGCTGAGAGTTTTGGTGAGGTTGGGTGAGCAAACACAGACCCTTTAAAATAATACTGCTTGGTACCCGTCTGATGGGTCCCAAATCTCCAGGTTCAAGGGCATCTTCCTACATCGAAAACATGCATGAGAAACCCAGAAGATGGTACACTGTGTGATCGGGAAAGGTTTCTAAAACGCACCTCATTTCTCATCTCCTTGTGCTCGGGTTCGCCATTCCAGCCACTTTAATAGCAATCTCCCTCCTTGGAGAATCAGCACTTTAACCTCCTGTTCCGTACAGGTTTCAATTTGTCCTGAGGATGAACGGGAAGAGGGGGAACCAATGAGCGACTAGCTCTAGGTGTTGGGACAGGCACAGGTCACTCTATTTTCCCATCAGGAAGAAGAATTAACCACAGGCTCAGCCTGCCGCCCGGAACCAGAATAGGGCCTGAAGCAATCCTACGCTTTTGCGGCCAGCTCCCAAAAAAGCGAGTTGAAAAATGGAGCTCAGGGGCCCGGCAAATCACAAACCTGCAGAGTTATAAATGATAACTCTCGCCCACAAAAATATTGAGGGAAGGCAACGAAGAGGATTTGAAAGCAAGGCAGAATTGCAGGAAACAGATTTCAGGAGGTAGATTCGAATCGCCTTTAAAGCACAGGAAAAGCGGCAAAACCTCGACAATGATGCCCTTGGCCAAAAAGGGCGTATGCGTTTTTTCCTGAATATATTCAGGAAAAAACGCATACGCCCTTTTTGGCCAACCAAGCAACCTGGAAAGGCAAATCAGCGCTACAAAGAAGTCTCGCTTCCCATCGGTCAAAAGGGCCATGCTGAATAAAGTGTCAATACCAGAAATGCAGGAGAGGCCATGGAGAAATGGGAGCCTTGCTACGCTGATGGGCGGGATGTAAATTGCCAACAGCCACTCTGGAGAAGTGTACGGTGTGTCCTGAAACATCTAAAAAACTCGGCTTAGAGAGCATAGGGCACTTCCACTCATGGGCGTCTAATTTGGGAAAACTAAAAATCAGCAAGGCACAGGCACTCCAAAGTTTAGGGTTGCTCTGTTGACAAGAACCTCCACTTCATTCCACCTTAAATATCCCAGGAAAGAGAAAAATGGATAAAGAAGTTGTGGTCCTTAGGTACAATGGAATATCACTCAGCCATGAAATCAACGTCATAAGGCTAGTAGCAGCATGATGAGTGGATTCAGGTACGACGGTTCTAAGTGAAATAAGTCACACAGAAAAAGACACTAATCAGAAGATATCACTTATAGAGGGAATGTAAAAACCGCTACACTTGAACTGAATTACAAAACAGAACAGAGTCACACATTTAGAAAACACACTATGGCTGCCTAACGGGAAAGGTGAGGTGGGGTGATGCCTAAAACAAGGGTTTCAAATTAGCTCAGATACCGTTCCATAAACCCAATATGTAATAGACAAGACCTACTCCTTGCTCAGTGAACTGGACTCAACACCCCCTATTCACCGCCCAAGAATAGATCTGACTAGTAAGAATCTTCAAACCTATGTATTGATATCTCTCCGTAAGTGAGTCAAGTGGGAGTAAAGCGGCATAAACACAGCAGTGAAAAGCAGCTAAACCCCATTAGGAAAATCAATTACTTTTAAAAACCCGTGAAACAAAGACAGTGAAAGAGAGAGAAATTCTTACAAAATTCGTTCAGGGGCTGTGATGCCACCTGGATTGACCATATCTAGACCCACAGCTGATTGAGACATAAGGGTGGACACTCTTGGGGCTGAGAGGTTTGGTGAGGTTGGGTGAGCAAACGTAGACCCTTTAAAGTAATACTGTGTGGTACCCATCCCATGGGTCCCAAATCTCCAGGTTCAAGGGCATCTTCCTACATCGAAAACATGCATGAGAAACCCAGAAGATGGTACACCGTGTGATCGGGAAAGGTTTCTAAAACGCACCTCATTTCTCATCTCCTTGTGCTCGGGTTCGCCATTCCAGCCACTTTAATAGCAATCTCCCTCCTTGGAGAAACAGCACTTTAACCTCCTGTTCCGTACAGGTTTCAATTTGTCCTGAGGATGAACGGGAAGAGGGGGAACCAATGAGCGACTAGCTCTAGGTGGTGGGACAGGCACAGGTCACTCTATTTTCCCATCAGGAAGAAGAATTAACCACCGGCTCAGCCTGCCGCCCGGAACCAGAATAGGTCCTGAAGCAATCCTACGCTTTTGCGGCCAGCTCCCAAAAAAGCGAGTTGAAAAATGGAGCTCAGGGGCCCTGCAAATCACAAACCTGCAGAGTTATAAATGATAACTCTCGCCCACAAAAATATTGAGGGAAGGCAACGAAGAGGATTTGAAAGCAAGGCAGAATTGCAGGAAACAGATTTCAGGAGGTAGATTCGAATCGCCTTTAAAGCACAGGAAAAGCGGCAAAACCTCGACAATGATGCCCTTGGCCAAAAAGGGCGTATGCGTTTTTTCCTGAATATATTCAGGAAAAAACGCATACGCCCTTTTTGGCCAACCAAGCAACCTGGAAAGGCAAATCAACGCTACAAAGAAGTCTCGCTTCCCATCGGTCAAAAGGGCCATGCTGAATAAAGTGTCAATACCAGAAATGCAAGAGAGGCCATGGAGAAATGGGAGCCTTGCTACGCTGATGGGCGGGATGTAAATTGCCAACAGCCACTCTGGAGAAGTGTACGGTGTGTCCTGAAACATCTAAAAAACTCGGCTTAGAGAGCATAGGGCACTTCCACTCATGGGCGTCTAATTTGGGAAAACTAAAAATCAGCAAGGCACAGGCACTCCAAAGTTTAGGGTTGCTCTGTTGACAAGAACCTCCACTTCATTCCACCTTAAATACCCCAGGAAAGAGAAAAATGGATAAAGAAGTTGTGGTCCTTAGGTACAATGGAATATCACTCAGCCATGAAATCAACGTCATAAGGCTAGTAGCAGCATGATGAGTGGATTCAGGTACGACGGTTCTAAGTGAAATAAGTCACACAGAAAAAGACACTAATCAGAAGATATCACTTATAGAGGGAATGTAAAAACCGCTACACTTGAACTGAATTACAAAACAGAACAGAGTCACACATTTAGAAAACACACTATGGCTGCCTAACGGGAAAGGCGAGGTGGGGTGATGCATAAAACAAGGGTTTCAAATTAGCTCAGATACCGTTCCATAAACCCAATATGTAATAGACAAGACCTACTGCTTGCTCAGTGAACTGCACTCAACACCCCCTATTCACCGCCCAAGAATAGATCTGATTAGTAAGAATCTTCAAACCTATGTATTGATATCTCTCCGTAAGTGAGTCAAGTGGGAGTAAAGCGGCATAAACACAGCAGTGAAAAGCAGCTAAACCCCATTAGGAAAATCAATTACTTTTAAAAACCCGTGAAACAAAGACAGTGAAAGAGAGAGAAATTCTTACAAAATTCGTTCAGGGGCTGTGATGCCACCTGGATTGACCATATCTAGACCCACAGCTGATTGAGACATAAGGGTGGACACTCTTGGGGCTGAGAGTTTTGGTGAGCTTGGGTGAGCAAACGCAGACCCTTTAAAGTAATACTGCGTGGTACCCGTCTGATGGGTCCCAAATCTCCAGGTTCAAGGGCATCTTCCTACATCGAAAACATGCATGAGAAACCCAGAAGATGGTACACTGTGTGATCGGGAAAGGTTTCTAAAACGCACCTCATTTCTCATCTCCTTGTGCTCGGGTTCGCCATTCCAGCCACTTTAATAGCAACCTCCCTCCTTGGAGAATCAGCACTTTAACCTCCTGTTCCGTACAGGTTTCAATTTGTCCTGAGGATGAACGGGAAGTGGGGGAACCAATGAGCGACTAGCTCTAGGTGGTGGGACAGGCACAGGTCACTCTATTTTCCCATCAGGAAGAAGAATTAACCACAGGCTCAGCCTGCCGCCCGGAACCAGAATAGGGCCTGAAGCAATCCTACGCTTTTGCGGCCAGCTCCCAAAAAAGCGAGTTGAAAAATGGAGCTCAGGGGCCCTGCAAATCACAAACCTGCAGAGTTAGAAATGATAACTCTCGCCCACAAAAATATTGAGGGAAGGCAACGAAGAGGATTTGAAAGCAAGGCAGAATTGCAGGAAACAGATTTCAGGAGGTAGATTCGAATCGCCTTTAAAGCACAGGAAAAGCGGCAAAACCTCGACAATGATGCCCTTGGCCAAAAAGGGCGTATGCGTTTTTTCCTGAATATATTCAGGAAAAAACGCATACGCCCTTTTTGGCCAACCAAGCAACCTGGAAAGGCAAATCAGCGCTACAAAGAAGTCTCGCTTCCCATCGGTCAAAAGGGCCATGCTGAATAAAGTGTCAATACCAGAAATGCAGGAGAGGCCATGGAGAAATGGGAGCCTTGCTACGCTGATGGGCGGGATGTAAATTGCCAACAGCCACTCTGGAGAAGTGTACGGTGTGTCCTGAAACATCTAAAAAACTCGGCTTAGAGAGCATAGGGCACTTCCACTCATGGGCGTCTAATTTGGGACAACTAAAAATCAGCAAGGCACAGGCACTCCAAAGTTTAGGGTTGCTCTGTTGACAAGAACCTCCACTTCATTCCACCTTAAATATCCCAGGAAAGAGAAAAATGGATAAAGAAGTTGTGGTCCTTAGGTACAATGGAATATCACTCAGCCATGAAATCAACGTCATAAGGCTAGTAGCAGCATGATGAGTGGATTCAGGTACGACGGTTCTAAGTGAAATAAGTCACACAGAAAAAGACACTAATCATAACATATCACTTATAGAGGGAATGTAAAAACCGCTACACTTGAACTGAATTACAAAACAGAACAGAGTCACACATTTAGAAAACACACTATGGCTGCCTAACGGGAAAGGTGAGGTGGGGTGATGCCTAAAACAAGGGTTTCAAATTAGCTCAGATACCGTTCCATAAACCCAATATGTAATAGACAAGACCTACTCCTTGCTCAGTGAACTGGACTCAACACCCCCTATTCACCGCCCAAGAATAGATCTGACTAGTAAGAATCTTCAAACCTATGTATTGATATCTCTCCGTAAGTGAGTCAAGTGGGAGTAAAGCGGCATAAACACAGCAGTGAAAAGCAGCTAAACCCCATTAGGAAAATCAATTACTTTTAAAAACCCGTGAAACAAAGACAGTGAAAGAGAGAGAAATTCTTACAAAATTCGTTCAGGGGCTGTGATGCCACCTGGATTGACCATATCTAGACCCACAGCTGATTGAGACATAAGGGTGGACACTCTTGGGGCTGAGAGGTTTGGTGAGGTTGGGTGAGCAAACGTAGACCCTTTAAAGTAATACTGTGTGGTACCCATCCCATGGGTCCCAAATCTCCAGGTTCAAGGGCATCTTCCTACATCGAAAACATGCATGAGAAACCCAGAAGATGGTACACCGTGTGATCGGGAAAGGTTTCTAAAACGCACCTCATTTCTCATCTCCTTGTGCTCGGGTTCGCCATTCCAGCCACTTTAATAGCAATCACCCTCCTTGGAGAAACAGCACTTTAACCTCCTGTTCCGTACAGGTTTCAATTTGTCCTGAGGATGAACGGGAAGAGGGGGAACCAATGAGCGACTAGCTCTAGGTGGTGGGACAGGCACAGGTCACTCTATTTTCCCATCAGGAAGAAGAATTAACCACCGGCTCAGCCTGCCGCCCGGAACCAGAATAGGTCCTGAAGCAATCCTACGCTTTTGCGGCCAGCTCCCAAAAAAGCGAGTTGAAAAATGGAGCTCAGGGGCCCTGCAAATCACAAACCTGCAGAGTTAGAAATGATAACTCTCGCCCACAAAAATATTGAGGGAAGGCAACGAAGAGGATTTGAAAGCAAGGCAGAATTGCAGGAAACAGATTTCAGGAGGTAGATTCGAATCGCCTTTAAAGCACAGGAAAAGCGGCAAAACCTCGACAATGATGCCCTTGGCCAAAAAGGGCGTATGCGTTTTTTCCTGAATATATTCAGGAAAAAACGCATACGCCCTTTTTGGCCAACCAAGCAACCTGGAAAGGCAAATCAGCGCTACAAAGAAGTCTCGCTTCCCATCGGTCAAAAGGGCCATGCTGAATAAAGTGTCAATACCAGAAATGCAGGAGAGGCCATGGAGAAATGGGAGCCTTGCTACGCTGATGGGCGGGATGTAAATTGCCAACAGCCACTCTGGAGAAGTGTACGGTGTGTCCTGAAACATCTAAAAAACTCGGCTTAGAGAGCATAGGGCACTTCCACTCATGGGCGTCTAATTTGGGAAAACTAAAAATCAGCAAGGCACAGGCACTCCAAAGTTTAGGGTTGCTCTGTTGACAAGAACCTCCACTTCATTCCACCTTAAATATCCCAGGAAAGAGAAAAATGGATAAAGAAGTTGTGGTCCTTAGGTACAATGGAATATCACTCAGCCATGAAATCAACGTCATAAGGCTAGTAGCAGCATGATGAGTGGATTCAGGTACGACGGTTCTAAGTGAAATAAGTCACACAGAAAAAGACACTAATCAGAAGATATCACTTATAGAGGGAATGTAAAAACCGCTACACTTGAACTGAATTACAAAACAGAACAGAGTCACACATTTAGAAAACACACTATGGCTGCCTAACGGGAAAGGTGAGGTGGGGTGATGCCTAAAACAAGGGTTTCAAATTAGCTCAGATACCGTTCCATAAACCCAATATGTAATAGACAAGACCTACTCCTTGCTCAGTGAACTGGACTCAACACCCCCTATTCACCGCCCAAGAATAGATCTGACTAGTAAGAATCTTCAAACCTATGTATTGATATCTCTCCGTAAGTGAGTCAAGTGGGAGTAAAGCGGCATAAACACAGCAGTGAAAAGCAGCTAAACCCCATTAGGAAAATCAATTACTTTTAAAAACCCGTGAAACAAAGACAGTGAAAGAGAGAGAAATTCTTACAAAATTCGTTCAGGGGCTGTGATGCCACCTGGATTGACCATATCTAGACCCACAGCTGATTGAGACATAAGGGTGGACACTCTTGGGGCTGAGAGGTTTGGTGAGGTTGGGTGAGCAAACGTAGACCCTTTAAAGTAATACTGTGTGGTACCCATCCCATGGGTCCCAAATCTCCAGGTTCAAGGGCATCTTCCTACATCGAAAACATGCATGAGAAACCCAGAAGATGGTACACCGTGTGATCGGGAAAGGTTTCTAAAACGCACCTCATTTCTCATCTCCTTGTGCTCGGGTTCGCCATTCCAGCCACTTTAATAGCAATCTCCCTCCTTGGAGAAACAGCACTTTAACCTCCTGTTCCGTACAGGTTTCAATTTGTCCTGAGGATGAACGGGAAGAGGGGGAACCAATGAGCGACTAGCTCTAGGTGGTGGGACAGTCACAGGTCACTCTATTTTCCCATCAGGAAGAAGAATTAACCACCGGCTCAGCCTGCCGCCCGGAACCAGAATAGGTCCTGAAGCAATCCTACGCTTTTGCGGCCAGCTCCCAAAAAAGCGAGTTGAAAAATGGAGCTCAGGGGCCCTGCAAATCACAAACCTGCAGAGTTAGAAATGATAACTCTCGCCCACAAAAATATTGAGGGAAGGCAACGAAGAGGATTTGAAAGCAAGGCAGAATTGCAGGAAACAGATTTCAGGAGGTAGATTCGAATCGCCTTTAAAGCACAGGAAAAGCGGCAAAACCTCGACAATGATGCCCTTGGCCAAAAAGGGCGTATGCGTTTTTTCCTGAATATATTCAGGAAAAAACGCATACGCCCTTTTTGGCCAACCAAGCAACCTGGAAAGGCAAATCAGCGCTACAAAGAAGTCTCGCTTCCCATCGGTCAAAAGGGCCATGCTGAATAAAGTGTCAATACCAGAAATGCAAGAGAGGCCATGGAGAAATGGGAGCCTTGCTACGCTGATGGGCGGGATGTAAATTGCCAACAGCCACTCTGGAGAAGTGTACGGTGTGTCCTGAAACATCTAAAAAACTCGGCTTAGAGAGCATAGGGCACTTCCACTCATGGGCGTCTAATTTGGGAAAACTAAAAATCAGCAAGGCACAGGCACTCCAAAGTTTAGGGTTGCTCTGTTGACAAGAACCTCCACTTCATTCCACCTTAAATACCCCAGGAAAGAGAAAAATGGATAAAGAAGTTGTGGTCCTTAGGTACAATGGAATATCACTCAGCCATGAAATCAACGTCATAAGGCTAGTAGCAGCATGATGAGTGGATTCAGGTAGGACGGTTCTAAGTGAAATAAGTCACACAGAAAAAGACACTAATCATAAGATATCACTTATAGAGGGAAAGTAAAAACCGCTACACTTGAACTGAATTACAAAACAGAACAGAGTCACACATTTAGAAAACACACTATGGCTGCCTAACGGGAAAGGCGAGGTGGGGTGATGCATAAAACAAGGGTTTCAAATTAGCTCAGATACCGTTCCATAAACCCAATATGTAATAGACAAGACCTACTGCTTGCTCAGTGAACTGGACTCAACACCCCCTATTCACCGCCCAAGAATAGATCTGACTAGTAAGAATCTTCAAACCTATGTATTGATATCTCTCCGTAAGTGAGTCAAGTGGGAGTAAAGCGGCATAAACACAGCAGTGAAAAGCAGCTAAACCCCATTAGGAAAATCAATTACTTTTAAAAACCCGTGAAACAAAGACAGTGAAAGAGAGAGAAATTCTTACAAAATTCGTTCAGGGGCTGTGATGCCACCTGGATTGACCATATCTAGACCCACAGCTGATTGAGACATAAGGGTGGACACTCTTGGGGCTGAGAGGTTTGGTGAGGTTGGGTGAGCAAACGCAGACCCTTTAAAGTAATACTGCGTGGTACCCGTCTGATGGGTCCCAAATCTCCAGGTTCAAGGGCATCTTCCTACATCGAAAACATGCATGAGAAACCCAGAAGATGGTACACCGTGTGATCGGGAAAGGTTTCTAAAACGCACCTCATTTCTCATCTCCTTGTGCTCGGGTTCGCCATTCCATCCGCTTTACTAGCAATCTCCCTCCTTGGAGAATCAACACGTTTAACCTCCTGTTCCGTACAGGTTTCAATTTGTCCTGAGGATGAACGGGAAGAGGGGGAACCAATGAGCGACTAGCTCTAGGTGTTGGGAAAGGCACAGGTCACTCTATTTTCCCATCAGGAAGAAGAATTAACCACAGGCTCAGCCTGCCGCCCGGAACCAGAATAGGGCCTGAAGCAATCCTACGCTTTTGCGGCCAGCTCCCAAAAAAGCGAGTTGAAAAATGGAGCTCAGGGGCCCTGCAAATCACAAACCTGCAGAGTTATAAATGATAACTCTCGCCCACAAAAATATTGAGGGAAGGCAACGAAGAGGATTTGAAAGCAAGGCAGAATTGCAGGAAACAGATTTCAGGAGGTAGATTCGAATCGCCTTTAAAGCACAGGAAAAGCGGCAAAACCTCGACAATGATGCCCTTGGCCAAAAAGGGCGTATGCGTTTTTTCCTGAATACATTCAGGAAAAAACGCATACGCCCTTTTTGGCCAACCAAGCAACCTGGAAAGGCAAATCAGCGCTACAAAGAAGTCTCGCTTCCCATCGTTCAAAAGGGCTATGCTGAATAAAGTGTCAATACCAGAAATGCAGGAGAGGCCATGGAGAAATGGGAGCCTTGCTACGCTGATGGGCGGGATGTAAATTGCCAACAGCCACTCTGGAGAAGTGTACGGTGTGTCCTGAAACATCTAAAAAACTCGGCTTAGAGAGCATAGGGCACTTCCACTCATGGGCGTCTAATTTGGGAAAACTAAAAATCAGCAAGGCACAGGCACTCCAAAGTTTAGGGTTGCTCTGTTGACAAGAACCTCCACTTCATTCCACCTTAAATACCCCAGGAAAGAGAAAAATGGATAAAGAAGTTGTGGTCCTTAGGTACAATGGAATATCACTCAGCCATGAAATCAACGTCATAAGGCTAGTAGCAGCATGATGAGTGGATTCAGGTACGACGGTTCTAAGTGAAATAAGTCACACAGAAAAAGACACTAATCAGAAGATATCACTTATAGAGGGAATGTAAAAACCGCTACACTTGAACTGAATTACAAAACAGAACAGAGTCACACATTTAGAAAACACACTATGGCTGCCTAACGGGAAAGGCGAGGTGGGGTGATGCATAAAACAAGGGTTTCAAATTAGCTCAGATACCGTTCCATAAACCCAATATGTAATAGACAAGACCTACTGCTTGCTCAGTGAACTGCACTCAACACCCCCTATTCACCGCCCAAGAATAGATCTGATTAGTAAGAATCTTCAAACCTATGTATTGATATCTCTCCGTAAGTGAGTCAAGTGGGAGTAAAGCGGCATAAACACAGCAGTGAAAAGCAGCTAAACCCCATTAGGAAAATCAATTACTTTTAAAAACCCGTGAAACAAAGACAGTGAAAGAGAGAGAAATTCTTACAAAATTCGTTCAGGGGCTGTGATGCCACCTGGATTGACCATATCTAGACCCACAGCTGATTGAGACATAAGGGTGGACACTCTTGGGGCTGAGAGTTTTGGTGAGCTTGGGTGAGCAAACGCAGACCCTTTAAAGTAATACTGCGTGGTACCCGTCTGATGGGTCCAAAATCTCCAGGTTCAAGGGCATCTTCCTACATCGAAAACATGCATGAGAAACCCAGAAGATGGTACACTGTGTGATCGGGAAAGGTTTCTAAAACGCACCTCATTTCTCATCTCCTTGTGCTCGGGTTCGCCATTCCAGACACTTTAATAGCAACCTCCCTCCTTGGAGAATCAGCACTTTAACCTCCTGTTCCGTACAGGTTTCAATTTGTCCTGAGGATGAACGGGAAGTGGGGGAACCAATGAGCGACTAGCTCTAGGTGGTGGGACAGGCACAGGTCACTCTATTTTCCCATCAGGAAGAAGAATTAACCACAGGCTCAGCCTGCCGCCCGGAACCAGAATAGGGCCTGAAGCAATCCTACGCTTTTGCGGCCAGCTCCCAAAAAAGCGAGTTGAAAAATGGAGCTCAGGGGCCCTGCAAATCACAAACCTGCAGAGTTATAAATGATAACTCTCGCCCACAAAAATATTGAGGGAAGGCAACGAAGAGGATTTGAAAGCAAGGCAGAATTGCAGGAAACAGATTTCAGGAGGTAGATTCGAATCGCCTTTAAAGCACAGGAAAAGCGGCAAAACCTCGACAATGATGCCCTTGGCCAAAAAGGGCGTATGCGTTTTTTCCTGAATATATTCAGGAAAAAACGCATACGCCCTTTTTGGCCAACCAAGCAACCTGGAAAGGCAAATCAGCGCTACAAAGAAGTCTCGCTTCCCATCGGTCAAAAGGGCCATGCTGAATAAAGTGTCAATACCAGAAATGCAAGAGAGGCCATGGAGAAATGGGAGCCTTGCTACGCTGATGGGCGGGATGTAAATTGCCAACAGCCACTCTGGAGAAGTGTACGGTGTGTCCTGAAACATCTAAAAAACTCGGCTTAGAGAGCATAGGGCACTTCCACTCATGGGCGTCTAATTTGGGAAAACTAAAAATCAGCAAGGCACAGGCACTCCAAAGTTTAGGGTTGCTCTGTTGACAAGAACCTCCACTTCATTCCACCTTAAATATCCCAGGAAAGAGAAAAATGGATAAAGAAGTTGTGGTCCTTAGGTACAATGGAATATCACTCAGCCATGAAATCAACGTCATAAGGCTAGTAGCAGCATGATGAGTGGATTCAGGTAGGACGGTTCTAAGTGAAATAAGTCACACAGAAAAAGACACTAATCATAAGATATCACTTATAGAGGGAAAGTAAAAACCGCTACACTTGAACTGAATTACAAAACAGAACAGAGTCACACATTTAGAAAACACACTATGGCTGCCTAACGGGAAAGGTGAGGTGGGGTGATGCCTAAAACAAGGGTTTCAAATTAGCTCAGATACCGTTCCATAAACCCAATATGTAATAGACAAGACCTACTCCTTGCTCAGTGAACTGGACTCAACACACCCTATTCACCGCCCAAGAATAGATCTGACTAGTAAGAATCTTCAAACCTATGTATTGATATCTCTCCGTAAGTGAGTCAAGTGGGAGTAAAGCGGCATAAACACAGCAGTGAAAAGCAGCTAAACCCCATTAGGAAAATCAATTACTTTTAAAAACCCGTGAAACAAAGACAGTGAAAGAGAGAGAAATACTTACAAAATTCGTTCAGGGGCTGTGATGCCACCTGGATTGACCATATCTAGACCCACAGCTGATTGAGACATAAGGGTGGACACTCTTGGGGCTGAGAGGTTTGGTGAGGTTGGGTGAGCAAACGCAGACCCTTTAAAGTAATACTGCGTGGTACCCGTCCCATGGGTCCCAAATCTCCAGGTTCAAGGGCATCTTCCTACATCGAAAACATGCATGAGAACCCCAGAAGATGGTACACCGTGTGATCGGGAAAGGTTTCTAAAACGCACCTCATTTCTCATCTCCTTGTGCTCGGGTTCGCCATTCCAGCCACTTTAATAGCAATCTCCCTCCTTGGAGAATCAGCACTTTAACCTCCTGTTCCGTACAGGTTTCAATTTGTCCTGAGGATGAACGGGAAGAGGGGGAACCAATGAGCGACTAGCTCTAGGTGGTGGGACAGGCACAGGTCACTCTATTTTCCCATCAGGAAGAAGAATTAACCACAGGCTCAGCCTGCCGCCCGGAACCAGAATAGGGCCTGAAGCAATCCTACGCTTTTGCGGCCAGCTCCCAAAAAAGCGAGTTGAAAAATGGAGCTCAGGGGCCCTGCAAATCACAAACCTGCAGAGTTAGAAATGATAACTCTCGCCCACAAAAATATTGAGGGAAGGCAACGAAGAGGATTTGAAAGCAAGGCAGAATTGCAGGAAACAGATTTCAGGAGGTAGATTCGAATCGCCTTTAAAGCACAGGAAAAGCGGCAAAACCTCGACAATGATGCCCTTGGCCAAAAAGGGCGTATGCGTTTTTTCCTGAATATATTCAGGAAAAAACGCATACGCCCTTTTTGGCCAACCAAGCAACCTGGAAAGGCAAATCAGCGCTACAAAGAAGTCTCGCTTCCCATCGGTCAAAAGGGCCATGCTGAATAAAGTGTCAATACCAGAAATGCAGGAGAGGCCATGGAGAAATGGGAGCCTTGCTACGCTGATGGGCGGGATGTAAATTGCCAACAGCCACTCTGGAGAAGTGTACGGTGTGTCCTGAAACATCTAAAAAACTCGGCTTAGAGAGCATAGGGCACTTCCACTCATGGGCGTCTAATTTGGGACAACTAAAAATCAGCAAGGCACAGGCACTCCAAAGTTTAGGGTTGCTCTGTTGACAAGAACCTCCACTTCATTCCACCTTAAATATCCCAGGAAAGAGAAAAATGGATAAAGAAGTTGTGGTCCTTAGGTACAATGGAATATCACTCAGCCATGAAATCAACGTCATAAGGCTAGTAGCAGCATGATGAGTGGATTCAGGTACGACGGTTCTAAGTGAAATAAGTCACACAGAAAAAGACACTAATCAGAAGATATCACTTATAGAGGGAATGTAAAAACCGCTACACTTGAACTGAATTACAAAACAGAACAGAGTCACACATTTAGAAAACACACTATGGCTGCCTAACGGGAAAGGTGAGGTGGGGTGATGCCTAAAACAAGGGTTTCAAATTAGCTCAGATACCGTTCCATAAACCCAATATGTAATAGACAAGACCTACTCCTTGCTCAGTGAACTGGACTCAACACCCCCTATTCACCGCCCAAGAATAGATCTGACTAGTAAGAATCTTCAAACCTATGTATTGATATCTCTCCGTAAGTGAGTCAAGTGGGAGTAAAGCGGCATAAACACAGCAGTGAAAAGCAGCTAAACCCCATTAGGAAAATCAATTACTTTTAAAAACCCGTGAAACAAAGACAGTGAAAGAGAGAGAAATTCTTACAAAATTCGTTCAGGGGCTGTGATGCCACCTGGATTGACCATATCTAGACCCACAGCTGATTGAGTCATAAGGGTGGACACTCTTGGGGCTGAGAGGTTTGGTGAGGTTGGGTGAGCAAACGTAGACCCTTTAAAGTAATACTGTGTGGTACCCATCCCATGGGTCCCAAATCTCCAGGTTCAAGGGCATCTTCCTACATCGAAAACATGCATGAGAAACCCAGAAGATGGTACACCGTGTGATCGGGAAAGGTTTCTAAAACGCACCTCATTTCTCATCTCCTTGTGCTCGGGTTCGCCATTCCAGCCACTTTAATAGCAATCTCCCTCCTTGGAGAAACAGCACTTTAACCTCCTGTACCGTACAGGTTTCAATTTGTCCTGAGGATGAACGGGAAGAGGGGGAACCAATGAGCGACTAGCTCTAGGTGGTGGGACAGGCACAGGTCACTCTATTTTCCCATCAGGAAGAAGAATTAACCACCGGCTCAGCCTGCCGCCCGGAACCAGAATAGGTCCTGAAGCAATCCTACGCTTTTGCGGCCAGCTCCCAAAAAAGCGAGTTGAAAAATGGAGCTCAGGGGCCCTGCAAATCACAAACCTGCAGAGTTATAAATGATAACTCTCGCCCACAAAAATATTGAGGGAAGGCAACGAAGAGGATTTGAAAGCAAGGCAGAATTGCAGGAAACAGATTTCAGGAGGTAGATTCGAATCGCCTTTAAAGCACAGGAAAAGCGGCAAAACCTCGACAATGATGCCCTTGGCCAAAAAGGGCGTATGCGTTTTTTCCTGAATATATTCAGGAAAAAACGCATACGCCCTTTTTGGCCAACCAAGCAACCTGGAAAGGCAAATCAGCGCTACAAAGAAGTCTCGCTTCCCATCGGTCAAAAGGGCCATGCTGAATAAAGTGTCAATACCAGAAATGCAAGAGAGGCCATGGAGAAATGGGAGCCTTGCTACGCTGATGGGCGGGATGTAAATTGCCAACAGCCACTCTGGAGAAGTGTACGGTGTGTCCTGAAACATCTAAAAAACTCGGCTTAGAGAGCATAGGGCACTTCCACTCATGGGCGTCTAATTTGGGAAAACTAAAAATCAGCAAGGCACAGGCACTCCAAAGTTTAGGGTTGCTCTGTTGACAAGAACCTCCACTTCATTCCACCTTAAATACCCCAGGAAAGAGAAAAATGGATAAAGAAGTTGTGGTCCTTAGGTACAATGGAATATCACTCAGCCATGAAATCAACGTCATAAGGCTAGTAGCAGCATGATGAGTGGATTCAGGTAGGACGGTTCTAAGTGAAATAAGTCACACAGAAAAAGACACTAATCATAAGATATCACTTATAGAGGGAAAGTAAAAACCGCTACACTTGAACTGAATTACAAAACAGAACAGAGTCACACATTTAGAAAACACACTATGGCTGCCTAACGGGAAAGGCGAGGTGGGGTGATGCATAAAACAAGGGTTTCAAATTAGCTCAGATACCGTTCCATAAACCCAATATGTAATAGACAAGACCTACTGCTTGCTCAGTGAACTGGACTCAACACCCCCTATTCACCGCCCAAGAATAGATCTGACTAGTAAGAATCTTCAAACCTATGTATTGATATCTCTCCGTAAGTGAGTCAAGTGGGAGTAAAGCGGCATAAACACAGCAGTGAAAAGCAGCTAAACCCCATTAGGAAAATCAATTACTTTTAAAAACCCGTGAAACAAAGACAGTGAAAGAGAGAGAAATTCTTACAAAATTCGTTCAGGGGCTGTGATGCCACCTGGATTGACCATATCTAGACCCACAGCTGATTGAGACATAAGGGTGGACACTCTTGGGGCTGAGAGGTTTGGTGAGGTTGGGTGAGCAAACGCAGACCCTTTAAAGTAATACTGCGTGGTACCCGTCTGATGGGTCCCAAATCTCCAGGTTCAAGGGCATCTTCCTACATCGAAAACATGCATGAGAAACCCAGAAGATGGTACACCGTGTGATCGGGAAAGGTTTCTAAAACACACCTCATTTCTCATCTCCTTGTGCTCGGGTTCGCCATTCCATCCGCTTTACTAGCAATCTCCCTCCTTGGAGAATCAACACGTTTAACCTCCTGTTCCGTACAGGTTTCAATTTGTCCTGAGGATGAACGGGAAGAGGGGGAACCAATGAGCGACTAGCTCTAGGTGTTGGGAAAGGCACAAGTCACTCTATTTTCCCATCAGGAAGAAGAATTAACCACAGGCTCAGCCTGCCGCCCGGAACCAGAATAGGGCCTGAAGCAATCCTACGCTTTTGCGGCCAGCTCCCAAAAAAGCGAGTTGAAAAATGGAGCTCAGGGGCCCTGCAAATCACAAACCTGCAGATTTATAAATGATAACTCTCGCCCACAAAAATATTGAGGGAAGGCAACGAAGAGGATTTGAAAGCAAGGCAGAATTGCAGGAAACAGATTTCAGGAGGTAGATTCGAATCGCCTTTAAAGCACAGGAAAAGCGGCAAAACCTCGACAATGATGCCCTTGGCCAAAAAGGGCGTATGCGTTTTTTCCTGAATACATTCAGGAAAAAACGCATACGCCCTTTTTGGCCAACCAAGCAACCTGGAAAGGCAAATCAGCGCTACAAAGAAGTCTCGCTTCCCATCGTTCAAAAGGGCTATGCTGAATAAAGTGTCAATACCAGAAATGCAGGAGAGGCCATGGAGAAATGGGAGCCTTGCTACGCTGATGGGCGGGATGTAAATTGCCAACAGCCACTCTGGAGAAGTGTACGGTGTGTCCTGAAACATCTAAAAAACTCGGCTTAGAGAGCATAGGGCACTTCCACTCATGGGCGTCTAATTTGGGAAAACTAAAAATCAGCAAGGCACAGGCACTCCAAAGTTTAGGGTTGCTCTGTTGACAAGAACCTCCACTTCATTCCACCTTAAATACCCCAGGAAAGAGAAAAATGGATAAAGAAGTTGTGGTCCTTAGGTACAATGGAATATCACTCAGCCATGAAATCAACGTCATAAGGCTAGTAGCAGCATGATGAGTGGATTCAGGTACGACGGTTCTAAGTGAAATAAGTCACACAGAAAAAGACACTAATCAGAAGATATCACTTATAGAGGGAATGTAAAAACCGCTACACTTGAACTGAATTACAAAACAGAACAGAGTCACACATTTAGAAAACACACTATGGCTGCCTAACGGGAAAGGCGAGGTGGGGTGATGCATAAAACAAGGGTTTCAAATTAGCTCAGATACCGTTCCATAAACCCAATATGTAATAGACAAGACCTACTGCTTGCTCAGTGAACTGCACTCAACACCCCCTATTCACCGCCCAAGAATAGATCTGATTAGTAAGAATCTTCAAACCTATGTATTGATATCTCTCCGTAAGTGAGTCAAGTGGGAGTAAAGCGGCATAAACACAGCAGTGAAAAGCAGCTAAACCCCATTAGGAAAATCAATTACTTTTAAAAACCCGTGAAACAAAGACAGTGAAAGAGAGAGAAATTCTTACAAAATTCGTTCAGGGGCTGTGATGCCACCTGGATTGACCATATCTAGACCCACAGCTGATTGAGACATAAGGGTGGACACTCTTGGGGCTGAGAGTTTTGGTGAGCTTGGGTGAGCAAACGCAGACCCTTTAAAGTAATACTGCGTGGTACCCGTCTGATGGGTCCAAAATCTCCAGGTTCAAGGGCATCTTCCTACATCGAAAACATGCATGAGAAACCCAGAAGATGGTACACTGTGTGATCGGGAAAGGTTTCTAAAACGCACCTCATTTCTCATCTCCTTGTGCTCGGGTTCGCCATTCCAGCCACTTTAATAGCAACCTCCCTCCTTGGAGAATCAGCACTTTAACCTCCTGTTCCGTACAGGTTTCAATTTGTCCTGAGGATGAACGGGAAGTGGGGGAACCAATGAGCGACTAGCTCTAGGTGGTGGGACAGGCACAGGTCACTCTATTTTCCCATCAGGAAGAAGAATTAACCACAGGCTCAGCCTGCCGCCCGGAACCAGAATAGGGCCTGAAGCAATCCTACGCTTTTGCGGCCAGCTCCCAAAAAAGCGAGTTGAAAAATGGAGCTCAGGGGCCCTGCAAATCACAAACCTGCAGAGTTAGAAATGATAACTCTCGCCCACAAAAATATTGAGGGAAGGCAACGAAGAGGATTTGAAAGCAAGGCAGAATTGCAGGAAACAGATTTCAGGAGGTAGATTCGAATCGCCTTTAAAGCACAGGAAAAGCGGCAAAACCTCGACAATGATGCCCTTGGCCAAAAAGGGCGTATGCGTTTTTTCCTGAATATATTCAGGAAAAAACGCATACGCCCTTTTTGGCCAACCAAGCAACCTGGAAAGGCAAATCAGCGCTACAAAGAAGTCTCGCTTCCCATCGGTCAAAAGGGCCATGCTGAATAAAGTGTCAATACCAGAAATGCAGGAGAGGCCATGGAGAAATGGGAGCCTTGCTACGCTGATGGGCGGGATGTAAATTGCCAACAGCCACTCTGGAGAAGTGTACGGTGTGTCCTGAAACATCTAAAAAACTCGGCTTAGAGAGCATAGGGCACTTCCACTCATGGGCGTCTAATTTGGGACAACTAAAAATCAGCAAGGCACAGGCACTCCAAAGTTTAGGGTTGCTCTGTTGACAAGAACCTCCACTTCATTCCACCTTAAATATCCCAGGAAAGAGAAAAATGGATAAAGAAGTTGTGGTCCTTAGGTACAATGGAATATCACTCAGCCATGAAATCAACGTCATAAGGCTAGTAGCAGCATGATGAGTGGATTCAGGTACGACGGTTCTAAGTGAAATAAGTCACACAGAAAAAGACACTAATCATAACATATCACTTATAGAGGGAATGTAAAAACCGCTACACTTGAACTGAATTACAAAACAGAACAGAGTCACACATTTAGAAAACACACTATGGCTGCCTAACGGGAAAGGTGAGGTGGGGTGATGCCTAAAACAAGGGTTTCAAATTAGCTCAGATACCGTTCCATAAACCCAATATGTAATAGACAAGACCTACTCCTTGCTCAGTGAACTGGACTCAACACCCCCTATTCACCGCCCAAGAATAGATCTGACTAGTAAGAATCTTCAAACCTATGTATTGATATCTCTCCGTAAGTGAGTCAAGTGGGAGTAAAGCGGCATAAACACAGCAGTGAAAAGCAGCTAAACCCCATTAGGAAAATCAATTACTTTTAAAAACCCGTGAAACAAAGACAGTGAAAGAGAGAGAAATTCTTACAAAATTCGTTCAGGGGCTGTGATGCCACCTGGATTGACCATATCTAGACCCACAGCTGATTGAGACATAAGGGTGGACACTCTTGGGGCTGAGAGGTTTGGTGAGGTTGGGTGAGCAAACGTAGACCCTTTAAAGTAATACTGTGTGGTACCCATCCCATGGGTCCCAAATCTCCAGGTTCAAGGGCATCTTCCTACATCGAAAACATGCATGAGAAACCCAGAAGATGGTACACCGTGTGATCGGGAAAGGTTTCTAAAACGCACCTCATTTCTCATCTCCTTGTGCTCGGGTTCGCCATTCCAGCCACTTTAATAGCAATCTCCCTCCTTGGAGAAACAGCACTTTAACCTCCTGTTCCGTACAGGTTTCAATTTGTCCTGAGGATGAACGGGAAGAGGGGGAACCAATGAGCGACTAGCTCTAGGTGGTGGGACAGGCACAGGTCACTCTATTTTCCCATCAGGAAGAAGAATTAACCACCGGCTCAGCCTGCCGCCCGGAACCAGAATAGGTCCTGAAGCAATCCTACGCTTTTGCGGCCAGCTCCCAAAAAAGCGAGTTGAAAAATGGAGCTCAGGGGCCCTGCAAATCACAAACCTGCAGAGTTAGAAATGATAACTCTCGCCCACAAAAATATTGAGGGAAGGCAACGAAGAGGATTTGAAAGCAAGGCAGAATTGCAGGAAACAGATTTCAGGAGGTAGATTCGAATCGCCTTTAAAGCACAGGAAAAGCGGCAAAACCTCGACAATGATGCCCTTGGCCAAAAAGGGCGTATGCGTTTTTTCCTGAATATATTCAGGAAAAAACGCATACGCCCTTTTTGGCCAACCAAGCAACCTGGAAAGGCAAATCAGCGCTACAAAGAAGTCTCGCTTCCCATCGGTCAAAAGGGCCATGCTGAATAAAGTGTCAATACCAGAAATGCAGGAGAGGCCATGGAGAAATGGGAGCCTTGCTACGCTGATGGGCGGGATGTAAATTGCCAACAGCCACTCTGGAGAAGTGTACGGTGTGTCCTGAAACATCTAAAAAACTCGGCTTAGAGAGCATAGGGCACTTCCACTCATGGGCGTCTAATTTGGGAAAACTAAAAATCAGCAAGGCACAGGCACTCCAAAGTTTAGGGTTGCTCTGTTGACAAGAACCTCCACTTCATTCCACCTTAAATATCCCAGGAAAGAGAAAAATGGATAAAGAAGTTGTGGTCCTTAGGTACAATGGAATATCACTCAGCCATGAAATCAACGTCATAAGGCTAGTAGCAGCATGATGAGTGGATTCAGGTACGACGGTTCTAAGTGAAATAAGTCACACAGAAAAAGACACTAATCAGAAGATATCACTTATAGAGGGAATGTAAAAACCGCTACACTTGAACTGAATTACAAAACAGAACAGAGTCACACATTTAGAAAACACACTATGGCTGCCTAACGGGAAAGGTGAGGTGGGGTGATGCCTAAAACAAGGGTTTCAAATTAGCTCAGATACCGTTCCATAAACCCAATATGTAATAGACAAGACCTACTCCTTGCTCAGTGAACTGGACTCAACACCCCCTATTCACCGCCCAAGAATAGATCTGACTAGTAAGAATCTTCAAACCTATGTATTGATATCTCTCCGTAAGTGAGTCAAGTGGGAGTAAAGCGGCATAAACACAGCAGTGAAAAGCAGCTAAACCCCATTAGGAAAATCAATTACTTTTAAAAACCCGTGAAACAAAGACAGTGAAAGAGAGAGAAATTCTTACAAAATTCGTTCAGGGGCTGTGATGCCACCTGGATTGACCATATCTAGACCCACAGCTGATTGAGACATAAGGGTGGACACTCTTGGGGCTGAGAGGTTTGGTGAGGTTGGGTGAGCAAACGTAGACCCTTTAAAGTAATACTGTGTGGTACCCATCCCATGGGTCCCAAATCTCCAGGTTCAAGGGCATCTTCCTACATCGAAAACATGCATGAGAAACCCAGAAGATGGTACACCGTGTGATCGGGAAAGGTTTCTAAAACGCACCTCATTTCTCATCTCCTTGTGCTCGGGTTCGCCATTCCAGCCACTTTAATAGCAATCTCCCTCCTTGGAGAAACAGCACTTTAACCTCCTGTTCCGTACAGGTTTCAATTTGTCCTGAGGATGAACGGGAAGAGGGGGAACCAATGAGCGACTAGCTCTAGGTGGTGGGACAGGCACAGGTCACTCTATTTTCCCATCAGGAAGAAGAATTAACCACCGGCTCAGCCTGCCGCCCGGAACCAGAATAGGTCCTGAAGCAATCCTACGCTTTTGCGGCCAGCTCCCAAAAAAGCGAGTTGAAAAATGGAGCTCAGGGGCCCTGCAAATCACAAACCTGCAGAGTTAGAAATGATAACTCTCGCCCACAAAAATATTGAGGGAAGGCAACGAAGAGGATTTGAAAGCAAGGCAGAATTGCAGGAAACAGATTTCAGGAGGTAGATTCGAATCGCCTTTAAAGCACAGGAAAAGCGGCAAAACCTCGACAATGATGCCCTTGGCCAAAAAGGGCGTATGCGTTTTTTCCTGAATATATTCAGGAAAAAACGCATACGCCCTTTTTGGCCAACCAAGCAACCTGGAAAGGCAAATCAGCGCTACAAAGAAGTCTCGCTTCCCATCGGTCAAAAGGGCCATGCTGAATAAAGTGTCAATACCAGAAATGCAAGAGAGGCCATGGAGAAATGGGAGCCTTGCTACGCTGATGGGCGGGATGTAAATTGCCAACAGCCACTCTGGAGAAGTGTACGGTGTGTCCTGAAACATCTAAAAAACTCGGCTTAGAGAGCATAGGGCACTTCCACTCATGGGCGTCTAATTTGGGAAAACTAAAAATCAGCAAGGCACAGGCACTCCAAAGTTTAGGGTTGCTCTGTTGACAAGAACCTCCACTTCATTCCACCTTAAATACCCCAGGAAAGAGAAAAATGGATAAAGAAGTTGTGGTCCTTAGGTACAATGGAATATCACTCAGCCATGAAATCAACGTCATAAGGCTAGTAGCAGCATGATGAGTGGATTCAGGTAGGACGGTTCTAAGTGAAATAAGTCACACAGAAAAAGACACTAATCATAAGATATCACTTATAGAGGGAAAGTAAAAACCGCTACACTTGAACTGAATTACAAAACAGAACAGAGTCACACATTTAGAAAACACACTATGGCTGCCTAACGGGAAAGGCGAGGTGGGGTGATGCATAAAACAAGGGTTTCAAATTAGCTCAGATACCGTTCCATAAACCCAATATGTAATAGACAAGACCTACTGCTTGCTCAGTGAACTGGACTCAACACCCCCTATTCACCGCCCAAGAATAGATCTGACTAGTAAGAATCTTCAAACCTATGTATTGATATCTCTCCGTAAGTGAGTCAAGTGGGAGTAAAGCGGCATAAACACAGCAGTGAAAAGCAGCTAAACCCCATTAGGAAAATCAATTACTTTTAAAAACCCGTGAAACAAAGACAGTGAAAGAGAGAGAAATTCTTACAAAATTCGTTCAGGGGCTGTGATGCCACCTGGATTGACCATATCTAGACCCACAGCTGATTGAGACATAAGGGTGGACACTCTTGGGGCTGAGAGGTTTGGTGAGGTTGGGTGAGCAAACGCAGACCCTTTAAAGTAATACTGCGTGGTACCCGTCTGATGGGTCCCAAATCTCCAGGTTCAAGGGCATCTTCCTACATCGAAAACATGCATGAGAAACCCAGAAGATGGTACACCGTGTGATCGGGAAAGGTTTCTAAAACGCACCTCATTTCTCATCTCCTTGTGCTCGGGTTCGCCATTCCATCCGCTTTACTAGCAATCTCCCTCCTTGGAGAATCAACACGTTTAACCTCCTGTTCCGTACAGGTTTCAATTTGTCCTGAGGATGAACGGGAAGAGGGGGAACCAATGAGCGACTAGCTCTAGGTGTTGGGAAAGGCACAGGTCACTCTATTTTCCCATCAGGAAGAAGAATTAACCACAGGCTCAGCCTGCCGCCCGGAACCAGAATAGGGCCTGAAGCAATCCTACGCTTTTGCGGCCAGCTCCCAAAAAAGCGAGTTGAAAAATGGAGCTCAGGGGCCCTGCAAATCACAAACCTGCAGAGTTATAAATGATAACTCTCGCCCACAAAAATATTGAGGGAAGGCAACGAAGAGGATTTGAAAGCAAGGCAGAATTGCAGGAAACAGATTTCAGGAGGTAGATTCGAATCGCCTTTAAAGCACAGGAAAAGCGGCAAAACCTCGACAATGATGCCCTTGGCCAAAAAGGGCGTATGCGTTTTTTCCTGAATACATTCAGGAAAAAACGCATACGCCCTTTTTGGCCAACCAAGCAACCTGGAAAGGCAAATCAGCGCTACAAAGAAGTCTCGCTTCCCATCGTTCAAAAGGGCTATGCTGAATAAAGTGTCAATACCAGAAATGCAGGAGAGGCCATGGAGAAATGGGAGCCTTGCTACGCTGATGGGCGGGATGTAAATTGCCAACAGCCACTCTGGAGAAGTGTACGGTGTGTCCTGAAACATCTAAAAAACTCGGCTTAGAGAGCATAGGGCACTTCCACTCATGGGCGTCTAATTTGGGAAAACTAAAAATCAGCAAGGCACAGGCACTCCAAAGTTTAGGGTTGCTCTGTTGACAAGAACCTCCACTTCATTCCACCTTAAATACCCCAGGAAAGAGAAAAATGGATAAAGAAGTTGTGGTCCTTAGGTACAATGGAATATCACTCAGCCATGAAATCAACGTCATAAGGCTAGTAGCAGCATGATGAGTGGATTCAGGTACGACGGTTCTAAGTGAAATAAGTCACACAGAAAAAGACACTAATCAGAAGATATCACTTATAGAGGGAATGTAAAAACCGCTACACTTGAACTGAATTACAAAACAGAACAGAGTCACACATTTAGAAAACACACTATGGCTGCCTAACGGGAAAGGCGAGGTGGGGTGATGAATAAAACAAGGGTTTCAAATTAGCTCAGATACCGTTCCATAAACCCAATATGTAATAGACAAGACCTACTGCTTGCTCAGTGAACTGCACTCAACACCCCCTATTCACCGCCCAAGAATAGATCTGATTAGTAAGAATCTTCAAACCTATGTATTGATATCTCTCCGTAAGTGAGTCAAGTGGGAGTAAAGCGGCATAAACACAGCAGTGAAAAGCAGCTAAACCCCATTAGGAAAATCAATTACTTTTAAAAACCCGTGAAACAAAGACAGTGAAAGAGAGAGAAATTCTTACAAAATTCGTTCAGGGGCTGTGATGCCACCTGGATTGACCATATCTAGACCCACAGCTGATTGAGACATAAGGGTGGACACTCTTGGGGCTGAGAGTTTTGGTGAGCTTGGGTGAGCAAACGCAGACCCTTTAAAGTAATACTGCGTGGTACCCGTCTGATGGGTCCAAAATCTCCAGGTTCAAGGGCATCTTCCTACATCGAAAACATGCATGAGAAACCCAGAAGATGGTACACTGTGTGATCGGGAAAGGTTTCTAAAACGCACCTCATTTCTCATCTCCTTGTGCTCGGGTTCGCCATTCCAGCCACTTTAATAGCAACCTCCCTCCTTGGAGAATCAGCACTTTAACCTCCTGTTCCGTACAGGTTTCAATTTGTCCTGAGGATGAACGGGAAGTGGGGGAACCAATGAGCGACTAGCTCTAGGTGGTGGGACAGGCACAGGTCACTCTATTTTCCCATCAGGAAGAAGAATTAACCACAGGCTCAGCCTGCCGCCCGGAACCAGAATAGGGCCTGAAGCAATCCTACGCTTTTGCGGCCAGCTCCCAAAAAAGCGAGTTGAAAAATGGAGCTCAGGGGCCCTGCAAATCACAAACCTGCAGAGTTATAAATGATAACTCTCGCCCACAAAAATATTGAGGGAAGGCAACGAAGAGGATTTGAAAGCAAGGCAGAATTGCAGGAAACAGATTTCAGGAGGTAGATTCGAATCGCCTTTAAAGCACAGGAAAAGCGGCAAAACCTCGACAATGATGCCCTTGGCCAAAAAGGGCGTATGCGTTTTTTCCTGAATATATTCAGGAAAAAACGCATACGCCCTTTTTGGCCAACCAAGCAACCTGGAAAGGCAAATCAGCGCTACAAAGAAGTCTCGCTTCCCATCGGTCAAAAGGGCCATGCTGAATAAAGTGTCAATACCAGAAATGCAAGAGAGGCCATGGAGAAATGGGAGCCTTGCTACGCTGATGGGCGGGATGTAAATTGCCAACAGCCACTCTGGAGAAGTGTACGGTGTGTCCTGAAACATCTAAAAAACTCGGCTTAGAGAGCATAGGGCACTTCCACTCATGGGCGTCTAATTTGGGAAAACTAAAAATCAGCAAGGCACAGGCACTCCAAAGTTTAGGGTTGCTCTGTTGACAAGAACCTCCACTTCATTCCACCTTAAATATCCCAGGAAAGAGAAAAATGGATAAAGAAGTTGTGGTCCTTAGGTACAATGGAATATCACTCAGCCATGAAATCAACGTCATAAGGCTAGTAGCAGCATGATGAGTGGATTCAGGTAGGACGGTTCTAAGTGAAATAAGTCACACAGAAAAAGACACTAATCATAAGATATCACTTATAGAGGGAAAGTAAAAACCGCTACACTTGAACTGAATTACAAAACAGAACAGAGTCACACATTTAGAAAACACACTATGGCTGCCTAACGGGAAAGGTGAGGTGGGGTGATGCCTAAAACAAGGGTTTCAAATTAGCTCAGATACCGTTCCATAAACCCAATATGTAATAGACAAGACCTACTCCTTGCTCAGTGAACTGGACTCAACACACCCTATTCACCGCCCAAGAATAGATCTGACTAGTAAGAATCTTCAAACCTATGTATTGATATCTCTCCGTAAGTGAGTCAAGTGGGAGTAAAGCGGCATAAACACAGCAGTGAAAAGCAGCTAAACCCCATTAGGAAAATCAATTACTTTTAAAAACCCGTGAAACAAAGACAGTGAAAGAGAGAGAAATTCTTACAAAATTCGTTCAGGGGCTGTGATGCCACCTGGATTGACCATATCTAGACCCACAGCTGATTGAGACATAAGGGTGGACACTCTTGGGGCTGAGAGGTTTGGTGAGGTTGGGTGAGCAAACGCAGACCCTTTAAAGTAATACTGCGTGGTACCCGTCCCATGGGTCCCAAATCTCCAGGTTCAAGGGCATCTTCCTACATCGAAAACATGCATGAGAACCCCAGAAGATGGTACACCGTGTGATCGGGAAAGGTTTCTAAAACGCACCTCATTTCTCATCTCCTTGTGCTCGGGTTCGCCATTCCAGCCACTTTAATAGCAATCTCCCTCCTTGGAGAATCAGCACTTTAACCTCCTGTTCCGTACAGGTTTCAATTTGTCCTGAGGATGAACGGGAAGAGGGGGAACCAATGAGCGACTAGCTCTAGGTGGTGGGACAGGCACAGGTCACTCTATTTTCCCATCAGGAAGAAGAATTAACCACAGGCTCAGCCTGCCGCCCGGAACCAGAATAGGGCCTGAAGCAATCCTACGCTTTTGCGGCCAGCTCCCAAAAAAGCGAGTTGAAAAATGGAGCTCAGGGGCCCTGCAAATCACAAACCTGCAGAGTTATAAATGATAACTCTCGCCCACAAAAATATTGAGGGAAGGCAACGAAGAGGATTTGAAAGCAAGGCAGAATTGCAGGAAACAGATTTCAGGAGGTAGATTCGAATCGCCTTTAAAGCACAGGAAAAGCGGCAAAACCTCGACAATGATGCCCTTGGCCAAAAAGGGCGTATGCGTTTTTTCCTGAATATATTCAGGAAAAAACGCATACGCCCTTTTTGGCCAACCAAGCAACCTGGAAAGGCAAATCAGCGCTACAAAGAAGTCTCGCTTCCCATCGGTCAAAAGGGCCATGCTGAATAAAGTGTCAATACCAGAAATGCAGGAGAGGCCATGGAGAAATGGGAGCCTTGCTACGCTGATGGGCGGGATGTAAATTGCCAACAGCCACTCTGGAGAAGTGTACGGTGTGTCCTGAAACATCTAAAAAACTCGGCTTAGAGAGCATAGGGCACTTCCACTCATGGGCGTCTAATTTGGGAAAACTAAAAATCAGCAAGGCACAGGCACTCCAAAGTTTAGGGTTGCTCTGTTGACAAGAACCTCCACTTCATTCCACCTTAAATATCCCAGGAAAGAGAAAAATGGATAAAGAAGTTGTGGTCCTTAGGTACAATGGAATATCACTCAGCCATGAAATCAACGTCATAAGGCTAGTAGCAGCATGATGAGTGGATTCAGGTACGACGGTTCTAAGTGAAATAAGTCACACAGAAAAAGACACTAATCAGAAGATATCACTTATAGAGGGAATGTAAAAACCGCTACACTTGAACTGAATTACAAAACAGAACAGAGTCACACATTTAGAAAACACACTATGGCTGCCTAACGGGAAAGGTGAGGTGGGGTGATGCCTAAAACAAGGGTTTCAAATTAGCTCAGATACCGTTCCATAAACCCAATATGTAATAGACAAGACCTACTCCTTGCTCAGTGAACTGGACTCAACACCCCCTATTCACCGCCCAAGAATAGATCTGACTAGTAAGAATCTTCAAACCTATGTATTGATATCTCTCCGTAAGTGAGTCAAGTGGGAGTAAAGCGGCATAAACACAGCAGTGAAAAGCAGCTAAACCCCATTAGGAAAATCAATTACTTTTAAAAACCCGTGAAACAAAGACAGTGAAAGAGAGAGAAATTCTTACAAAATTCGTTCAGGGGCTGTGATGCCACCTGGATTGACCATATCTAGACCCACAGCTGATTGAGACATAAGGGTGGACACTCTTGGGGCTGAGAGGTTTGGTGAGGTTGGGTGAGCAAACGTAGACCCTTTAAAGTAATACTGTGTGGTACCCATCCCATGGGTCCCAAATCTCCAGGTTCAAGGGCATCTTCCTACATCGAAAACATGCATGAGAAACCCAGAAGATGGTACACCGTGTGATCGGGAAAGGTTTCTAAAACGCACCTCATTTCTCATCTCCTTGTGCTCGGGTTCGCCATTCCAGCCACTTTAATAGCAATCTCCCTCCTTGGAGAAACAGCACTTTAACCTCCTGTACCGTACAGGTTTCAATTTGTCCTGAGGATGAACGGGAAGAGGGGGAACCAATGAGCGACTAGCTCTAGGTGGTGGGACAGGCACAGGTCACTCTATTTTCCCATCAGGAAGAAGAATTAACCACCGGCTCAGCCTGCCGCCCGGAACCAGAATAGGTCCTGAAGCAATCCTACGCTTTTGCGGCCAGCTCCCAAAAAAGCGAGTTGAAAAATGGAGCTCAGGGGCCCTGCAAATCACAAACCTGCAGAGTTATAAATGATAACTCTCGCCCACAAAAATATTGAGGGAAGGCAACGAAGAGGATTTGAAAGCAAGGCAGAATTGCAGGAAACAGATTTCAGGAGGTAGATTCGAATCGCCTTTAAAGCACAGGAAAAGCGGCAAAACCTCGACAATGATGCCCTTGGCCAAAAAGGGCGTATGCGTTTTTTCCTGAATATATTCAGGAAAAAACGCATACGCCCTTTTTGGCCAACCAAGCAACCTGGAAAGGCAAATCAGCGCTACAAAGAAGTCTCGCTTCCCATCGGTCAAAAGGGCCATGCTGAATAAAGTGTCAATACCAGAAATGCAAGAGAGGCCATGGAGAAATGGGAGCCTTGCTACGCTGATGGGCGGGATGTAAATTGCCAACAGCCACTCTGGAGAAGTGTACGGTGTGTCCTGAAACATCTAAAAAACTCGGCTTAGAGAGCATAGGGCACTTCCACTCATGGGCGTCTAATTTGGGAAAACTAAAAATCAGCAAGGCACAGGCACTCCAAAGTTTAGGGTTGCTCTGTTGACAAGAACCTCCACTTCATTCCACCTTAAATACCCCAGGAAAGAGAAAAATGGATAAAGAAGTTGTGGTCCTTAGGTACAATGGAATATCACTCAGCCATGAAATCAACGTCATAAGGCTAGTAGCAGCATGATGAGTGGATTCAGGTAGGACGGTTCTAAGTGAAATAAGTCACACAGAAAAAGACACTAATCATAAGATATCACTTATAGAGGGAAAGTAAAAACCGCTACACTTGAACTGAATTACAAAACAGAACAGAGTCACACATTTAGAAAACACACTATGGCTGCCTAACGGGAAAGGCGAGGTGGGGTGATGCATAAAACAAGGGTTTCAAATTAGCTCAGATACCGTTCCATAAACCCAATATGTAATAGACAAGACCTACTGCTTGCTCAGTGAACTGGACTCAACACCCCCTATTCACCGCCCAAGAATAGATCTGACTAGTAAGAATCTTCAAACCTATGTATTGATATCTCTCCGTAAGTGAGTCAAGTGGGAGTAAAGCGGCATAAACACAGCAGTGAAAAGCAGCTAAACCCCATTAGGAAAATCAATTACTTTTAAAAACCCGTGAAACAAAGACAGTGAAAGAGAGAGAAATTCTTACAAAATTCGTTCAGGGGCTGTGATGCCACCTGGATTGACCATATCTAGACCCACAGCTGATTGAGACATAAGGGTGGACACTCTTGGGGCTGAGAGGTTTGGTGAGGTTGGGTGAGCAAACGCAGACCCTTTAAAGTAATACTGCGTGGTACCCGTCTGATGGGTCCCAAATCTCCAGGTTCAAGGGCATCTTCCTACATCGAAAACATGCATGAGAAACCCAGAAGATGGTACACCGTGTGATCGGGAAAGGTTTCTAAAACACACCTCATTTCTCATCTCCTTGTGCTCGGGTTCGCCATTCCATCCGCTTTACTAGCAATCTCCCTCCTTGGAGAATCAACACGTTTAACCTCCTGTTCCGTACAGGTTTCAATTTGTCCTGAGGATGAACGGGAAGAGGGGGAACCAATGAGCGACTAGCTCTAGGTGTTGGGAAAGGCACAGGTCACTCTATTTTCCCATCAGGAAGAAGAATTAACCACAGGCTCAGCCTGCCGCCCGGAACCAGAATAGGGCCTGAAGCAATCCTACGCTTTTGCGGCCAGCTCCCAAAAAAGCGAGTTGAAAAATGGAGCTCAGGGGCCCTGCAAATCACAAACCTGCAGATTTATAAATGATAACTCTCGCCCACAAAAATATTGAGGGAAGGCAACGAAGAGGATTTGAAAGCAAGGCAGAATTGCAGGAAACAGATTTCAGGAGGTAGATTCGAATCGCCTTTAAAGCACAGGAAAAGCGGCAAAACCTCGACAATGATGCCCTTGGCCAAAAAGGGCGTATGCGTTTTTTCCTGAATACATTCAGGAAAAAACGCATACGCCCTTTTTGGCCAACCAAGCAACCTGGAAAGGCAAATCAGCGCTACAAAGAAGTCTCGCTTCCCATCGTTCAAAAGGGCTATGCTGAATAAAGTGTCAATACCAGAAATGCAGGAGAGGCCATGGAGAAATGGGAGCCTTGCTACGCTGATGGGCGGGATGTAAATTGCCAACAGCCACTCTGGAGAAGTGTACGGTGTGTCCTGAAACATCTAAAAAACTCGGCTTAGAGAGCATAGGGCACTTCCACTCATGGGCGTCTAATTTGGGAAAACTAAAAATCAGCAAGGCACAGGCACTCCAAAGTTTAGGGTTGCTCTGTTGACAAGAACCTCCACTTCATTCCACCTTAAATACCCCAGGAAAGAGAAAAATGGATAAAGAAGTTGTGGTCCTTAGGTACAATGGAATATCACTCAGCCATGAAATCAACGTCATAAGGCTAGTAGCAGCATGATGAGTGGATTCAGGTACGACGGTTCTAAGTGAAATAAGTCACACAGAAAAAGACACTAATCAGAAGATATCACTTATAGAGGGAATGTAAAAACCGCTACACTTGAACTGAATTACAAAACAGAACAGAGTCACACATTTAGAAAACACACTATGGCTGCCTAACGGGAAAGG